>NC_134116.1:41056899-41364399 GCF_040939455.1 Microcebus murinus
TGAGATTTTTTTTATGGCATTTATATTCCTGTGGGTTTTATAGTTTTGGTAATTTGGTTGTTCCAAGTGGAAAATTAGTGTTTAAAGGTAACTGAAGCTAGAGATCAAATAAGCACAACAAATAAAAAACAAAAAGTTTCTCCAGGTTTTTGTCTTTCCTTCTAATCTGAATAAATCTGTACAAAAGCATATGCTTCCTGTACATGCAAGAGAGATTTCACTACAGTCATATGCACAAGCTCTATTTAGAGTGTCCTTATTGGTTTGTTAAACAGTTCTTACCTACAATTTCATTGGTATCCCTAAACTAGCAATCTGGAAAATGGTATCATGTATGCAAAGTTGCATTGTAACTACAAATGTGAGTAATGTTACTTTTGAGGATCCTAATTCTTTCCTGTTTTACACATTTTAATTATTTAGAGTCTATATCATGTTGCCTATGAATAATATGCCACATTTAGCCTTTAAGTTGCCATATATCTATATATGACTTTAAATTCATACTGAGCTTTTCTGTTTTCTCTCTGTTTCTATTTCCTCTTTAATATGAATGATGAAACTGAATATTTAAATTCTAAGTCCAGATCTGAACTTATACAGGTACAATATTGCTTTGTACTCCTCCTATACAGCATAACTTCCATTGTGGTTATATATATTTATATTTTACAAGTCCTTCCATTGGTAACTTCTGGTACAATTTCATGATAACATTCAGATTATGTGTCAAATAATCAACACTAATTATAATGATATTCAAAATAAAATAAAGTAATTTAACTACTATGGATGTCTAAAAATGTTGGTTTTTTTTTTTTTAGTTAAACTCAGTTTAATATATGTTCAGAAATGTATGAAGGCAAAAATTCTGTGAAATCATTTAATATAAGAGATAAAGATATTGAAAACCTAAGCTTTACAGTGGATTATACGTGTGTTTTACTCAGTTTTTTATAAATAAGAAAAACATATTTAAAACTAATATTAGCACATGCCAAATTAACCTATATATGTCTATGTATGTCATCAAATAGCAATCAATTTGAATGTACGCTCTTCTGAAGTGCTTCTAAGTTTCACCCACTCATGTCTCTAACACTTCTTTTCCTGTTACTAAGTTTAACAAAGAGGAAAGATCCTGAAATAGGAAAGAAAAAGGGTTTTTTTTTACATTAAACATCTGAACCTCAGTTTCTTCTGTCCATATAAGCATAGATATCCATTTTAATCTAGTTATCAAAGAAAATCAGATGACTAAAAACTAAGTAAAAACTGTGAAAAGGTAAACAAAAATAATATTAAATCACGTGAAGGAGAAATTTATTTGATCTTATATAAAACTAGTTATCGTTGAAAATGTAACAGGTTAGGCTAGAAAACAATGCTGAGTACATTTCCCCATCTTTAGGAGGTTTATTTCATGTGTCTTACTACATAGACTCTCAAGTCATCATTTGTACAATATTGTTACATGGTCTAGACAGTAGGACACTGGTTAGAAGTAAACATTTGGGGTCTATTTTCAGTACTGATACTCAGTATTTACACTCCTTGGGGGAATTTTCAAAACTCTGTATCTGTATTTTTCTAACTGCAAAATGCCTTTCACCAAATTCAAGGACGTCTGAGAGTGAATAATGTTTGTTCTTACCTTCGTAGGGAGGAACTTCATAGACATATAGCTAAAAGTTTAAAACATCACCAGTGATACAGTATTCAAGTTGAAAGTTTCACAAAGTAAAGGGACAAAGGTGACATTCATTTCAGCTTTTTCTCTTCCCTTGAATTTTTGATTTATATGACTCAAAAGGTTAATCTTAGTAAAGCACAGAGAAAAGATAGTTATCCAAGTGACATTTTTAGACATTCTACAGGTATGATATATTAAAGGGTGCATTTAGGAGTCCAAGGAATATCGGAAAATACCACACATAGACACTTTTAACATTTCTGACTTCCTGTCAAAGGTACAAAATGATCCGCCTGGAAAGGCATCATTACAGTCAGAATTTGACTGGAAGGGATTGTAAAAAACAATAATTTCAATTTGGTTATTTTTAACCCAAAGTTATTGGGCACCTATTCTGTAACTGGTAACCATTTTCCAAATTATAATTAAGTACATATGAGTGGAAGAAACCCAGTGAGGGGGGGAAAAGAAAAAAAAAAGGTTGATTAAGATGTTGTCTTCAAGGAACCTCAAGTCTTGTGAGGCAGACATATTTAAACATGTAAATAGTGCAAGGCAGAATAAAGTAATTGCCATTTAGAAGTTCAAAGTGCTTTGAGAGCCCATAGGAAGAAGTAATTAATTCTGACTTGTACAGTGGGGAAAGCTCCATGAAAAAGAGCTTTTGAAAAGGGCCTTGAAAGAGATGTGGTAATTTGGTGGGTAGAGAAAGAGAGGACATCCCATGCTGAGGCAGGAACATCATCACAGAGGCATTAAGTCTATTTCAGGCCTGGAAGAACTGTACATAAAAGCCACCACTTACATATTTTAATTGGAAATTTCTATGACAGTAGAGCAGTAATGTGAAGACAGATTTTTTTCATTTTCTTTATATATATATATATATATATATATATATACTTATCAAACAATTTATCCAGGATTTTTGAAATTCTGGAAAAATTTCTTTAGAATACATACTGCAAAATAGTTTCCCTGGTATTTTAATACCCGTGTGTCTCAGAATTAAATAATATCTATTAGCAATTTAATTTTTAATCAATTATCATATGTATTCAAGAATATACATAACTTCATTTACTTATATATAAATATTTTCTAGTTTGATAATGTAAAATACATATATACAAAGTGGGCCTTGTTTTCCTATGAAATCTGAGATGCATTTCACACAATTGCTGAAGTTGAAACACTTTGGTAAGGGAGCAATAAAATAGACATCAACATCATTGCATCTAGATATCTAAATGAAATACAAAATTAAACTTGGGCCCGAACTTCCAGCATCTTATAATATTCTTCTAAACTACAAAGTCTAGAACTTTTACTTCCTTTAGTTATCTTGAATTGGGAGAAAGGTAGAAGAGAAAGCCTTTTCTTTTTCTTTTCATAATCATTTAAAAGAATGTTTATACCAAATACATATTGAAATCATTATTTTAAATCTTACATAGATGTTTGGGAAACAAGGAACCAATGCTTCATTCATTTACTTTATTAATAGTTAGTTATTTTAAATGGAAAATATTGCATTAAGATATAGTTAGTATCTGAATAATATATTTGTCCGAGGGAATAAAAGACCTCATTATTTTAAAGTGTTTCTTCTTATAGCTACTACTAAAGCTACTTCTACCTACATTTTATTGGTCATTATTTTTAAAGAGGAATCATAAAGTAAATTCATTTGTTTTTATTTTTCTTTTTTTTTTACCCTACAAATTTTCAGTGTATATCCCTAATATTACACAAAAAAGCAAGTTCAATGTAATTACCAGGAACCATGAAAACATAGCTATTATTCTTTATGCCTGCACAATCCAAAGCCCCATCTTCAGGCTCAGGTTGGCGTTTTAAATGCCCGGCCTGCCTGGTAATGGGATGGGATCCCACGGCTGACACTCTGAGGACAAACTGAGAAAACAGGCTCCCTGGGCCAGTCAGAACTGAAAGACAACAGACGAGCTGCTGAAGGCTCTGCTGTGAGGCATCAGATCCAGCATCCCAGGATGGGAACAAGCCCTCAGAGAGCAAAGAGGTGATGGCCTTGAAGAGACAGAGCCTGGAGAGATTCCCTGAACCACAGGGACCCAACTGAGCACTTCGGATAGGTGGCCTAGGAATTAGCCAAGGGTGGGAAGGAACGTGTTAGGGACATCTGCCTGGATATTACAGGTCCTCCAGATTTTTCAGCACTCAAGGCCTTGAACTAACAACAACAACAACAACAAAATGCATAAATAAAATAAAATAAATCAATATCTTATATTTCTATGAGACTGATGATTGCTCATTGCTTTTTACTTCAAAATATCTGTTACAAATGAGGGACAAAGAATCCTAGTATAGATATAATTTTGATGCATTCTTATATTTGCCCAGGGAAGCAAAAAGTTTTATAAAGGAAAATTATATTTTTATGGAGATTGTAAAGGCAATTTAGATATAAGAATCTAATGCTTTGTGAATTTTTAAATTCTGATTAATTTTATTCCATATTTGTCTACCTATTATCTATTTATCTAGCTATCGATCATTGATATATCTCACCTATCTCTATAATTTTACTGTTTTACCATTTCTTCATAAGTCAAACACAAAAACTTCTGCTAATATTGATCCCAAATGAAGTACATGGCTTGGGTTTAGAGGCCAGGCTGTATAAAACAAAAAAAGTTATTCTTCTGTTATTACCAATAACAATAATAATTTGCAGAAGGTAAATTTACATCTCCATTTTAAAGTAAAATTAATATAGATGGGAGTACTTTAGACATCAATCATGGGGACTTAGATACCTGTCTCTATCTACTGAACCTTGGTTCTCGAACTCCTGGCCTTAGTGATCCTCCCGCCTCTGCCTCCCAAAGTGCTAGGATTACAAGCATAAGCCATCATGCATCGGTGAGCATGAATCTTTTTCTAAATCCAAATTATAAAGTCAAATTATAGAACCAAATTAGAGCATATCAATGAAGTTTCAACATATTTAATGGGTATTTTATTATTATTTCATGGAGAAAAAGAAATAAATATTTTAGGACTATATTTGTCTCAATATGTGAGTATTTATAGGAAGATTATTGGTATACATTAAATGATTATTTGTGTGTTACAGACATCATAACTAAAGGACATTCTGTCAATATCTTTGACTTTCACTTAACTTATGGTTGTTGTTTTTTTTTTTTTTTTTTTTGAGACAGAGTCTCACTTTGTTGCCCAGGCTAGAGTGAGTGCCGTGGCGTCAGCCTAGCTCACAGCAACCTCAAACTCCTGGGCTCGAGTGATCCTTCTGCCTCAGCCTCCCGGGTAGCTGGGACTACAGGCATGCGCCACCATGCCCGGCTAATTTTTTATATATATATCAGTTGGCCAATTAATTTCTTTCTATTTATAGTAGAGACGGGGTCTCGCTCTTGCTCAGGCTGGTTTTGAACTCCTGACCTTGAGCAATCCGCCCGCCTCGGCCTCCCAAGAGCTAGGATTACAGGCGTGAGCCACAGCGCCCGGCCTTAACTTATGGTTTTTAAGTGATTACTGAGGATTATTCAAATGAATATCTTTGACTGGTACATAAAATTCATAAAGAAGGTTGTTCATAGGTTGTATAATAATGCCCTTGCTTAAAAGTATTATAATCTTTGTCTCAATGATATTATTTTTCATTGAGAATTTAGATTTCTTTCATTGATACTCTAAGACAGCAGTTCCCAAACTGTGACCCAAGAAACATATGTGTCCAATTAAGGAAGTAGTCCTTAATCAAATGTGTGGCAAATTCCACATAGTATGACCCTTTCCAGAAATACATTATCATATGAAATACATTAAAAAATAAATCAATAAAGCAATTTCATTAACTTTTTTTCTTTTTTGAAGACAGAGTCATGTTCTGTCGCTCTAGCTAGAGTGCAGTGGTGTCATCATAGCTCTCTGTAACCTCAAACTCCTGGGCTCAAGTGATCCTCCTGCCTCAGCCTCCCTCCCAAGTAGCTGGGACTCCAGGTGTGCACCACCATGCCTGGCTAATTTTTTCTATTTTAGTAGAGATGGTGTCTCACTTTTGTTCAGGCTGGTCTTGAACTCCTGAGCTCAAGCGATCCTGCCACCTTGGGCTCCCAGAGTGCTAGGATTACAGGAACCTGGCCTTAATTAACTTTCCTTAACCTGTGTTTTCTCACACTTGAGCACAGAACAATTTCTTGTAACATACTTCTTGTTATTCAGACCACCAATTGGAAAATGTTACTTTATAGCATTCAATTTGTATAATATGAGCTTGCTTTTAAAAATAAGATCCCCCAAAAAAGTTTAGTTCTATGGTAAAGAAATTTCTTTCAGACAAATTTATTTGGTTTGCTTTTGTATCTCCACCCCTAAGGATTTTGTAAGTGTAATCAATCAGTCTGTTTTTTTTTCTTGAAATCTATTTTTCTGTCTACTTTTTCTCTTACAGAAAAAACATCAGCCCAGCAGCAGTGAAGTATGTTATTAAATTATATGGACAAAGAAAAAGACCCCTTGTTGTAACATTGTTTCTAAATATCAAAATTTCTCAATAAATTTATAACTTAAATTTTCTATAACTGCATATAATATTTAGAGCATTATACTATGAAAGAAAAGTTATAGTTTTACATTTATATTTTTCACAACATATATGGTGGAGGAAAGGAAATCTATCACAGAACTGTGAAATTGCTAACATTCAATTTCTTTTGATCTACAAAAATGGCAATTTTATGTTATTCAATGTAAATACTAGAATCAACAATTATTCAACTGTTTCATCCACCTTCTTCTCTTTTGTTTGCTCTCCTGATTATATATTATAAAAATGAAGGAGTCTCTGGAGTATTCATAGTATTTTGACTAAGAAGTTATCTCTGCAAATACTTTAGAAATGATATTCCTGAAAGAATGTCATTCTGCAACTCACTGGCACAACCTAGGAGAAGCTGTCTCAGAATTTTCAGAATCCACTGCTCTGCACTTGGTCTACTACATACAACCTTAACCAGAACTTTGAAAGCCTACAAATTTTATTTCTATATATCAAATACAGACTCCATCTAAAACATCTTGCAGATATATTATTTATTTTTACTTATTGCATTATTTATTTTATTATTTAGTATTTATTCAATAATTATCTTGAAAAATTATTGAAGCTATTAAAATGATTAATAAATAAAAATTGCTTATATTTGCAATATAATTACGAATGATCTTTCAGTAGGCCTTTGTTTTATTTTGTTTCTTAGAATTATAGTGAGACTTGAGCCTTATTTTAAACGAGGTTGCCAACATGCTACAGAACCAAATCATTTTTCTCTATTCATTCACAGAACTCTGGTTTATCATTGTGTTCTTGTCTCCTGCTAAGGTCAAATAAAAGAAATAGCCATGTGATGAATACCATTGTATTTTCTATAAAAACTTCCACTGTGAACGTTGGTCAATATTTTATTCAATGGCCCTTATTTTAAAAGGAAAACAAACACTTGAAAAATTTACCTTCAGAAATGTGAACAAGAAAAAATTGTTTTGTTTTTTTTTCTGATGAACTGATAGGCTTGCTTCCAGATAAATAGAGCTCTGTATCCCATAATATTTTCCTTTTTGCTTAGGCTGCTTGGAACCCCAGAGTTAAATTTGCATTTAATTGTAATAACTTCAGCATGATTTTTAAAATACTTTTTTTGTCCTCTGGCTTTGATGCTTGTTTTTTCCCACTATGTTAAGACCCTTTGTTTTTTTGGTAAAAAGCCTTTTATTCCAGTTCATATTTTTAAAGTAGGTTGAATATAAATAAACATATAAAAATATACCAGATGAAACTAGCAGGTAAAATCATCATTCTATTTATAGACAGACTGAAAAAAATAATAATGCCTATGAGGCAAATAAACTTTGAAATATAAATTTACAGTGCTTTGACAGAAAAATAAATGACGAAAATGAGGACATTTTGAAAGGTTTTTCATACTATAAGGTCCCATAAAAAAAACTAGAACTCAATAGGAATCTATGTATTTGCTAGTATTTTCAATTGGGGAAAAAAAAAAAAAAACTTGGAAATTCCCCCCCCACACACACAAGTGTGTTTATCAAAAGGTCTGTTTCTGGACTCAGTAAATTATCAGTCACCATAGTGGATAGACAGATTCTACCATATAGTAACCCTGCTAACACTGTGTCTTCAGGGTTCAGTGCTGACCATCACTTCAGGTTCTGCAAAGTGTTCAAATGCCAAATCAGGTAATGCCCATTTTCACTGACAACCAACCATTGCAAACACCCCAGCCTTTTGTCAGCACAGTGGGCCCAGAGCCATCCATCAGTGCTGGTAGTTCTGTCATATGCATTTAACTTCAGCATCAGCCAGCAGCTCAAAGTCTTTGTTACTGCACATTGTCACTGCCACCGTCAGGGTGGGGGAAAGGCAAAGCTAAAAGTTGTGTGTGTTTTTAATAGTCTGCACAGGCAGTTATTACGAAGATTCTTTTTTTCTTTGTAGAATCACTGACTCTTATGTTGGAGACAGAGTACCTTTCAAATATGTAAAATACCATGCTGCTTCCTGAAATTCTATGAAGTCTTTTGATTTGGGAGAAAGGGTCAGAGTTTGTTAAGAACAATTGCTGCATTGCTTGTTTTAAATTCCAAAGTGGAACAATGTGTCTTCACCAGGACAATATTCATACCATATGCTTCTTAACGTTTTGATTCTCTAGGGTACATTTGAGCAATCTGAACATCAGATAATGTGTTCTATCCTCCCCAGCACCTAGGTCATATTCTGGGAATAAATTAGGCTTAAAGAAGTGCATTGACTCTTTGAGGCCACTGGGGTACTATTTAAGGAATCACATGTCGAGGACAAGGGGTGTTGATGTCTTCCCAATATCTGAAATAGAGATTTATTTCAAGCTTTGGCAGAAGACTAGACCAGCTAATTGTCTGCAGTTTAGTCTTTGGCTATAACACGTATAGACATACTTTTGAAGAAGATGATCATATCCAGTGTGTACTGAGATATGATGAAGGGCAGAGGAAGGATGGTTCAAGACATCATGAATCAATAATGAAATCAATTCCTATATTATAGCATATTGTATATTTGGCTTGTTAGAATTTCTTAGTTTTATTATGTTTCGAAGAGATAAAGTTTTTAAAAAGAGGTTATTACTTTAGATGGGCCCTAGCATGTACAAGGAGATGAAATAAATATAAGTGAAAACACATTTGATAGTTTTAAGTCCATTTGAAAGAGAATCTTTTATGAGAGAAAAAAAAAAAGGCAAAGGGAGAAAGAATGCCTTGAACATATATCTAATAAAAATATCTTTTCTTCAAAGGGCTCAACGCATTTTAATAAGTTAACTTGCCCTTCTAACTTCTTTTTCAGAATTTCAAAACCATAAAACAGAAACTAAACCATCTTTACGTTTATTGTGCCTGATGAGAGGGGAAAATGTCTCTGCTAGGTAGCAGGATAATCTTTGAAAGATTTACTGCTATGAAACTTTCCCCTTTCCAGTTCCTGATTCTGGCTTTTAATGTATGGAAAAAAAAAATGTACTCATTCCTTCCCACTTAAGCTCAGGGCTCAGAACATTTTCTTTCTCAGCCCATCTAGCATGAGACCCACTTTGTATGAAGACTACTATGTCTTTGATTAAATCTGTTACTGAGGATTAGAAAAGAATTGATCATTTCAGTTGTCTCTTAAAAGTTGATAGTTAGGATGATATACTAATATAGGAGGGTGAAGGGATTACTGTGTCTAATAGTATTTTCTTATTACTTGCCCTGAATAGAGAACCAAACTAGAGAAACAAATGAAGCAGCTATCACAGTAGCAAAGCGGCAAGCCCAAAATAACAAAGAACAAATTGAAATGTGTAATTGGAATGAGTACAGTATGGTAAAGTAAGACAGAACAGAAATTGGGAGTCAAACTAAAAGGGAATGATAGTTCTACATCAAAAAACAGTATTAACCGCATTCCATGAAAAAATTACTATCATAGGTAGTGGTTTTCTACTTATTAAAAATGCATAAACATAGAACTTTGCATATACAAATATGTTTGTAAGAGCAGGATATAATTTAATATATTGTCATCAATCCATTAAGCACAGGATGATCTCCAACATGCTGATCTAAAATCCAGTGGGCCAGAAAGAAGTCAGTCAACTTCTTTATACTGACAATGGATACCAGCTTGGTCTAAACCACCATTATTATTATTTTTTTTATTTCAGCATATTATGGGGGTACAAATTTTAAGGTTTCAAATAATGCCCTTTCCTCCCCTCCCCCCACAATTCTGAGTTTCCAGCGTGACCATCCCCCAGATGGTGCACATCTCACTCATTATGTATATATACACCCGCCCCCCTCACCCCTCTCCCCTGCCCCTATACCCAATTACTGTAGTTCCTATGTGTCCACTTAGGTGCTGCTCAGTTAATACCAGTTTGCTGGTGAGTATATGTGGTGCTTATTTTTCCATTCTTGGGATACTTCACTTAGTAGTATGGGTTCCAGCTCTAACCAGGAAAATCTAAGATGTGCTATATCACCATTGTTTCTTAGAGCTGAATAGTACTCCATGGTATACATATACCACATTTTATTAATCCAGTCTTGGATTGATGGGCACTTGGGCTGTTTCCACAGCTTTGCAATTATGAATTGGGCTGCTATAAATATTCTAGTGCAGGTGTCTTTTTTGTAGAGTGTCACTGGATCATTTGGGTAAATGCCCAGTAATGGGATTGCTGGATCAAATGGTAGATCTACTTGTATCACTTTCAGGTATCTCCATATTGCTTTCCAAAGAGTAAACCACCATTATTTTTCCCCATAATGTACTTCCACCTGTTTTTTTTCTTCTCTTACCCTTAACTCTCTATAATGCATTCTCAATACAGCAGCTAAAGTGATACATTTAAAATGTAATATCTCTGTCATTCATCAACACATCAACAATGGTCCCTCGGTAGGTAGGGCCTTTGCTCTGGCTGTTCCCCCAGGAACTGAAGCCCATCTCTCTCACCTCTTTCAAGTGTTTGCTTGAATGCCAACTTCTTGATAAATCTTACCCACCTTCACCAACCTATTTAAATCTACAATTTATTTCTCACACTTGCTTTTGCCCCCATAGTTTTGATTTCTCCCATGATGCTTCTTAGTTTCCATCTTACTTATCCCTTTCTGGAATTCTTACATATTATACAGTTTATTTAGCTAGATTTGTTTTATGCCTACAATTAGAATGTTAGTCCCATGAGGGAAGATATTCATTTTTATTTTTATTTCTGGAAGCACAGAGGGTTGATTGTGAGTGCTGATATATTCCAATTATCTTGAAAAATTCCAGGCTTTCAGTGAACCAGGGAATATAAGAGAAATAAGTGCTGTAGGAGCGAAGGCAAGGATTGTATTCTAGCCATTTTTGTAATCACTGATTTAGTTCAGCATTTGGTACATCAAGATTATTCAATGTAAGTTTGTTGAACTAAAGGAAATCTCTAAGGATTTTTAAAAATTTCTAAGCAGCATTGAATAATAAAAAATTAAAAATAATATTGCAAGAATGAATGACAATTGAATTTTTTGCCACAGACTATGTGGAGTTCTATGGCCTATAGTCATTTAAATACTATTTCATCTTACATGTTTTTGTTTGCTTCTTGTTTTATCTCTGATCAAAGTAGTAATCAAACTTATAAGCAAATAAGGAAGAAATGCTTCAAGCCTAGATTTCAGGAAGAATATATGTTTGTTTGATTTGGTTATTGTGCTATTTAATTTTTCTATAGAATTAAACTCCTCAAAATTTTAGCCATGATTCTATCTGCCATTTTGTTCTATCAGATCTGAAATTTGGCCACAAATAATTTCTTTGTGAGTCTTCCTATTAATAGTAGAATTCCTATAAGAAAATTTTTCTTTCCACATTATATTAACAGTTAGGTTAGAATCTGTCAATCCTCCAGAAAATACACTGCAAGCTTCTTTGGAATTGAGAGGTATGTTATAGTACATTTATATTTTATGACATTAAAATTACCAGTTAATAATAAGAAAATGGATTATAACTAATTTGGGAATCCTGAGAGTATTATGATTGAGTGTGTTTGTGTGTTTGTGTGTGTGTATTTCCATGCCCACACACACACTTGTTTTTGTGGCAGTGGTGATGTTCTTATTTTGTTTTTTTTTTTCAGAAAGAGACAAAAGGTTGGTAATGTAAAGAAAGTAAAGGCAGTAAGTAATAACAAACGGACTTCAAGCAGAAGCAGTTCAGAAGGGCTAGAAATTGAAACAAAGGTTGAAATAGGTAAAGTTATAGAATGCTCCTTTAAATAGGGTTTCTTATAAGTTATATTAAATGCTAAATTTAGGTCTGGTTTTCTATTTTGTGTTTGAATTCTTATTGCTATATTTTCCTCCTGAAAAGCAAAACATATTTTTATGAACACATCAATAAGTTGTCTAGTTTCACTATATTTTGTGTGGAAAATTCACTACCTGTGGCTATTTTGAGATACTTTACTGAAATTTTCTATTAATTTCATTGGCTTTTAAAGACCTTTTGTTCCACAGGGAAATATTCTTGTTACTTTCAGGGAAGGAGTCAACCTAACAAAGTATTGTGCTGCATTAGGACCTAGACATCTTGTGGTATCTAAATGTGTGGGCTTTTTTTTTTCATGTATAAAAGAGTCATGGACCTTGAAGCTCTATATATGAGAAACCAAATGTGGAACCAATGAGAAACCAAATTTAAACTATTAATAGAAATTCATTATGTAACAAAGAGTAATATAAATCTCACATTCTGACATTGGTAATCTTGCTATATCAATTTACTTGAGATTTCAAATTACACGGAAAAAAAGCACCTAATACATGTGCACAATGTGCTTCACACCTTTCTTATATCATTTGAAGGGATGAAAATGGATCATCTAGAATGCCTACAAAAAACATGTAAATTCTCAAAAAGCAAAACAAAACAATAGTTTTGAAAAGCACCATAATCTGTATTTTCCCCTAATATCATAGGCATGAAAAAATAAAAAGATTTTAACCAACCTTGTAGCTGCAAGTTCAAATCAGAATAAGTCTATTTGCTCTTTTAATGATTCTACCATTTAGAATATGGTTATAATATCCTACAATAATGCTTTTCAACATAGACCATTTACTAACATCAATCTGTTATAGAAACCATGATAATAATATACAGTTTACAAAAAGGAATTCTTTATTAATACATAATGCATATTAAATTATTAGGAGATGTATACCTTTAATATTTATTAATCGAATTGCAAGTCTATATCCACATCCCCCTCTCAAAAAAGAAATAAAAAGCTCTGTCAGGGTGGCAAATCCCTCTTTTGAATTATCATTTTTTATTTTTTGTTATCTTTTAGCAATAAAAACTAAAAGCAATCCTGTTACAACAATAATGTTATTATTGCTACATTGTGAATCAGAATTGTCTTCCTATTTACATTTGTATATCAGTATTATTTTCATTCCCAAACCCACCTTTTAACATTTCCAAATGTTCTTGTTTGATCACTTTTCTTTTCATAGTAATTTTTAAAAATCTGAACTCACAAAGTTTTGCTCTAAAAATTGGAAAAACTCTAGTGATTCTATGATGAGGTTCATAGATGCCATGGTTTGATATATGAATTATGCTATAACTCTAAAAATCATAACATTTACAATTCTGAAATAGTTACCAAGTCCATGATTTATTCCAAAATATAATGCTGGTTTAAAGTCTTGCTTTCATGATCTTGGGATTGTGATGGCTTGATGCGATAGTCTTGTGATTCATGAGGATGGCTCATTCATTATTTTTGAGTGGGATAAAGATAGTAGGGCTTATTTATAACTCCCTTAATTGTTTGAAGCTAGAGATGGAAATATAAAATTCTACAACTTAGTTTGCCCTATTCTTGCTTATGTTGTATCACAAGGACAAAGATTCATTAAAGAGACCTTTAAAATGTGTTAATCTAGGTAACTTTAATGAAATTTGTTTGCAGGGCAACCTGTCCCACTTATTTATGCTTAGTAGTATTCATACATAATGGTAATGTGACTGCTCATCTCTAAACCATTAAGGAAAGAAATATGAGAAAAGGGGGCATGATGATTAATTTGGGGTGGACTACTTTGAAGTTTTTTTTGCCTTTTAAAGCAAACTATGCTTATCTTACTTAGCCTTTTAAAAGAAAACATTAAAAATTTGAATTAAAATATGCAGTAGACCAGGAACACTGTGAAATTGAAAAGGTAAGTAATATTTATCATCATGAATAAAGTACGTGAAATAGATTTAAAATATAGTTTCTTAAAAGTTAGAGGTTTTCAGTGTTCCATAAACCTTCTATCTAAAAAGTAAATGTGTCTTTTAAGAATATTTTCCTCTTCTTCATCTATCTTTGTATTGTCATTTCTCTTTCTCCCCCTTTCTCAGAGAGAGAAATGTCCTAGATATTTAATGGTTAATCAACCTACTTGTGCATTTGATTTCACACTGTCCTTTGAATTCTCACCTTTTCCTTTCTTGTATCTTAACTCTGTTCTACTTCAGGTATTTCTGCAAATACTAAACACATGTTAACACAACAGTTCCTCTGTGAAACAAACCGATGTGGCTGTGAAACAAACCACCCCAAACCATAGTAGCTTCAAAGTCTATGATGATTTGTATTTTGCTCATAAATCTGAAAATTGGGCAGGAGTTAGCATTGATAGCTCACCTGTGACTCTTTCAGCATCAGCTGTGATGGTTCAACGTTGGAGGCTGGAATCATCTGAAAGCTTGCTTGCTCATATATCTGGAGGTGAATTTTGGCTGTCAGAAATTTTGCTGAAGCTGTCAGCCAGAACACCTGTCCATGTGGCCCAGGCTTCTTCATGACATGATGGCTGGGTTCTGAGGGAAAGCGTCCCAAGAGAGAGATCAGGTGGGAACCAAATCCCTTGGTTGACCTAGCCTCTGAAATCATGCAGCATCACTTCCCCTGCATTCTACTCACAGAAGCATCCATGAAAGCCTGCCCAATTTTAATGGTAAGGGAAACAGATTTACCTCTTTTTTTATTAACATATATTTTTAATAGAGATGAGGGTCTCGCTCTTGCTCAGGTTAGTCTCGAACTCCTGAGCTCCATCAATCCTCCCACCTTGGACTCCCAGAGTGTTAGGATTACAGGCATAAGCCACTGCACCTGGCCTAGATTGACCTCTTGATGGAGTACTGACAATGCTCTGAAAGAGTAGTTGGGACCAGAAATACTGCTATAAGTATAAGTGCACCACAAGGGCCATTCAGACTATCACGCTGGGCTAGCTAAAGGGAAACCATTTTGCTTCCAGTATGCTTTTGGTTTGTTCTGTCTTAAAAGGTTAGAATTAAGCTGCTGCTACACAGCTACAGCACACAAGATTAGAAAAGGACCTTGAGGAAAAACAGATCAAGAGTCTGGAATAGGCCAACTGTTAATAAGATCCACCAGATGACCCACTGTTTGTGGATAACCATCTAGCAAGTCATGATGACTTGCATAAAGCTTGCTTCCTGCCACCAACGTCCTTTATGCCTTCCCTTTATAAATTGCTTGGTAAGCAGAGGAGATGAGATGGTCTTTGAGACAATAGTCTGCCATCTCCTCAGGTTGCCAGCACTTGAATAAACCACCATTCCTTCACCAACACTGGCCTCTTATGTTTGGTTCTTGGGTGGTGGGTAGCTAAACCTGTGTTCAGCAACATGACTATTTTTGGAAAATACAATCTTCCAGTCTGCTTACGTTTCTCACATGCAATATGCACTGTCATCCTCTTCTAAGAACATCCTAAAGTGCCATTACAGAATTAGGCTTCTGCTCAAGAAACTGGATCTCTTTGTCTACCTCAAGTCCAGATACAAAAGGCTCCTCAGGTGCAGCTATTCAAGGGTAGCCCTTTGAGTACAGATCTCCTCCATCTGAAGACCTGTGAACTAAAGAGATATCTCCTCTCCCCTACATCCCAATGTACAATGAGAGAGACAGATGTCGATAACCACTATAAGCAACATAAAAATGTAGAAATAGGAGGCCTACAGCAGTTACCAGTCCACAGAAATCCTAAAATCTAGCTAGGTACATACTGTTAGTTCCCAGAACAGGTCTCAGTACTTGAGCCTACCTGGAAATGATCCATCATGTCTCTTGGCTCTGCTATTTGGATTCTCAGTTCTTCCTTCTGTGACATCCTTCATTTTCTATCAAAAGTATCTGGATTTCACAACTGGGTAGTATCCTCAATCTTTGTCCTGCCTATAGCAATATGGTGATCTAAAGACATCTTTTTATTTCCTGTTTTTCTTTTTTAGTTCAAGCTGGCAATATTTCTACTAATAAAGTTCTCTTTAAAACCTTGTGACCTTCCTATGATTGTTACCGGAGTTTACTCCTTTAGACAAAAGACACACCCATAACCCCGATGAGATTAGTCCTTCTGTCTCTGGCTTTCTGTAAGACTTTTTGATGGACATAGTCCTGAAGATTCTTAGAAACTCTATTATTATGTAGTGGAAGAGGATCTGTGAGACACACCTTTAAGATGCTCAGAGGGCCTTTTGTCTGACTAAAAATTTCTCTGAGGCATTGACATAAATTTTTCTGAGGTCTTAACAAATAAACTTACAGTCCCACCCTTGATTTGATCTTTATTCTGAAAATCTTTCTAAATTTGAGAATCATGTGTTTGGGTGTGAGAAACAGTCTTATTTTTTTTAACTCAGCAAGTCTGGGCTCCTTTATATTTTCTTAAAATTTTCTGTAACAACTGAATAATTTCTTCGTCATAATTCTTCTTTCTTCATTTTATTGACAGCAGAAAGAAGCCAGGTGGACTTTCAACGGAAATCTCCTTAGCTAGATCATCCAATTTATCAGGTGTATTTTCTACTTTCCACCTTAACTCAGACAACAGTGTTGCTATACTTTCTGTCACTATCTAACAACAATTCCCCTCCTTCTATGTTCCAATATTATTTTTTTTCACTTTTGTTCAAATTCTTCCTGACAACCTCTTGAGGGACAATTGGACTTTTGTTAACAAAAGCCCTTTAGACATTCACTAACACTCTTCTCAAAGTTCTTCTAACTTTTATCTACTACCTGGTCACAAAGCCAGTTTTAGGTTTTGTTATAGCAGCATACAACTCCTGACCAAAATCTATTTTAATTACTATAGATGAATGACAAACCACTCCAAAACTTAGCTGCTCAAAAGTATATATATTTTGTTCATGAATCTACTAGTTGGACAGGCTCAAGAAAGATAGCTCATCATTGTTTCACTCAACATCAACCGAGGTGACTCACAGGCTGGAAACTAGAGTTATCTATAGGTTTACTCAATTACACATCTAAAAGTTGAGACTGGCAATCATCTTTGATTTCCAGGGGGCTGCTGGCCAGACAACCTACATGTAACTCCTCTAGGTGGCTTGAGCAGCCATACAACATGGTGGCCAGATTCAAGGGTTAAATACCCCAAGATAGATGGTCAAGCAGAAGCTATATCTACTGTGACCTAGTCTTTAGAGACACTCAATGTCACTTACTCCACATTCTCTTCATCGTGGCAGCCATAAAGACCAATCCAGTTTTTTTGGGGGGGAGGCAGAGTGTACCTCTTGATGGGACATAGCAAAGTTCTGGAAGAGAATATGGAATTGGAAATATTGCTCTCCATTTTGAAAAATACCATCTTACAACCTGCCACATACTCTCACTCCTTTCTTATGTTAAATTTATACCTCAACTAACTAATCTTGCTTCTTATTTCTGTCTTTATTTATTGTGGGTCTTCTTGAGCCCTGGGCTCTCTAATCTGTTCATTGCATCCCCTGCATGCACATATGCACATATGTCTGAATATGATTTACATTCAAATGGGAGAAAAAGAATTGAAAATAAACCACAGGCTCTGTTCTGTCAGTTTTTGTTAGACATTCTCATGATGCATGCCCGTAGATATTAGATACCTTATGTGCTGCTTTTTAAGCTACTGTCTTCTATGTTTTCCACCTATCCACCTTCTACTTGGCAAATCATATTTCTCTATTACCAACTGGCTCTCTGTTAAATTACTAATCACAGATGCTAGAGGGAAGCTAAAGGAGAAAGAAGAAGAGAATCACTCTTTCCGGTTCCCTTCCTGTTTGCTTTCTGTTACCTTCGGCAATACCCAGCAACACGTCTTCCTCCTGATAGTGACAGTTTGTTCTGGTAGCAATAACTACTAATTCCAGTTTGCAGGTGTTCCAACACTTTTAGAAATAACTTCATGAAGCCCCCCAAAGATAGAAGTAGTGGTTGGCTGATACCCTCTCTTCAGAGCATGGTGTCAGCCCCACATAGTCCCTCCTTCTTGTTCAGAGACATTCATACCACGTAAGTGACACATCCTCCTCAAAGGATTGACAGTTTTGTGGGGATTCTTCTCCATTGCTCAAGTTTCAATAATAACCCCTCTTTCCTCTGTCCCCATGGTCCTAGGGATGGAAGCTACTACCTCCACGATTACTTACAGTATCCTTTTGCCTTTTCACTTCTTCATTACGTGGCTAATATTGTTTAATGGAAAATTTTTTCTCTTGAAATACCTGATACGGATTCTGAAACCTGAAGTGAAAATGAACTGATACAATTGATATGCTTTATGTCGTCTATAAAAAAATATCATGTAGAAATTTATTCTCCTTTGTGGTTAAATCACTTTACTTTGATCCTCCTCATTTTCCTTCTCATAGTGGATGTGCAAGAATCAGATGATTAAAAAATATAAAGTACTTTGGAGTGCAGCAACAACAACAACAAAAAAAAACTATGTAATTGTGTATATTACATCTAAAAAATAAAATGATGACAAAACATTAATGCTAAGAATAAAACTAAACAAATAAGAATGCCACATATTTTATCATATTTTTTCTTGCTTTCATTAATGTTGTATTGTCTTATGAATCAGAGTGGTGAAAGTGATGTATGAAGTCACCAGAGAATCAGCGTCTGTTTACATTATTTTTTAAAGTACTTATTATTGCACAATTTGGCATATAAACTACCTCTTTTGTCACAAATAACATACATGAAATACACTTAAATTTCACGTAATGTTAGCTGGCCTATATAATTTTCAAGATGATACAAATAAAATTATATCTGTAATAGCATTATTTATAATAACAAAAAATTATGGCCCCAAATTAAAATTATGTGTCATATGTTTTGGTGTTTTGATATATATATATATATATATATATATATATATATATATTGGTTTTCATCCACAGTTCCCGGCTCATAACTCCATAGTCCTTGTTACAATGTTGGGGTGCTTTAGGCCACAGGAGCAGGCCTCAGGAAACAGAATTTCTCTTTCTTACTTTCGCTTGCCCACCTTTCACCTGCCCAAGGCAAGACTCTAATCTGATTGTGGATCAAAAGACTCTCATTCCAGAGAGGGTACTGTTCCATACCCTGAAGGAAGGAATGCTACACGGAGAGGCCAGGAAGAGTCTAAAAAGACAGGCCTTGCTGGGTTTAGATCATACTCTTTTTGTCCAGTCACATTTCTACATGGTTGTCAATCATGCCCATGTGATGAAGCCTCCATAAAAACCCAAGAGGACTAGTTTGGAGATCCCGATAGCTGAACTGGAGGAGGTTCCTGAAGGGTGGTGTATCAGGCAGGGCATAGAAGTTCCGTGCCCCTCCCCCATACTCCGCCCCAGGCATCTCTTCATCTATATTCTTTGTAATACCCTTTATGATAAACCAGTAAACGTGTTTCTCTGAGTTCTGTGAGCTGCTCCAGCTAATTAATCAAACCCAACGAAGGAGTGGGTGGTGGGAACTGTAAGGTTTTTCGTGGCCCGAAAAGAAAAGACAGACACAGAGAGAGAAAGAGTGGGGGCCAAACCACGTGGCTTTATTATAGACTCGTGGAGGAGGTTCTGGGGCCCCAAGAGAGGGGGGCCCCAGAAGTCGCCCCAGTTTGAAGGGGCTGAGGCCTTTTATACCCTTTGGGAGGGGCTAGGGACTTGTGGTGGGATGAGCTGAGGATTATCTATTGTGACCTTGGATGGTCGTTGAGTAATAGGAGGGGCTGGAGGTATTTGTGGAATCCAGGAGCGAATCCAGATGGACATCTGGGTGTAGTTCCTCTCAGTGGGGCCTGGAAGTTTGTCCTTGGCAGGTCAGGTCACTAAGAGTTTTCTTTTTCCATCTAGGGAGAGGAGGGGGCCCCTGCCACCAGCCTTGCAGGAACCCCAACATGAAGCTGTCAGTCAAAAGCTCTGGAGCCTCAGACTTGTGACTAGTGTCTGGCAGGGAGGCATTTTGGGAGACTGAGCCCTCCCCTGTGGGATCTGAGGGATATAGTGTTAGGCTTGAATTAGAGGACATCTAGCTGGTGTCCGCTGCTTGGTGTGTGGGGGGAAAACCCCACATCTGGTCGCAGAAGTCTTCTTCTGTGTTGTTGATTGGTGGTTGTTGTGGAGTTTGGAGGAAAGCACGGTTTGAGAAGTGTTTTCCAAAAGCATATGTTTAACATAATTTTCTAGAAAGCAAGAAAGCAATGTTTCTTTATTTTACTTTTGCATAGCATACGCATCAACAGGAATAAGTAGAATAAAATAAAATATCATACCGTTTTGATATTATTTATATTTTCCTCCAATACTTTTATCAATAATAGTTTTAACACACATATATTAATACATTTTAACTTTGCAAATGATTTTTAAAATTTTTAACTTCAATGCACAAACCTTTTTTTTTTCCAAATAACCCATTTGCTACCCTGATTTCTGCCTCTTTGACTTTTGTCTAATCAGAGTTAAACTCTCCCTGGAGCGATAGGGCATTTGTCCAACAATGTGTGGAGCAACCTATACTTTTGAATGTTTTAGAGAAGTTCAGAAGAAGAGGGAATGGTGACCTTCATTTATGCAGTTTCTCAAAACGTTGCTCATTTATTTCTACTTGTTTTGTCAGAGCTAGGTCAACCCTAAAGGCATTCCTTCCCTCTCTTTTTTATAAAAAGGAAGAAAGGGCAACAAATAATTAGTGGAACACGAGCTGGACGTTAAAGAAAAAGATGAACCTATTGATAATGGGAACCTTAAGGGCTGTAGCTGTTTAAGTGTCTGACTCAAAGCAGCCCCTCAAATAATAATTAAATAAACGTTTTACGTTTTCCTTGTTGAACTTCTCATGTTGGCAGAAACTTGAATCACTTATGAATTTCCCAAGGAAAATGTTTAGATTATCCTTGGATTTGCCTGAATGCAGAGAAAGTGGCTGTTTTCTTAATTTAGAATTTGAAAAAAATAGGGAGAAACTTTACCCTAATGAATGGAATTCTATAGACAGAAATTATAAGAATATAGAAAAGGTCGATATTAAAAAGTGGAGAGAGGAGAATTTTGTTGAAAATTAAGTTTTAGTTTAAAAGGTTAGAGGTGCATCAAACAGCAGTTATGTTTTAATTTATCTATTATAAAATTTAACAGGAAAATCTCAAATTGAAGGGATACACGTTGCAAGAAAGCATACATAATATTTGTGAAACATGGCAATGAACTACACCCCAGAACTGCGTGGTAGCATACAGGAGAGAAGTAGAAGCAGATTATCTGGTGTTTCCCCATAATTTGGCAATCCAAGTCTTTATATGGCATACAACTAGACTTTGGAAAATCCCCAAAGCAAGGTACTACTGCCATACTCACAATTGCCACAGTTAACCTCAACTAGCAATTCTAGGGGCCATCTCTGACCCTTATCATTTGGTTTTCTAAAAACTAAAAGGACTTGGGGTAGGAAATTAAAAATATACGGGCAAAATACAGAAAAGCAGAGGTTTGTGCTTTAGAGGAAATATGCCTAAAGAAACAGTTTGAGTCTCTTTTACTTTATTTTGTTCCGTGGTTTTAGTTTGTTTTTGTGCAGTTCAACAACATAAAAAAAAATTTAAGGTAATAAATCTCCAATAGGAAAAGAACATGTGAAATCATTTTCCCAATCCCCTCACTAGCCAGGTAAGATGTTATTTACCTGTTTTAGAGAATAAACAACAGAGCTCTCAGAGGAAGTAAAGAAATTGCTCTTGGTCACGTGTGACTGTGAAGGATTGAGTAGAACCCAGGTCTTGTGTCTCTCATTTCTACAATTCTTCCACTATACATGCTTCTGATTTCTTAAAATATGAACCATTAAACAAATCTAGCTCTATGTATCCAAAATACACTTTGAATATCTCTAAGGTTACCTAAAGTTACCAATGGCAGATAATGGAGTCTCAGCTATATTCTTCTGCATGTGATTTTAAGGTTATGAAAAACATGAGGTCAAAAAGTTCTTATCCATTAGTTCTGAAAATGCCCTCATTTGACTGTGATTGACAATTTTTGACAATGATTGATACACTCTTCTGAGCAC
The DNA here is from genome assembly GCF_040939455.1 of Microcebus murinus. Classification (NCBI taxonomy): domain Eukaryota; kingdom Metazoa; phylum Chordata; class Mammalia; order Primates; family Cheirogaleidae; genus Microcebus; species Microcebus murinus. Next base: position 41,079,145 of record NC_134116.1, read on the forward strand.
TGATAAAAAATGACAGCCTTAAGTGTTTTAAACAAGTTACATTATAGAGAAATTATTAAATAAGTTTCTAATGGATTAACAGCGGTCAATGAAGAAAAAGTCCACCCTTACTTTTTATGCTATTGGATTATCTTTCATTCTTCATAGAATACCGATGATCATTCTCACAAGTTTGTCTCTCTTTCAGGAAAGATTTTATTTTACTATGAATCCCAAGTTAACCCATTAGTTCAGCCGCTATGCCCTAGGAAGTTGAGAGTTCACTGAAGAACATTAAGGCACTTCTTTCATTAGCTAATATCAGCTATTTGGATACACAGAATACTTTTTCTCAAATTCATGTAAAATGACACAGCAGTTAGTTTAAAATCATTTCCAGAGATAACTTTCACTCAGGCCTCAGATCCATGTTGTTATTATAATTCTGACTAGTTTTCTAATGAATTAGCAAATTCTTTGGTCTTGTCAAAATGTACCCATTTTTAGTTCTTAAAGAAGCTTACGTGCACATATGGAAGTAACATTCAGAGGGCCCACGAGAGGGGGGAAGAAGGGATGGGTAAATTCACACCTAATGGTTACGGTGTGTCATATCTAAATGTTGGGCACCCCTTTAGCTCCAGCTTGGGTGATGCAAAGGCAATATATGTAATGAAAGCATTTGTACCCCTACAATATTCTGAAATAGAAAAATAAATTTAAAAAAAAGAAAATTGAGGCTTTAGTTCTCAAAGAAATTTGAGGCTTTAGTTGTAGGCTTCATTCACCTAGGATCTTATCTAGAAAAAATGGATAATTTTTGAAATAATGTAGATAAGAGTCAATCCAACCATCACATCAATAAATCTCCCAGTAAAAGTCAAGTTTGTTACCCAGGCAAATATATTTTTTCTAAATTTTTCCATTTCCGTCAATGGTACTAACACCTTTGAAATAAATAATCATGGCCTATATTCATCTTGTATTCTTATTCTCTTCAAACAGCCCCAACATATTTCTATATATTGGTAATATTTTTTTAGATTTTTTTTGTATTCTTCCCTTTCTTTTAATTTCCATAATTAGCACCTTTTCTGTTATTAATATCATTAAGTCTAGGTAACACAATGGCCCTTATTAGGTTCAAAGCCAAATTCTCTTAAGTAAAGGATGAGGAAACTATGCTTAATAGCAGTAACATGTATGAAAAATCATAGGAATCATGGTTGGCAATATACTCAGGATTAATCAACAATCAATCATCTTGAGTTGCAGTATAAGAAAGACAACATTAAAACATAGAATGTGGGACAATATGCTAGAGTGGGCTTTGGAATTTAACCATCTGGATTTGAAACTTGATTGTCTAAACTTAACTCACTGCCAGATGTCTCATCTGTAAAAATCGAGATAATAACTATCACTTATTGTGTGTTTACCAAGCACCAGTCAGTACATGGCAGGAAATATGTCTCATTTCACTTAACCCTTGTAGTAACCCAGCTAAACAAATAATATTATTATCCCCATTTTACAGAGGTAAACAATGAGTTCCAGGAAAATAAATTAATTTTTCTAAGGCCACACAGCTAACAGGTGACAGAACATGAACTCTAATCCATGGTCTCAGACATGAGAGCTTGTGCTTTAACCTTCAATGAGATTATGCACGTATGTGACTGACATTGGGCCAGGCAAATAATAGATGTTCAGTTAATGTGGATTTCATTCCCTTATAATTTCATCCTGTAGTGTGCTTGTTAGAGTATGCTTTAGGGACTTGATTCATTTCTAGCTACTATCTTAAGAAGGTACCATGAAGTAAAGCAAGTTGAACAATTTGAATCATGAGTAGAATGACGAAATGCATAAACAGCAAAAGTGAAGGGTTGGGCATATGCAGGCTGAACCAAAAAGGGCTCTAAATACATGTGATACCTGTCTTCAAAGTGGAAGCGTATGTACGTGTGCTGTATGTGTCCTCCAACAGATGAAACCTGAGGAGTGCATGAGATGTATAAGAAGAGGTATGTCTAGCACTCTGGGAGGCCAAGGCGGGAGGATCGCTCAAGGTCAGGAGTTCGAAATCAGCATAAGCAAGAGCAAGACCCCATCTCTATTCAAAATAGAAAGAAATTAATTGGCCAACTAAAAATATATAGAAAAATTTAGCCAGGCATGGTGGCGCATGCCTGTAGCCCCAGCTACTCAGGAGGCTGAGGCAGTAGGATTGTTTGAGCCCAGGAGTTTGAGGTTGCTGTGAGCCAAGCTGACGCCATTGCACTCTAGCCCGGGCAATAAAGTGAGACTCTGTCTCAGAAAAAAAAAAAAGAGGTATGTTAAATCAATGGAAAATTCCTTCTAGCAATTAGAGTTGCCCAAGGGTAGATGGGTAGATTGTCTCAAGAAAAAAATATCAGATTATTTACTGGAACACAAAAAGCATACTCCACCTGGCTTTTGTTACATTCTAAGTTTTTGGCTAGAAAAAAATCTTTTCATGCAACTTCTGGTTGAACATGTGATTTTAATAATATCACCATGCTTCCTATCCTTTGTCAAGCTCTACCTCAGTCCCAAATGTGAACCCCTCAGTTACCTGTTTTATGTGTGCTTTATTATCCTGTCACCTCTACAATTCTGGTGTTTCCATCACTCGCCTAATTGTCCTCCACTCTTTGGCCAACACTCTTTGGCCACTCTCTTCTCCAGAAAACTTGACCTATTATTAATAAACTACCATATAGCACCATACTCTTCACTCAGTTCTCTATTCGCCTTCTTGTCTTATTAAAAATATGACCTTCACTTTAAACAAATTCATCCCCTGTGTCCCTCACCAGTCACAGGGGTCTATTCTCCCACATTCTTGTACCACAGGGCCAAGACTTGAGTTTACCCTCTTAACCCTCAGGGCCATTTCCAAACAGTTACTCTTTAATGCCCCATGAAGCCCTTCTTTCAGGCTGCTGTCATCTAACTAAACAGCTCTCTGTCCACCCATGTTGCTGTCTTTAGGTTATCTCCTTCAAAATTTTTTGAGAATTTTAGTATTTGTTTCATAGTTAGCCAGCGTGACTTTACACATTGCTGAGTAATCCAGCTGGTAGTCTTTCAGTTCCTTGCTTTTCGTAGTTCCATCTTCTTTCTCCTCTGCTGCAGTTCAGAAGTGTATTTCCAAGATTACAGTCTCGATATTTCTTACACCTATCATTGAGCTGACACAGACCAAAAAATGTTTGGTTAATATATCACCCTTTTTAGTACCTTACTTAGATTCATTGTTAGAATTGAAACATAAACATCTCCCTGTCTGATTCAAATCTCCTATGCCCTTCTTTTATTCTTTATACCCTTTTCCCTTTTTTAAATTAATTTATTATTTTGCCCCCTTTCTCCTTATACTCCTCCTAAGAAACTTCTGTTTCCCATCTGATCTTACCTTCTACCCTACGTACTTTAGACTCCCTGGTCCATCTTTTTAGTGACTTAGTTGCTATTATTCTATTTTTTAAATTATTCAATTGTGTTTTTACCTTATCCTAGAACAATTCAGCCACTAGAGAAGCTCAAGCCCTTCCTGTCTTAAAATAATGCCATTCTTGAACAGCATTTGTTGATTCATTTTGGGGTAAATGTCTTGAGACTTCTTGAAAAACCACTTTACAGTTGCTATTTTCACTTCCTTATATCCCCTCCATTCTTTACCCCACTTTATTCTGGCTTTTTATTCCATCACCTCGCTTAATCTACTTTTACTAATATTTTCATTGCCCACAGTATTACCAGATCCAATGAAACATTTGCTGTGCTTACTTCGCTGCATCTCTCTGTGGCAATTGTTACTACTGAATACTCATCCCTTCCTCAAGTCCTCTTTTTTCTGGGCTTGTGTGATCCTTCTCTCCTAGAATTCCTCCTTTCTCTATTTTTTTCTATTCCATTTTCTTCATGTGTGCTTGTTTCTCCACTATATTATATTTTCCCTATTAATTTTGTAATATTTTATATTACATTATATTCTCTCTCTCTCTCCATTTTCTTTGTATGTGCTTGTTTCTCCTCTATATTACATTCTCCCTATTAGTTTTTTTTTTTTTTTTTTTTTTGAGACAGAGTCTCACTTTGTTGTCCAGGCTAGAGTGAGTGCCGTGGCATCAGCCTAGCTCACAGCAACCTCAAACTCCTGGGCTTGAGTGATCCTTCTGCCTCAGCCTCCCGAGTAGCTGGGACTACAGGCATGCGCCACCATGCCCGGCTAATTTTATATATATATATCAGTTGGCCAATTAATTTCTTTCTATTTATAGTAGAGACGGGGTCTCGCTCTTGCTCAGGCTGGTTTTGAACTCCTGACCTTGAGCAATCCGCCCGCCTCGGCCTCCCAAGAGCTAGGATTACAGGCGTGAGCCACAGCGCCCGGCCTCCCTATTAGTTTTATAATATTTTGTATTACATTATATTATCCTTCTCCATATATATATATACACACACACACTACTCTCTCTCTCTCTATATATATATATATAGAGAGAGAGATAATATAATGTAATTGTATTACATTATATTATCCTTCTCCATATGTATATATATATACACACACTCCCTAAAGGATCTTATCCAAATTCAAAGCTTCAACTATCACACATGCACTGATGACTCTCATTTTTCAGGCCGGAAATATTCTGAACACCACTATTCTGTATCCAGCTGACTTGTGGCTATCTCTACATGTCTAAATTTCATGCAACTGCCTACACTCAATTCTTCCTCTGTCTTAGTCCGTGTTGCCATAAAGGAGTGCTTGAGGGTAATTTATAAAGAAAAGATGTTTATTTAGCTCATGGTTCTGCAAGCTGTACAGGTGTGGCATGGGCATCTGCTCAGTTTTTGGTGAGGACTTTCTTGCTCTGTCAGAACATGGCAAAAGAGGTCAAAGGGGAAATGGGCACATGTGAAGAAAGAAAAACCTGAAGGGCATCCTGGCTTTATAACAAGCCACTCCTTGAGAACCAATCCATTCTTGCAAAACTAATCCAGTCTCAAGAGAGTGAGAACCCTGACACTCACTACAGTGAGAACAGCACCAACCCATTCATGAAGGATCTGCCTCCATAGCCCAAACACCTCCCACTAGATTCCACTTCCCTACACTGCCACACTAAGGACCAACTTTCAACATGAGCTTTGATGGGACAAACCATATCCAAACTATCACATCATCCTTCCACTGGAACCTCCTTCTCTTCCTTTTCTGCTCATCTGAGGGCCAGAAATGTTGAGAGTCATTTTGTATCTCCTCCTGTTTCCCCCTCCCCCATCTACTCAGTCATCAAGATATTCTTTCCTTTATTCCCAAAACCATTTATTAAGAACATGTTATGTACTATTACAGAAGAAAGAAATTATGCACAAAAAAGAAATTATATGATAATGCAGATGCAATGCTATGAAAATACACAATATATTTATTACATGAGCACAGAGAATCTGATTGAGTAAACCTGCCTGATACATCCTCTTGTTTCCTTTCCACAGTCCCTTCCCTTTTTCTTCTACTTTGCTGCAGTAGCTCTGGTTCTATGCAGTCTGAACCCTTTAATCTACCCTCCTCACTGTTGTTAGAGTGACCTTTCTAAAATGCCATTTTGATCATGTCACTAGCTGACTTTCAAACCTTAAGTGGTTCTCAAGTCTGTCATGCTATAGTTCACAGTTCATAGCTGAACATCCAAAGCCCTTCACACTGAGCCCCCAGACATGTTTCTAGCCTCGTCTCAGAGTCTGTTCCATTTGCTTTTATTACTTCCTCACATGATGCCTTTATCCTGGAGTGTGCGAATCTGTTTCATATTTCTAGACTTTCTCTCATATTATTACCTCTTCATAGAATACACATAGAATACATAGTTCATAGAATACATAGTTATTGTGTTCATCTAGCTAAGTTCCAGAAAGTTTTTCCTGACGACCAGCTGCCTGAAGTCTGAAGTCTTACATTGCCACTTTCATGGCAGTTATTAATTTACTCACCAAACATTTCCTTGAGCACCATGGATCATATTTTAGTTTACTTGCCTTTTTCCTCACAACACTGCAAGTTCCCTGACAGAAGAGAGTACATCTCATCTTAAAGTCTCAGAACCTAGTATAGGTCCTGATATACAGATGGCATATGGAAAATTTATGTTAAATGAGTGAGTTCCCATTGCAAAAGTTACTGAAAGAAGTATACTATGTTACTGGAATTTAGTGGGAAGACCCACAGCCTAGACACCAGGACCTCTGATTCCAGATCCAGGATATTTGTATGAATCATAGATTTAGTTCTTATGAGCTCTATATCCCTGGGGTGTTTACCCAACCCCTTCAGGGCTTCATTCCTGTAAAATAGAAATAATATTAGTCTCTATCTTATAGAATTATTAGAAGATTACATGAATTCATACACATAAAGCACTTAGAACAGGATGTGGTCATTGTAAGAATTCAATAAAGATCAGCTATAGTTACAACCAGAGGTCCAACACCCACAAAATGGCCACTTCATTATTGCACATTAAATTTTGGCAGCAGACATCTGGTTGATTTAGTTATCTTCAGTATTCCCTCAAACTTGAGGCTATTGAGGTATTTCTAAGAATCAAGTCAGCATTTCATTAGAATTTGAGTAATTTGGGTTATTATAAGCACTTCCATGTTCACTGCAGCATTATTCACAATAGCCAAGTTATGGAATCAACCTAAGTATCTATCAACAGATGAAAGGATAAAGAAATTGTGGTACATATACACAATGGAATACTATTCAGCCATAAAAAAGAAGGAATTTTTTTTTCATTTATTAATACAAAAACAATGATGAACTTGAAGAACATTATGCTAACTGAAGTGATCCAGGCACAGAAAGACAAATAACGCATGTTCCCATATATTGAACCTAAAACAATCAAACCCATAGAAGCAAAGAGTAGACAGGTATTTACAGAGGCTGGGTGATAGGGGAAACAGGAAGGTGATGGTCAAAGGGTACAAAGTCTCAGACAGGAAGAATAAGTTTCTTTTTGAGATCTATTGCATAGAATGGTGAATGTAGTTAATAATGATGCATTATGTTTCAAAATCACTAAGAAAGTAAATTTCAAATGTTCTCACCACAGAAAATGATGTGTTTGAGGTGATAGCATGTTCATTAGCTTTACTTAATTATTTTACATCATATTCATAAATCATAACATCACTTTGTACCCCATAAATATATACAATTATTTGTCAATTTAATAAAAAGTAAATTTTAAGAAAGAATATAGGTTTGGTTGTAAAATATACTAAATATATCTTGGTGGAACAGTGGCAATATTGAAAGTAAGATAGATCTGCTATGTGTCAAAGGTACAGAAACTAATATAATGGTTAGGCAGACACCGCCCCCCCCCCCAATTCCTTATTGCCTTTCTCTTTCTCCAATAAAATTAAAAATCCATTTTTTTCAAAGCTCAAGGACATGTGGAGAATTCAGGTATAATTTAGGTAGGTCTCCCTAACCTAGGTCTGACCTTAAGAGCAGGAAGAATCTTAAGACATAGTTATAATTTGATGCCTGCTGTGTAGTCAAATAAGCATTCCTACAATTTTACGGGTAGAGCTAGAAATCAAGACCAGACTCAGTGGAATCCAACAAATGTTTATTGAGAATTTAACACATAGCCTTCGACTGTAAGATGTAAAGGCAATGTGGCATAGTCCAAGCCCTTGGGGAACTCTAAAGACAGGTAGGGATTGACAATGAAACTATTATAATACCATGTAGGAGGTGAGTTTTAATAAAGGTGACAAAGGCCAACAGAGGTTACTATTGTGGCATGAAGGACTGAACTTAAATCACGTGTTCAAGGAAACAAAATAGTATGTAATTTGGATGAAGAATTATTCATAGATGCTTGCCAGGCAAGAAAGAGCCGGAGTAAGTGGAACAAAGAGATAAAAACACAGAGGCATACTATGTGTGGAGAGCTTCCATGAGTATCAGTTCTCAAGAATAAATTTTGAGTGATGAGGCTATGAGACATAAGGCCAGGAGAAGAGGGTTTTACATTTCATATTAATTTATCACAGTTAGCACACCACTCAAAAATTGGAATGAAAACCAGGAATTGGGGCAAGCCTATCATATTAGATCCTCTTGGTCATGGTGAGAAAAATCTGACCACCAATCACAAATCACAGGATCCAACTTCAAGCCCAGGAACACCAGCCCCAGGACAGTGGGCTATATTCAGTACTACGGAGAAAAGTTTTTAATATACAGACTATGTTCTCACCAGTTTTAAGATCCCGAAAAGATGAGGCAGCAGGTGATTAATATTTAGGTAATGTCCTTCAACAAAGTAGTGCCACATGGTACTACCAACATCTTGCTTTGCTAAAACTTCTCAAGTGAATCAAATTCAACATTATTAACATGATTCCCTAGTGTGTCACACTTAGGATAAAATTTTTCTGTAATAAGAGTTCCTGATTGCTGTTTTGAAGATTAAAATAGTCTACACTTGGAGAGTCATATTTATTATATTAGGATAATATATGCTGAGAAATTGATAAGTCTAAAGGATATCAATTTTAGGTTACTTAGGGTTGAAAAATTAATCATCTGAATGATTTTTGTTTGTTTTCTGCACTAATAGTTATCTGATAGTAGGAAGTAAGTAGATATAAGAACAAATTGGCAAAAAGACAGTAACTGCACCATCTTTGTCATCACTCTTCTGCTTCTTGTTGAACTTCTCTTCCATTCTCCATCACGTGGTGTTTCTACTCATATGAAGCTCATCTACTTAGCCCCACATGTGACTTGCATCTTCCTACCTCTTCGCCTGTTTACCCCTCCTGGATAGCTTTTTTCCTTTCTAGTGGATTTCTCAGATCCTTTCCTGGCCCCCTTCTGCTGTGCTCTGTACTGCAGACAATATTTGCCAGATTTCCCTGGCCTCTGATTTCTGGGTAAGTTAAATCAATGGGAGACACTTGTGGAAAACAGGAAGGTAAGATGAGGGGAGAATACAGGCTCTCTCTCCCCACCTTTTTCCTTCCTGTGGCATCTCCAGTGGCAGCAGGGGCCGTATCTCTACTATGGACTCAACTGCATACAACTGACTGCCCTCTGTGCTCTCAGTTCCCGCTAGATGGTCCTGTCCTCTGGTTACTCCAGCTCTCTTTGGTTGATAATCTCTTCACCGTTTGGATTCTTGCTACTTACCTTGTCTTTTGCCGGAGTAACCTATTTCCTGTGAAAAATTCCTTCCGTTATTATAGAAAGCTGTGTAGTCCTTTCTGTGTTCCAGCCTTCACTCTGACTAATACAGGATCCAGCGGTCCCCAGACGTTTTGTTATCAGGGACTAGTTTCATGGAAGCTCAAGCAGTGATGAGAATGGGGAGCAGCTGTAAATACGGATGAAGCTTTGCATGCTCTCCTTGCCTGCTGTGCGGGTCCCCCTCCTCCACCTTTCCTAGGGGCCAGAGGAGCTCTGGGCCAGGTTCCTAATAGGCCACGGGAGTTGGAGACCGCAGCCCTATATTTTTAAATTTACAGTATGTATATTCTATGTTGAATGTAAGTTTCTCTATAAATCTTGCATTTGAATGAATATAGACATTTTGTTATACTTAGTTAGTCAGGTTTTTATCACTTAAAGAAATGTTGATTTTTAATTTATTACTTAAACCCTTTTGTAAAACAGAACCTAGCCAAGTGTTCTCTCTGCATATAGTCAGTTTTAAATAAAAAAAAAAATCACTAAAGTGTATGTCCTCTTTATCTTTGCTTTCTCAGAATTTACTAAGTTCCCTTTATCACATTGATCATCTACGTTGTACCTAATTTTTGAAAACATTCCACCAGCAACAATAAACCACTCAAATGTATCAAGGAAATATCTAAAAATTTGCAGTATACTGGCAATGTGTATGACTTGAATAGGGACCAGGACATGGAAATGCAATAGTTACTATCATAACATTTGAATATTCAAGTATCATTCTCATCTATAAAAGATTTTTGTCATTATTCTGTTTATAGAATTTTATTTTCAGATTTATTAAATAAAAGTTTTATTCAATAAAAGTTTGTGGGGTTTTAGCAAATACTTGACATATGCCAGGCATAGTTTTGGTACTGGGGATATAACAAAGTATAAAAGAGGCAATAATCTTTGCCTTCATGGAGTTTACATATATAAATATATGTTCTTTTTATGTTCCTTAATAAGAAAGAGGTAATGCAAATCAGCAAAAAAAAAAATGATCTCAGTAAAATATAAGCTTAAGATTTAAACTAGCCATTTGTGGAAGAACATGAACAATAACCATGTAGGGGGGAAAAAAATCAATGTTTAGCAATCAAATGCAAATTTTTAAAAATAAGATAAATTTTCACTTTCAAATCAGCAAAACTTATATTACATATAATTTAAGGGATCCCTGGAGCTTGTGTCTTGTAGGCAGTCTGTTGTTATAGCCCATACTCTTAATACTCAGCTGTCCTAGGTTGCCTTTCTATGGAAAGATGCAAGAATGTTCTTTGAAATGTTGGTTGTAATAGCAAAAAAAAAAAAAAAAAAAAAAAAGAAATTATAGAAATGCTCAACAATAGCAGATTCATAAATTAATTATGAAATTCATATGACAGAACATTAGTCAGCTTTTAAGTATTTGTAATATATTTATTGATAGGCTATATTGTCATATTAAAGTATGTTCAAAAATATGCATCTAGTGGGATTCCATTATAAGGAGAATGAGATTTCAACTTTTTGTTTTGCTTTCTTTGTTTATACTTATTTTTCCACAGTGAAAATAAATTGCTTAATAATAATAATATATTGTTCTAGACTTACAACAGATAGGCCATGCTTGGCTTTTGATATCAAGATTCTTCAGCTGAGATATCAAGTAATAATACTACCTTATACAGAAGTCTGTCTTATTAAGACTTTCTGACTGGGTATGTTACATTTTTAACATGAATCAATTTAACATAAATATCTTATGTATATGTTTTAAAGGGCCTGAAAGACAAGTACCTTTCTAAGCATACCTATATAGTTTGCTTGCAAAAATTCTTAAAATAGCTTTTACCCATTAAAATCTTAAGAGGATTACACAAGCTAAATTAGTGCCTGGACTGCAAAAAGCCATAATGAAGTTAATATTATTGCTTTCCAAAATATAGACCAATTCTTAATAGACTATTTTACAATAGGAAGTGCCTTTAGGGGTCAGTATAACAAAATTAAGATCAGTTTATATAGCCTTACAAAAGGTCTGGTGGCAGCATAAAAATGTCCAGTGTAATTATTTGTAAGTTTGTTAGCTCACACATCATTTTCCTTCCTAGGCTTGGTTCATAATGAAGTAGACTGACATATCTCCGGCCTTTCTTTCAGAAAGTGCATGTGTGTTATGCTGTTTCTCTGGTATACAAAGGCTACTTAAAATTTATCGTAGTCAAAGTCAAATTTAAAGTTCTTGGCACTGCAATGTGAGACTGGTCAAGGTTTATCTTCAGTTATTTAATCTGAAATTTGTTACTGAGATAAATTTAAAAATAGTCACCATGTGCTGAGACCTACTAGGCATGAGAACTCCCAGTGACTTATTCTCCTTGGTAATCTCTCCATAGTCTAGATGTAGATCCCTGCTGTACAATGGGTTCATCTTTTCGCATCTTCGGGAGCTTGGTGTCTGGTTGGTTTCTCTTCGTGGATCTAGCATCCTTCATATCTTTCCTTTCATATTCAAGGCTGGCTTAAGCAAATGCTACTTTTATCACACGGTTCAGCCTTCTCTGTCTACTATAGTGGTTGGCTAAATGATTTTAGACATTGAAAAGCATACTTATGGCATTGAATAAAGGAAGATTATTAAAGCAGGTCCTTTAAAAATATAACTTTGTTTCTTTTACAGTAGTTTTCAGGAGGCAAAGGCAGTGAATTCCCTCTTCAGTGCTTTGTTTCAAACAAAAAACAAAATCCATATCACACAACACATTGGAATGACCTCGTGTCAATAAATATAATGCATTCGATTTAATACAAAAGTACTTTTGAACATTTCATTTATATAAGCTGAGTCATTTCATATTTGGAGGCAAAAAATTTTGAGGCCCTTTGAGTGGCTCTATGCAGAATTCACTATGGTTTGGAATTGTTTTCCAGTTAGGATAACACTTTCTAAAAGAAAACCTGAAAGAATGTTTGTTCCTACAGTGGGGTAAGAAAGGCCTCTCTGGTTTACCTGCTCTGGTTTGTATGGAAACTACTGCAACAGCTGAATTATGTGATGCTCTGAAGATGTGTTGAAGTTTGTTGATTAGAGTGGATTTTAGCTTTAAATATTAAACCTATTTCCCTCCGACACTCAAAGTGAAGAGCTACCCTAGTCTCGAGGTCTGCATATTAGTATGTTTGAGTAAAAGAAACAATTGCATTCAAAAATGGTCTTCTTATAATTTCTGACAGAATTTCTTATTCCTTCTATGGCTTCTATGTTGATTCCTTTGTTTGCCAACTCTAAGAGTAAAAAAATAAAAAAGAAGTCAGCATGAATACATGAATTTTTCTTTATTAGTGTGCTGCTAGCCCTTCAAAGAAAAACCTGGTCTCATTGTTAATACATACATTTGGGGGGAAGTTTTTGTTGTTGTTGCTTTTGCTTGAAAAACTGTATTTCGAACCAGTAAAAGTTATTCCTTACTTTCAGTGGTAAAACAAATAGAGCTGGAGGAAAAAGAGCACAGATTTTAAGACAGTCACCGGAACCCAGTATGTGAAATGTGAAAAATCCCTAAATTTCATGTTTGGTTTTTTCTTACATGTCAGTTTACAGAAGATGGGTACATTGTACATGAATAGTCAGTGCTGAGTGAAGTAGCTGATTAACATACCAATAGTAGCCCACTTAATATTAGTCAATGGAATAGCTTCCCAGAGGAAGAATTGTACTGTACTTGAAATTATCACTTAAGTCATTGAAATTGACATTGGACCAGGCATCAGAGGACAGGCTATAGGGAATACACCTTCATGAACAGAACGAAGGAGCAGGGAGAAAATGTAAGAAAAATAAGATAGATTAAAATTATTATGAAATTATTTATTTTTCTGATTCTTTGAAAATAAAATTTAAATGACATAAAATTTTATGCTGTTGTACTTTTATTGTTACATAGTATTACCTAATTTTTATTTAAATAAAATACATAAAGCAGATAACCTGTGGGAGAAATTTGTTATGGTCTGGCAGCTTAATCTGTTTGACTGTTTTGAGATATTCTTCCTAAGATGTGTACATAAAATTTAGCTGTATATGTAATTATTGCAAATAACATTTTATCAAAGTTGCTGTTATTAAAGATTCCCTTAAGATTTAATGGCTCAATCACTGTATTACTCCCCCACCATTATGGTGTGCCCCACATGAATTACTTAATTCTAGGAATATATTTCTATTCCTTAGAAGCTTTATTGATGTCCCATAGCCAAAAAAATCCATATTGGAATGTTAGTGGTAAACCTCAGCTGCATAAATAATGGTGATCTTGTATAATGAATAATTTAGTCATACTTTAAAAATAATTTGTCAGGAATAGCATGTGAGTGGGAAACAGAATGAACTGCTAGCATATGAATGCTATCCAGATATTACTACGTGCAGAATGCTGCCTTATATGACGTCACTTTGTTAACTATGCTTCCTTGCTCTAAGAGTCTCCATCCAAAATTGATAGTTGTAGAAAACCATAGTATTATCATCACACACAAGTTTAAATAGCTTAGGTTTAAATAGACATAGTTGAGTCAGTGGTCAATCCCCAGCAACTAAATCTAGAACCTGGGCTCGGTGCCAAGGATGTAGGCAATTCCCAATCTGCAAGTTAGCCAATACCTATCTAATGTAACTCTAGCACCAACTTTGAGTTTATGTAATAATATCTATAGTCCTCTAGTCTGACGTCTAATGCAGTGGTCTCCATCAGGGGAAATTTGGTCTCCCGGGTCAAATTTTAGTAATGCCTGGAGACATTTTTAGTTGTCATGCTGGGTAAGAGACTACCTAGTGGGTAAAACCAGGGAGGCTGCTATATACCCTGCAATGGCCAGGACAGCCTCCCACAATAAATATTTTCTAATCCAAAATGTCAGTAATGCCAAGCATGAGAAGAAACCTTGTACTAACTCAAAGGCTATCATCCTTTTATCAAAGAGAGACAAAACCCTGGATGCTTTTAGTAGTCCATCCATTTGTTTTAAACCATGAGAAATTCCTGTAAGGAAACCAAAGTGTGTGAAAAACCTTTGCAATTCCAGATTGGAGATGCCCCAACTCAGTCTAAGAGAGACCCAGCAGGTGGCATAAATGAATTAAGTAGGACGGTATTACCATATTCTGGCCATTTTAAGGGAGCAGCCACTACTATCCAGCTTTAAAAATCTGTCACCAAGCAGGAACTAAACCTTATTATTACCAGAGCTGCTAATTTTTCCAAGAGAATCCAGAAATCTACATTTTTATGTGAAATCTCCTGAATTTTAAATGTATCTAACTCATTCTACTAGACTAGGAAGTCCAAACAAAATACACCTGGGGAACAAATTTAACCTTTCCACCAGTTTTTTAACCTGTGTTTCCAGTTGTGACTGACATAGGAATATTCATTCATTCATCCCATTCACTTAACAGACACTAATTGAGCACCTATTATGTTGATGGTATGAACGATAACTAGGATTATACAGAAGCTCCTACAGTTTTTGATTTTTCTGAAATGGTTAGTTTATCTTTCACTGAGGATCAAACTAACTCTTTTGTGATTCTAAGTAACGTATGATGAATTGATTGATTGATTAATCTCTTTCCATTCCCTTAGCAGATTTTCCTATTAAAATGGGAATATATACTTGGGTATCTGATTCCTCAATTGACATTTAGCAACTAACTCATAGCAACTCAGCGACAGTGCTTTGAAATTTTAAAATACTGAATTTGATAGCTCAAAGACATTCTACTGAACAATTCATACTCTCTGTCCCTTTTCCTTTCCTTTTTCCTCAACCCTTTTTCTTATGTTCTTTTACAATTACCAATACTAAATTAATAACCGAAGGATTTAGGAAACTAAACTTTTTAAAAGTACTTTAAAGAGTGCAAACAGAATTTGGTAGAACAAGAATTTTGTCTTTAAAATCATTGCTTTTTGCCTTGACCCTGCTACCCTGACTTGTATGTGTTAGGCCCTGTTTAGAAAGGTATGCCTAATAATTCATTTAATTCTTACAACAATACTAGGAGATTATTCTGTAGATGAGAAAACTGAGTCACCTGTAGGTAAAAAGACTTGACCAGTATCACATAGCTGTGCTAAGGATTGAAGCCAGATTGGGAATCCTGGATATTTGGAGCAAAGCCCTTGTTTTTCACCATTATGTTATAAAGTGCAACAGAATAAATATGTTGGGTTAAAGTTGTGGTGGGAGGGCAGGAATGGAAGAAAAAATAAATTTTTCTGAACTTCATTCTCCCCGAGTCTTTGTAGAGTTTGATATTTGCTTTTTCTCCAGGTTTCACACACACACACACACACACACACACACACACACACACACACACCCCTTTCACATGGAGTGTGACAACAGACTTCTAAGAAAAGTTTACATTCTGCATGACCCAGAGCCACAGACCTGGGTCTAATAGGAAAAGGATTTCATTACTTCTCTCTGCCAGGGATTATTAACATTGGTTCTCCACTCTCATCCTGTAATGGTGAGAATTAGGTTAAGTAGTTTTTGTCTTCCACACTTTCTTCTAAGCAATTAACCCAATTTATATACAATTTTAGCTTTTAAATCTAACATAAGCATCAATAGCAATTGTTATTTAGCTCAAATACAGATTACTGTATCTTTTGTATATTTGTAAATTTTAGCAATTAAATTACTCAACTTGCAAGTGTCATTTTTATTAAATGAAAATGTAAACTTGAAAAGGAGAGTAGGATTCATGTATGAGATTTATTTTTAACTAATTTAGAAAGCCCTACTTAAATATACAATGCATTCAGTTAATACAATAGATACAAGATTTATTTGTGAACGAAGATTTATTCGCAGCAATTCAAGGAAAGACTTTTCTTTAAAAAAAAGAAACCTCTTTTTTTTTTTTACAGTAAAGTGGATTCATTGCATTAGTCATCTGCAGTGTTAAGAAACTAATAATTGTTTTTTATGCATTTCAAACCTCTTAATTTAGTAAACCTATAATTGAAAAGTGAAATTTCACAATAAAATCATATAACTCAGTCCACGTTGCTATGGGAAAATAAAGGGTTTCCTCCTACTTTAGTTTATTAATTTTCAAATAATGCTTAAGGGCTTGTTATGATAGTTCTTTACAAGGTAGTAAATATATAGTTATCCAGACTGTCTGGGTTGAAAATTAATTACCATTAGAAACTGAAGCATTTAGCCTTGTTATTTCTGCAAATCAAACAACTGCAAATACAATTTTCGTATTAAATCCAATGTGCAATGATCCAGGGGTATCCTCATAACGAAAACCAAAATCTACAATATCCCTCTATATCCCTCTTTCTTGTTATTGTTTGTAAGCAAGCCAACCAGAACTTTAAAATGTGACAATTAAAAAGGGAAGTAGGGGAGCCAGGTAGTAAAAGCAACAATCTGAAATAACAAAATAAATTAAAAATGGAGTTATCCAAATAATTAAAATTGCTTTGAATGCAAAATTTCAGAAAGAGAGGACAGAAAGAAAATACATTATTGTAAGAAAAATATCTAACAGTATAGTGACTAGAGAGTATGTCCAAGACTAAGTGAATACGGTTTTCTATAATTTTCATTTGTACTGTTTGCTTTAAATCCTTTTGCAGTGATAATTTTGAGGGATTCACATTTTGAAATTAGTGTTAACATTCTAAAACATAGTAAGAATAGGAAAGGGAAGTTTTACTATTCAAAAGAAAAACAGAACACAAGAAATCTCAATTTTTATTCATACTTTTAAATGATCAAATAATACTAGATTTTAAAAATTATTTCTAGAAAAGATATTTATAAAGACAAAGAGATTTTCATTACCATTGAATAATTCCAATGTTTAGAAATAAAAAGTTAAACAAATATAACTGATACAAAATTTGCAAATGCAAAAATAAAGTTACTATTTCTTAATGTTTACTGAATGCATTAGATGGCCATCAGGATACATCACCTGTATCAAGTGGATGTGATGAAACTATTAAAAATGTTTGTGGGTTTGAGTAAGAGTATGGGGAGGTCAAAGGGGGAAAAAGATTGATTTGGAAAATTAAAGTCTTTGGTTTAATAACTGCAAAAGCTGGCTGTGCTGCTTTAGAAACATGAAAGTGGCAACTGGTGTATATTGTGTGATCTCAAATACGATTGCATGTGCACTGACTTCATGTTTGTAGACACAAAGGGACTCAATAGTCAACAACAATCCTATGAAATAAAAATTGTTTAGCAGTTTGCATAAGATTATAGTTTATATAATTGACACATTCTTCCAAAGTATAAACATAATTTTTTTAAATGAAAACATTTTATCATGCTAGGAGAGAAAACATTTTAAAAGAAAATCCCTGGTCAACCCTTTGTCAAAGTTATTTATCTCATTTTAATATTTATTCTGTATTGTATAAACTGAGACATACCTTTTGTTAATAAAATTTTTAGTTGTCCAAAAGTAAATTACTTTAAGGCTAATTATAATTTGTCATTGCTTTTGTTTATTTTTGTTTCATGTTTTAAACATTTTCTTAACTTGTCAATATCATTCAATGATGGCAATTATTAACGTGCAAAAAATAAAAATAGGAGAATAAGAAATGTGGCTGGAACGAATGAAAATGGAATAAAATGCTTATTACCTTGGCAACTTCTTGCCATTGCTGACTTAGGGTGGTGGAGAAATGTGTGGGAGAGGCTGATTGCCCAATATAGTTTGTATCCTTTTCATTCCCAACTTCATCACAGCTATCTATTATAATATCTAGGAAAGTGGCATTACTACTTAAGAGACAAGTAATATGAATCTCTGACATTTTTCCATTCTCTTCCATTCAGTAACAATAACAGAAAACCACAATAATGAATAATAACACTAACATTTATTGAGCAATTACTGCATCATTATTTTAAATTGAACATACCCCTCCGTTCCATCCTCTTGTCTTGATTAATATTTCTCCATAAGACTCCTGCCATTTTGCACACTATATAAATTTTACTCATTTTTTTTGTCTTTCTTATCTTTGTCCCCCCACTGGAATGCAAAGTTAAGTTATAGGAGTATCCTTAAGGAGATACTGAAGTAACCAGCCCAGAAACTGACCCTTCTATTTATCTCTTTTTATGTGAGATAGTTCCCTGAAACATTTTCGTACCAACTTTTTATTTCCGACAGACGGAAAACAGCAGGGAAAGACCTGACATAAAGACCCCAAAATAGGAGCAAAGTGTGGAATGTGAGACTAACAGAAAGGCAGTCACATGGTCGAGTTTTAGAGCGTGGGATGTTAGAAGAGACGGGAAAGGCCAGAACCCATCGCCTCCCGTGCTGCAGCAGGGCTGAAAGGCCACAGAAAAATGAGAAGCTATCGGGGGTCTAGGCATGAGAGAAATAGGGTCTGATTCAGGTTTTAAACAGATCTCTCTTGCTTCTTTGAGAATAATAGACTTGGGTCAGGGTTTGGAGGCAAAATAGAATCCTGGAGACGCGTTAGGAGAGAGCTTTACAGTAAACCAGACAGGAGATGATAATGGTAGTGGCAGAAATGGAAAAGTAAACATACTGGAAATACATATAATGGTGGTGGAACCAACGTTTTTGTCCAAAAGATCCACTGAAAGTGAACTCCCTGAAGGCAGGAGTTTTATCTTTCTTGTCCATTATCGATTCCTGGGACCTACGTAATGGTCTGGCACATAATAGATGTTCAATAATTATGTGTAAATAGGATGAATGGATACATGGATAAAGGAGAGAGAGGGAAAGAAAGAAAGGCATTTTTACTTTAGGATAAGGAATTAAAATACAGTTTTTCTAATCCATGAAATCAGAGAGAGGCATAAAGAAGATTTTTTGTCTTTTCTAGTAGACAATGGTGTAAAGTTGTCAATTTATTTATTTGGTAAGACCTATCTAATATTCTTAGATTATGTCCCTTTAACTGATGGTCAATGTCCTTTGATAACAAATGAAATGGTGGTGATGATGTAATAGAATATCTAATTTTTACATTTTATTTTATTTTCATGGTTTTTGTTGACAAAATTAAAAGATGGCAACCAAATGTCAGTCCACAAATTTTATGCACAAACACACACACTCACATATATGAAGAGAGGTATTACTTTACTGAAATCCAAATGACTGATGTATAATATTCTAAAATGCCCCCTACCCTAAACTCATCTCTTAATATCCGAATAAAGATGAAAATAGTAGGGGCCTCAGGAAATTTCTTTCTCTCTATATATAGGAAGATGTGTATGTGCATCTATGCGTAACAGGTAACCACCTTAGCTCTCTTCTGTCCTTATCAAGCAGGGGTAAACATACATTTCCTTAAGCACTGAAAAAAGTTAATCCCTTTTTTTATGGGGTAAGTAATGTAACTCTAATATTAATATTGTTGACAGATCATTTATAATAAAAATAAGCTTTTTTTATCTTTTAGGTACTGATTTTAATTCTCCTAATTTTGGCTAAGTTTAATTACTTTCCATAATAAAGTTTCTAATTGTGAGACTGGTTTTTAAGTTACTACTGTAGTCACAGCAATGACCTCAATATTCAGAGTCTCTCTCTTGTGGGTATTTCTAAATAAAGCTGATGCAATTTTCCAGTCTAATTTATATAAAAGGAACTGATCTAGGCCAAATAATATTCTTCTGTGTTTATACCAGGAGAAAATATGGAAATCGTCTTAACATTCAAGAGGAGTTCTTACTCTATAGATTATGAAATGCCATTTATATTATATTGGAAATTCATAACATATTTTCTTTAGCAATTGGGTTGCAAAATGAGGTCATATAATGTGAAATGGATTTTTTTATATAATCAAGTAGGTGAATGCCTGTTAGATATCCTTACAGATTATCCTTTTAGAATCGATTGTATTCAAAAATTGTATAACATGCATTTATCTTTCTAAGAACGTGAAGTAATTGTAACATAGACAACTAAAATGGAAGTCATGTAACTCACTTCACAGAACATGTAGTTGTCTTGTTAAGAATTAACTTGGGCCATCCCAATTTCTAACAGAAATATGCACACCTACTGTCAAATAAAACATGTCAGTATTACTTGCCCCATTCAGATTTGTTTCCTTCAGCTAAATAGATTCATTTTATCAAGGGCATTGAAATTCATTCATTCATTTACATTTCAGACATGAGCTTCAATTGCCTGTGCTGGTAACTACTGCTATTTGTAAATGTCTAAAAACATCATGTCTATCTGATAATGGCAAGTTAAGAAAGGAAACCTTTAAGTGTGGCTATATTGTCATGAATTCTTTAAAATGTAACACATCTGGTTTTCCCAAAAAATTAAAGCAACATGGTAGCATATACTCTTTCTTGATCAAAATGTATTTCCTTCTGGGTATAAAGTATAATGTTCATACAAGTTTAAAGACTGTATATTAGAATTTTTAAAACTTCTAAATAATACAAAGCAAAAATTAAGCTTCTTTAAGCTGTCGGGTCAGTAATTGCTCCTTTAATGAATGTTAATTGTTAAAATTATATTTTTACATTCTTAGTTTTAAAATTAAACCCCATCATCCATGTCTTTAAGAAATTAACATTCTTGTATGCAATAGAGTAATGTTTAGAAGAAACACCACTAGAATTAGACTGCTATAATTTACATTCTTGCACTGCTATTTATTAGAACTATGGTAGTGACTTTGGACAAGTTGCACATGTTTTTTCATCTATAGAATGGGCATAATGATAATACGTACCTCAAAGTATTATATAAGGACTAAATGAGTTAATATTTTAAAGTTTTTATTGAGTGTCTAAAAAATTTAAAAATGTTTATTGTCTAATAAATATATAACATAGTAGTACCAAAATAAAATGGAATCACATAAAATAACAATAACTCTTTCTTTTTCCAAGCAGAGAGTTTTGAAATGATGAGAAGCTGCTGAAACATGATAATCCTATTTTTTTTAAAAAAGTGGGGGGGGGTGGGAAACAGGATATGTTTAAATTATCTTCAATCTTGGTGGCCCAGTAAAGATGTCTATATGCCTAAACTCCTGGAGTTGGCACAAACAAGAATGTGACCAATCTCCTTGTCTTGAAGGCCATGCAGTCTCTCAAGGCTCGAGGCTGTGTTAAAGAACAGTTTGCCTGGAGATATTTCTAGTGGTACCTTGCCAACGAAAGTACCTAGTACCTCCATGATTTCCCTCCACTTGTCGCCTGAGATCCTGCCTGACACCCTGAGCTGCAGCCATTCTGACACTGGCCCAAAGGTCTACAAGGCTCATGAGCTGGAAAGGCTGCAGACAGCGTGCTGTGCCCCCTGGTATTGACAAGAAAGTCGAGGTGGGGGCTTGGTCAGTGACCGAATTTCCAGTTGAGAGGCAGATTTAGTCTTAGACGTGATCAGCCACTTCAGTAAAAATGGAGGAAAATAAACGTGTGTTAAATAAACTTGTGACTAGAAAACCTTAAAAAAAAAAAAAAAAAAAGAAGAGAAAGAAAATGAGGGGCCCTTTAATAATTAGTTTCACACTATTCTATAAAAAAAAGTAAAAATCTTCTAGAAGATAACTATTTTTGAATAGCAAGATTGCTCCTAACGATTGTGAGGCCTGTACAAGTGTATGATTGGGGAGCTATATGATATATATTTAAATAGTTAAAAACTGTAAAGCAAGCTGACAAACTATTACATAAAATATATCTTCCTACCTTGACAAATATATTTCAGAGTAACTTGGATGGCCAGATACCAATATAATAGAAATCCTCAGACCCTGTGGAGGTTCATAGCTGATTTCTATCCCTGGGTTATCTTTTCCTCATTTCCTGACCTCCTCTTCCTACCCAGACCAGGACTGTGAGTTGCCTTGGCATGAGCTTAGAAGCCCCAGCCCTCTTGTCTGTACTCACTTTTCACTTCCCTCAAACATTTGTCCTGTGGAAAGTTTTCAGACCTAAAGGTGGCCCGATCAGTCCTCAAAAAGATAGATGGTCCCACAATGCCAAGGATTTCTTCCCTTGTGTGAGAAGTGCATGGGACCAGAGCAGGGCCCTCTCCTGCTGCGTACAGAGGGACAGGACTACAAATCCAAGAAGATCATTTTCATAAACCACTCATGAAATCAGCTTATTACTTTGCAGTCACATCTGGTATGCAATAAGAAATTTTAGGACATAATAAATATTTTTCTACTATAATACACTGTTTAGATTGAGTGACCTGCTGCTCCTGGTTTATTTAGAGCAACATAGGTCTGGCCCATTTTCCTTAGATCTTCCTTATTCCCACAAGCTTCACCTACAGCAGTGACCTCACTGACTTACTTATACAAGCTCAGTGTGGTCACTCATTCAGTTAGTCAAGCGTTCAATAAATATTTACAAAGCATCTATTATATATGTCAGGAACAGTATCAGCACTGGGGATACAGTGTTCCAAAAATAGATACCACTTATGCCTTCTCCAAACTTAAAATCTAAAAAAAAAAAGAGGGAGAAAAATCACACTAACCAACCAAGTTAATCATGGTGCTGCATGATCAGTATACACCGTGAGCTCTGAGAGCACATAGATGGCTGTCTCGAAAAACAAGGGAGGCTTTCTTGGGAAAAGTAATTCTTGGGCTGAGACCTCAAGAGGAAGCAGGAATTAGCCAAGCAAAGGTGGGGAAGGTGTAGAAGAATTAAAGTGAAAGAAACCATGCAAGTTCAAGAAATGGATATATAGTTACAGCTGGTAGAATTTGAAAAGAGAAACAAGTGATGATTATAGTGTACAGAAGTGAAATCATGCAGAATCTTGAAAATGACACGTAAAGATTTGACATGGTATTTTATCCTCAGAGTAATAGGGACCTCTGAAGGGCTTTATGCAAGAGAGACATGATCAGGTTATTGTCTTATGAAACTCATTCTAACATCAGACCAGAGAGTTTATTAGAAGGCTGGTGTCATGATAGAGGCAGCAGATAATGGTGATCTATTGCAAGATATGGCAGGAGTTTTGAAAGGAATCAAGAACTTGAAGAAATTTGAAATAGAATCTTACTTTGCAAGCAGCACTTGCTCATAGTCTGAATGTAGAAGGTGAGGGAGCTGGAGAACAAAGGACAAGTCCTACTTCTGTCTTAGGATCTGGGTTGGTAATTCCTACCAAGAAGGATAAGAAGAAAAAGAAGTGTGGGGGAATTGATGAGTGTGTTCTCAGATATGCTGAGTTTAAGACAGTGGTGGGACATGTGAGAAGATAGGTGTCTATGAGTCAGTGGGGACACACGGGGAAGAGAGTCAAGCTGTAGGAACAGATCTGGGTAATATGAGCACGGAGAGTCAATGAAGTCATGATAAGAAGCCCAGAGCACCAGAGGGAGTTTGTGAGGCAAGCATCAAAGTTGGAAAGCAGAACTCTTGAGCACAGATTGGTAGAGAAAGAAGAAATTGTGGAGAATGGGCGAGAAATCAGAAAAGAGTATGAAAAGTAGTGAAGGGAATGCCAGAAGTATTTAATACAGCTAAGAAATTTTAAAAATTAAATTAGAGAAAAGAAAATATATTGTCTACAGTGCACACTTCATATTTTTTCAGACACACACTCATATGTACCAGTTTTTTTTTTTCTCCCACAGACTACATATACTTATAACTATCCCTACCTATACTCCACATAGACACCCACACACATTCACGGACACCACACATAAGTCCATAAAGCCACAGGCATACCAATACCTTATATAGAAATTCTCATTCATTAAATTCAACCCTAGGTCTCTGCTAGCATATTAATTATGAATTTAAAGAAGTCTACTGATTTTAAATGGGAAAGCTTGGTTTATGGTTTAAACAAGACTATGGCTCAGTTTTCCATCTGTTAAATGGGTGCAGTAATACTAGCCTAGGGAAGTTTGGAGATTTAATTGATGTTTACAAAGTGATTTAGGAGCCTGAGATGAAAGGTGCTATGTCATGCTATTACTGTTGTTGGGATGGACGGCAGTGACCTACCTTAGCATTTGAGTATTGCAATAGTCTAAACCACAATGTATTCTAGGATGATAAAACACAAGATGTTATTAGATGACTTAGAAGTATTAAGGCTATGACTAAAATTTCTTGATAGATATTTATGTTTCATTATCTTTTTGATGTCTACTCACTTTTAGCCCTTATTTGTCATGCAGATTTCTCATTTGCTTCTTTGTCTTAACATCCTAGAACAATTTGGCTGAAAGAAACCTTGGGAATTTTCTAACTCAACCTTGAATTCAACAGATCAAGAAAATGAGTCCCAAGCTTACATTATTTATCCCAAAATCACCCAGTAAGAATTTAAAAGCAACTTTCCTGACTTCTGGTTTTCTCCTCTACAGAATATTTCACAAATAAGAAAATAATTCTGAAATTGGAATACCATACCAGGTAAGGATTTAAGAAAATGTTACCAGTAATAACAAGACAAACAGATTAATAATAACTATGAGAAGGATGAAATGGCATTTCTTTTAAAAATTAATACAAGAGATACTTTAAATTTAATATTGCAAACAGAATACTCATCATTGGAGAAAACCAAAGCACAATGGAGCCACAATAGAAAGATGAAAGTAATTAAAATTCATGAATTAAAATTGAGTTATTCAGGTTCATCTATTGTTATTCTTAGTGAAAGGGAAAAAATTGTTTGCTCTGGATATCAGAAGATGTTATTATTTTTTCAACAAGCATTTTTTAAATACAACCTATGTCCCAGTTATTTTGCTAGGTTCTGAGAATGAAGGAGAGAACAAAAAGAGGTTAAGATCACAGTTTTCATTTAGTTTATGGTGAGAAAACAATAAATAAGTTAGAATAATAAAAATGATTTCAGATTTTAATCAGTGCTATAAAGAAGGCAAACAGGTTTGGTTACTTGAGCTGCCAATTTAGATAGAATGTTCTAGAAAAAAGGTTATAGTAGGCAATAAGCCTGAATGAGGAAAAGGAAGGAACCAAGTGAAGAATAAATACTAGGAAGAGTGTTCTAAGCAGAGAGAATGACAAGAACAAGCTTGGTTCAAAAGAAACAAATGGAAGCCAGCATGTGTGGCATGCAGTGAGTAAGAGAGACTTGTATGAGGGTAAGGTTGGTAAGGACCACATTGTCTTGTGCTGTGGAAGTGAAGTTAGGGAGTTTGGCCTTAACATTAGAGGAACCATAGAAAGGTCTTAATTAGA
The DNA here is from genome assembly GCF_040939455.1 of Microcebus murinus. Taxonomy (NCBI): domain Eukaryota; kingdom Metazoa; phylum Chordata; class Mammalia; order Primates; family Cheirogaleidae; genus Microcebus; species Microcebus murinus. The sequence continues at coordinate 41,104,667 of NC_134116.1, forward strand.
GCAGCAAATGTTTAAATATATATATTTTCAAAGAGTGTTCTAATTACTGTATTGAGATAGGTTTGTGGAGGAACAAGAAATGAAATGAGAGAGAATTGCTAAGAAGCATTTTGGTGGTCCAGGTGAATGCTGATGGTGTCTTGAACTGAGAAGTGACAATGAGATGGAGAGAAATAAACAGGTCTGTGACATATTGCTAGAGAGATGGAGGTGACAAATAAGAAAAGAAGAATAGGGATGATTTGAGGGGTTGGGAGTTGAAGAACTAGGTGCTCAGTAGTGCTATTTACAGGGGCAGGAAAGAAGAGAAGGGAAACATATTTTAGTGGAGGACTGAAGAGTTCATTTTTGGTGTATTTTGAGTTTAAAATATTTATTTACATCAAGGAGGAAGTTGTATATGCAATTTAAAGCAGCTTAGGGGAGAGGGTGTTAAATATATAGATTTGGGAGTTATATTCATATAGAACAATAGCAAGCTTCTGGACTATAAAGGACCCTTGAAATATAATAGAAAAGAACTTAGAAAGTGAACTTTGAGACTCCATACCATGCAAGAGCCATAAAGCAAAAAAATCAGCAAATGAGACTGAAAAGGAGTAACTGGACAGGTAGCAAGAAAGCCAAGAGGGTGCAGTGTTTTGGAAATCAAATGTATCGGGAAGAAGGAAATGATCAACCCTGCCCAGTGCTTCAGGGAGGTAAAATTAGGGCAAAGAAATGTTCTCTGATTGACAACATGGAGGATGTTGACATCTTGACAAGACAGGTTTGGTGGTGGTGAGGATAAAACAAAGTAAGCCCAATGATAAAGAATAGTAAAGAAAAGCAAGGGCCCCCTTCACTCTCCAAGCTAGAGCCCTTGGATCATATGTGGCATGAATGGGATCTAGCTGTTTTTCTGTGCACCCTGTAGGGACACGTAGCATCAGAGATAAACTAGTGGGGAACATGGGCGGGGGTGAAGTGAGCCTCTAACGTAGGGGTGCAGGAAGGATTATTGAGGTTGCTATCATATGGCTGTTCTAGCCACCACCAGTAGCCACAGCAAGCAGTAGAACTTGTCATACCTCAAGGATCACACCAACTTTGTTTTATAGTAGAATTGTCCAATATAGGCAAGACATAGACACCTTCCAAATCTCCTTGGGGTACATCCTTTTAGGGGAACCTAATTAACAACCAGAACGCTTACTGCAAGAGAATCTGAGTAGTACAGTATTTAGCTTCCCAATACAGATGGGGAGTGAAATGGAAGTCCTAGGTTTCTAGAATGTAGTTTAAAAATTAACTAAACTAATACTATTAATAATAATAATGAACACTCAGAAGTATGAGATTAAATATCTCTCAAAAGAGAAGTTATTGAATCAATCACAGTATGTCTATCTAATAAAATATATTAAGGCTATTGAAAAACAATGGTGATTGGTGTATATAAGAATTCATTCAGCAAATTTCACTGAGCTCTACTCTATAAGCATCATTAAAAGATATTAAATGGAATTATTATATTAACATTTCCATTATTATATGGATAAGCCTTAGAATATGGTATATGATTCCATAAGCAATTTAAAAATCAGGAGAGATATGTGCGGGCGTGTGCGCATATGTGTGTGTGTGTGTGTGTGTGTGTGTGTGTGTATGTGTGGCTGTGTCTTCCATGGACCATTTCATTAATCTTCCAGACAAACTTGTCATTATCCCCACTGTACAGATGAGATAGCTGAGGCCTAGACATATTAAATAATTAGTCCAATTAATTAACTTTTCCAGTAGGGAACAAAGGCAGAATTTAAATCCAAATAGTGACTATAGATTTGGAAATTATAGTATTATAATTTAGTCTGAAGTCATAGAAAACCTATACTATTTTGAGTAATTCAAAGAATATCTCATGGACAATAAATTTGGATTTTTAATGTTCTGGTATAATTCTATAGATGACCATTCTGAAACTTTGGTTTTGTCCTCTTTATTATTAAAGACTTTTTTGGGGCATTTTCTAATTAGTAATTGCAAAGTATGAAAATCTGGTTATAAGAAATAAATTGTTAATTTGCAGATAATTTTACTCACATCTGCCTGGTAAAATCTGTTGCTCCAAAATGTTGCTTACTTTTCTCTTCATGACAAATTCCCATTTAATGTGGTCTATAAATAAATATGCCATTCACATCACAAAGAGCTAAACAACCTTCAAATACTAAAATCACTATTACACAGCTACCATATACTTATTTTTACTTTATTTTAGCTATGCCTTTGAAAAGAGACATACAGAATTTTATTTCAAATCAGTTTAACTTGGTTGCTTTAAAAAAACCACCTTTATTATCTTGATACTATATCCCAGAATCAAATGTTGTTGTTTTTCATTGTTTTCAAGTCTAATTGTGTCTGTTCTTCAGGCATACTTATTTTATTAATAATTATTATCAGAGTAACCACTTTTATTCAGACATCTGTAAAAACATTAGAAGCAGCAGCAGCGTCTAACTACCATGGGCAGTAGTTATATCTTCTTTCCCATTTCTACTTTGACTTACCAGAAGATGATCTGTTCTCATGACAGTAACAATTCTGATGCCTTGATTTCTCCAAAATCTGGGTACATTTCTAACTTATTTTTCATAAGAGCTATATTGCTATATTTGTAGCTATAATGTATGACCCAACACAGAGACAGTTTTCTGTATTGTTTTGTGAAGCACTCAATGTCCTTCAGTGTCTGATGCATAGTAAGGACTCGATAAATATTTATTGAATAAATAAATATAGCTTCTGAGAAAATATTGTCACTTCACTAATTTAGTGACAATTACTCTATATTTTTAATTGGCAAATACAAATTATATATTAATATCTTTCTGGTATACAACATGATTTTTTTTAGTATTTATTTATATTTAACCAGCTGATATACTCACATGCTTCACAAATCAAAACAGAATACAGTCATTCCCCTTTATCAGTGATTTTGCTTTCTGCAGTCTAAAAATATCCAATGGATAATTCCAGCAATAAATAATTTGTAACTTTTTAAAATCTTGTATTGATACATAATATTTGTACATATTTGTGGACACATGTGATATTTTGTTACATACATAGAATGTGTAATGATCAAGTAAGGGTATTTAGGATATCCATCACCTCAAGTATTTATCATTTCTATGTGTTGAGAAAATTCCAAGTCCTCATGTAAATCGCTTTGGATAATATGTTCATTTTAACAATATTAATTCTTTTAATCCATGAGCTTGGGATGACTTTCCATTTGTTTGTGTCTTATTCTTTTCATCAACATTTTGTAGTTTTTCTTGAATCTCCTTGGTTTAATTTATTCCTGGGTACTTTATTTATTTTTTAAGCTATTGTAAATAGGATTGCTTTCTTTCTTTATCAGCTAATTCATTATTTGTGTATAAAAACATCACTGATTTTTGTATGTTGATCAACTTTACTGAATGTGTTTATCAGGTCTAAGAGTTTTTTGATGGAGTATTTAGGTTTTTCTAAATATAAGATCATGTCGGCCAGACGCAGTGGCTCACACCTGTAATCCTACCACTCTGGGGGGCCAAGGCAGGAGGATCGTTTGAGCTCAGGAGTTTGAGACCAGCCTGAGCTAGAACGAGAACCCATCTCTAAAAATAGAAAGAAATTACTAGACAACTAAAGATATATAGAGAAAAAATTAGCTGGGTATAGTTGCACATGCCCATTGTCCCAGCTACTTGGGAGGCTGAGGCAGGAGGATCGCTTGAGCCCAGGAGTTTGAGATCGCTGTGAGCTAGGCTGACGCCATGGCACTCTAGCCCAGGCAACAGAGTGAGACTCTATCTCAAAAAAAAAAAAAAAAAAATCATGTCATTTGTGAAGAGGGACAGCTTGACTTCCTCTTTTCCAATTTGGATGCCTTTTATTTATTTCTCTTGACTGATTTTTCTGTCTAGTACTTTCAGTATTTTGTTGAATAGGAGTAGTGAAAGTGAGCATCCTTGTCTAGTTCCAATTCTTAGAGGAAAGATTGTCAGCTTTTCCCCTTTCAGTATGTTAGCTATGGGTTTGTCATATATGGCCATTATTGTGTCTATTAAATTGTGATATGTTCCTTCTATGCCTAGTGTGTTGAGAGTTTTTATCATGAAGGGATGTTGAATTTTATGAAATACTCTTTCTGCATTTATTGAGGCAAGTATATGGTTTTTGTTCTTCATTCTATTGACGTGATGTATTACATTTACTGCTTTCCATATGTTGAACCATCCTTGCATCCCTGGTATAAATCACACTTGATCATGGTATATTATGTTTTTGATGTGCTATTGTATTTGGTTTGCTAGTATTCCGTTGAGGATTGTTTCATTTATGTTGGCTTGAAGTATGCTTTTTTTGTCATGTCTTCATCTGGCTTTGGTATCAAGGTATTGCCGGTTTCATACAATGAGTTAGGAAGAGTGCTCTCTTTTTCTATTTTTCAATAGTTTGAGAAGAATTAATATTAGTTTTTCTTTACAAGTTTGATAGAATCTGGCAGTGAAACCACTAGGTCCTGGACTTTTCATTGTTGGTAGATTTTTATTACTGATTCAATTCCATTACTTGTTATTGGTCTTTTCAGGTTTTCTATATTTTCTTGATTCAATATTTGTAGGTTGTATGTGTCCATAAATTTACCCATTTCCTCGAGGACTTCCAGTTTGTTAGTGTATGGTTATTCATAGTCATCTCTCATGATCTTATGTATTTCTGTGATATCACTTAAAACATGATGCTTTGAAATAGGTATACATTGTGGAATGGCTAAATTGAGCTACTTAATCTATGCTTTACCCCACATGCCTTTTGTGTGGTAAGAATACTTCACATCTACTCTCTTTTGCAATATTCAAGTACACAATATATTATTATTGATCATAGTCACAATGATGTACAATAGACTTCTTGAACTTACTTTCCCTATCTGAAATTTTATATCCTTTGACCAGCATCTCTCCAATCTCACCCACTCCCCAGCCTCTGGTAACCACCATTCTACTCTCTGCTTCTATGTGTTCGACTTTTTTGATTCAACGTATCTTGTAGTATGTATCTTTCTGTGACTTCATCAATTTAAAACCTGTATTTCATGTTTGCTTTGTTCCAGGCTTTATGTGAGACTCTAAAAACACAAGTATGGGTGATACACAGCCTTTTCATAGAGGAGCTCATGATCAATTGGAAGTGCTATGTTAATAAATAAATCAGATGTACTATGTTATCTGTACTATGTACTATGTTATGTACCCTAGGAGGGTAATTTTGGCTGAGTGGAACTTTAACAATTATGTCAAATATAACTTAATCAATCAAAAATATGTGTGTCAAAGGTTTTCTTTAAATCTTATAGGAAGAGGCTGGGTGGGGTGGCTCACGCCTTTAATCCTAGCACTCTGAAAGGCCAAGGCCGGTGGATTGCTTGAGGTCAGGAGTTCGAAACCAGGCTGAGCAAGAGCGAGACCCCCTATTTAAATTCTTTCTATTTTTAAATAGAAAGAAATTAATTGGCCAACTAGTATATATAGAAAAAATTAGCTGGGCATGGTGGCACATACCTGTAGTCCCAGCTACTCAGGAGGCAGAGGCAGCAGGATTGCTTGAGCCCAGGAGTTTGAGGTTGCTGTGAGCTAGGCTGATGCCATGGCACTCTAGCCCAGGCAACAGAGTGAGACTCTGTCTCAAAAAAAAATGTTATAGGAAGAAAATTTGATATCTTTTCTTATTTATTGTCCACATGAATCATATACACAGACTTGAAAGACTAGGCCAAGAATAAACAAGAAAAAATCAAACAACCCCATCAAGAAATGGGCAATGGAAATGAACAGAAACTTCTCCAAAGAAGACAGAATAATGGCCTGCAAACATATAAAAAAATGCTCAACATCTCTAATCATTAGAGAAATGCAAATCAAAACCACAATGAGATACCACCTAACCCCAGTGAGAATGACCTGTATCAAGAAATCCCAAAACGACAAATGCTGGCGAGGATGCGGAGAGACTCTTACACTGCTGGTGGAACTGCAAGTTAGTGCAACCTTTGTGGAAAAGAAGTTGGAGGTACCTCAAACAGCTAGAAATAGAAATACCATTCGACCCAGCAATAGCATTGTTGGGCATCTACCCAAAAGAACATATGTCTCTCTATTATAAAGACATCTGCACCCGAATGTTTATGGCAGCACAATTCACTATTGCAAGGGCATGGAAACTACCTAAGTGCCTGTCAGTTCATGAGTGGATAACTAAAATGTGGTATATGCTCACAATGGAATATTACTCAATCCTAAGAAATGACAGTGAGCTAGCACCATTTATACTATCCTGGATTAAGCTTAAACCCGTAATACAAAGCGAGACGACACAAGACCTGGAAAATGGGCTACACATCTACTCGCCATCAAATTGGTACTGACTGACTAAAACTATGGTGCTCAAAAAACGGTAGTTTTCAACAGGGATGGGGGGGGGAGACCCACATCTTAAGGAAGTGGCAAGTATTGTGGGGGGTAAGGGATTACCTCTATCCCTTTTTAGGGAGAGGTAAAGATATACATTGTAACCAAAATGTCTGAAAAAAAATCTGTAATTGGGAAGTGGACAGGGGGAAGGGGGGAGGAGGGGAAGGGTATGTACTTACACAGTGGGTTCAGTGCACACCACCTGGAGGTTGGACACGCTAGAAGCTCTGGCATAGCGGGGTCGGGGGGCAGGGGCAAGATATGTAACCCTAACAATATCTGTAACCCCATAATATGAAATAATAAAAAATTATTTAAAATAAAAAAAGACTAGGTCAAGTTCAGCTATCAAAGGCCCACTGTAAGTAGATGGAGGAGAAATGAGTTTCCCTGAGGAGAGGAGTAAGTACTCTGAGGTATGTGGAAACTGATATGAATGGATCATCACCCAGCCTATTAGAGAGAGGGTGGGTTCACAGAGGTTATAGCTCTTTAGTCCTGGCAGAAGATGCTAACAACTAAAGGAAAGTGGATCAAGGAGATGCTAGAAAACAGGTAATCAGGCGTAAGAAGAAATGAGGAAGATAGTCATTTTTCCTTGAGGTGTCTCTAATTTCTTCTGGTCTCCTATTCCAAATATCCACTCTCCTCTTTTCTGAAGCTAAATCTGCCTCTATTTTTCCCTCCTGCACTTCCTAGTCTCCTTTCAAATATCCACAATACCTAAACTTCAGTATGTTTACATTAGTTTAAAAAAAAAAAACCACACTTTTATATTCCTCTATTATTTCTGTTATTTAAATGAGTGAAATGTATTACATATTTCCTTGTCTTTGAAAAATTTGATTTTCTTTTTACTTCTTTGTAGCTCTTAAATATTTTTGTTCCTATAGTAGTTTTGGGTTTTTTTTTTTTTAAGTTTTTCACTCCTGCCATCTGCAAACCTTAAATTATGTAATACCGAGTCAAATGTGCCATCACTTTCTTCTAAAATATGAATCTTTTAGTTCTTGAGATTTTTCTTCCTGTAGTCTACCATATTCCACCAAAGGAAATATTTTAAACTAGCATCTCAGGAAAGCTTTCAGCAAAACCCAATTATTCTCTGCCCACCCTTTCTTGTTCCTCTTAACCTGCAACAACTTAATCCTTGCCCTGAGTGATTACTCAATAATTATTTTGTGGGAGGCTGAAAAGATTGCCTGGGGCCCCTCCGCCTGCAAGTCTGGCCCTGTCACTAACCTGGGGTGCAGGGTGAGGGAGGGGGTGAGCTGAATCTGCTCTTGGTGACTCAGGGGGTTAGTTGGCTGAAGGTGTCAGATGTGTGAAACAGTATTTAATAGTAAGTGTTGGAAAGAGGCATTCCTGAATCAATTAGAAGCATGTAAAATATACACTATCCTTTGCAGCAGAGCACAGAAGATGAAAGGTGTTCCAGCAGCGTTACAGAATGATTTCGTTTTTAGAAAAAGTGAAACAGACAAACATGTATCTAAATATTGCTCTGTGCCTTGAATGAGCCAATGTTACTGCGATCATTATCAGTATTCTTCTTAGTTTCCAACATTTTCGTCAGTCACAAACTCAAATCCATGTAGTTTTCCATTTCTATGTCATACAAACTGAGATGCATCTGGAATGATATGGGAAATTATGTAGTGTTCAAACATAGGAAGTCCAGAAAAAGAAGACATCAAGGTAAAAATTACAGTTACCTATACATGAATTGAAAAGTGCTCAATGAGAACAAAATGGCAATGTGGCTTTGAAAACTAGGTTACTTCTTAAATATAAGAGCTACATTAATGATTATGACAAGCAATCTAAATAAAATCATCAGAGTTAGGAAAATCAACATAAATCTCACAACAAAGGGCTAAAAATATTTGGGACCCACATTATTTGGTGGAGGATATTCTCTAGCAAGGTGGTGGTGAGCCCTTTGGAAACGAGATAGCATGAGGATGAGTAGATGGTAAACAAGAAAAGTAAGGAAACTACAGAAAAGCACAGAAAAGATGAGACATATTTCAATAAGGCCCAAATATCAAGTTGGTGGATAATGAGATAAAAATTTATAAGGAAAGATTCACATGCTTTGAATAAAGCCGAATTTACTTGTTTAGCTTTAGGACATCAGTAAACAATTAATAGAACAACAAATATAACTCACTTTTATCCTCCAGCTCTACTAGATTTCTAGACATGGATAAGTAGATGCTCTGGAACCAAACTCCATATTATCTATTTATAAGACTCTAACTTAACATTAGCAGATCCCAGACTCTATAATTAGCATTCATAAACCATTAGCATAACTAGTTCTGAATTGGTTTATAGGATTTGCATATCTGTAACACGGTCTATACCCTTTTGATACTATAAAGTTTTGTCTGAGAAATAATTATCTGACTCCCTGAAATTCTATCCCATGCTAATTACACGTACGTGTGATTTTTGTTGTTGTTGTTGTGTAATGGGATATAAGGAGCAATGCCATATTTGCAGTAGGCATTTATTCACAACTAAAGTAAAAAATTATTTTACTCAATAAAACTGGAAAATAGAAAAAGCACCTAGAAAATGCATTAAGTGGTAACCAGAATGCCAAGTCTGGTAGATAAAGAATAAAAGCTTCAACTCAGAAGCCCCAGGGTGGTAGCAGTGGTGGTGAGTTGTTTCTTGTGTAAATTAGTCAGTGTTTAAAATTTTGAGCATCATAAGTATAAAAGGAATGAATGCAAATATTTTCAATTTTTACCTACACTATCCCACTTTAAATACAGTTGAACCATCCATAGAGTTAAACTTTTCTATGTGAAACACCACAAAGAAATTGAACAAGTATAGAAAGTAAAAACAGTGATGTGGCATAATTATGAAAACTCAGGGAAAAGGCATGGCAAGTACAAATTGATTATAGACTTTAGTCTTGTTTGTTGTGACATTTAATGAACAGAGCTTTAGAAATGAATGTCAGGGAAATGTTCACATGCTATCCTAGTCTTGTGGTCCTATTTTTGTTAGTTTCATTGGGGATTTTGGTATATTCTTAAAATTATTTTACAGCTCATTGACAATTTTAAGACATTTGTCTAGGAACACAGCATGCTTAGAATGGATGTAAAGTAATAAAAGAGTAATGCACAGGATGGGAATTTTGTTCACTAAGATCTCTTCCTCAGAACTGCCACAGTCTTGCAGAATAGCCCCGGGGTAGTCACAACGAAAATGTCTCTGTTTCCTCACCTGGGGAATGGGGATAATGATACGTATCTATCTGGCAGAAGTGTTAGGAGAATTAATTAATGTTTAGAAAGGGCTTTGAGATCCCTGGATGAAAGGCACTCAGTAAGTGCAAAGTGTTATTATGGTAATTTTAATAGTTATGATTACTGAGATATTAAATATATGACATTCTATTACCCTGCAAATTCTAGTCTGGGTGGGCACTACAGGTTACATATCAAATAGGTTAACACAAAATAACTTTGAAGCTTGTTTTTAATTTGGTTTACAGAAAGGCATGAGTGGGCTGGACAGGTATCTGTTTCTGGATTTCTATTCCTTGACATTTAAAGTTAGCTTTTCAAAAACTTTCTTGTAGTGAAGTTCTACTTAATAGACAGATAATACTACAAAGAGGGTCTTTTATCCTGAAGTTTCATGAAGATATTTAGTGCTGAGGTCCACAAACTGCCTGAACAATTGAGTATGCTCTGAGACAGCTACTCCTGGAAGAAGAAAACCCTTGTTTTTTGGGGGGGACAACATAGAGAAAGGGGTTTAAAGTTTGAAGGGTTTGGTGTCCTGTCTTCTCAGTGAACCTTCCCCATTGTATCCATCTTTTTACCAAGTCTCTACTTGGCATGAGAAAGAGAAATAAGGCACATTTAATGGAACATCCTGTTGGGATGTTGCAGGTTGTACGACGGGGCTTTAAGAAAGTATTTCAGGGGAAGATCCCTAACTACAGTAGAGATAAAGTGGCATGGACTAATCAAAACCAGTCAAACACTTACCTTTCTGTTTGTTTAAATTTTTAAAAATCCATAAATTAGGAATGCAGGGAACATAAAGAAATACAAAGAAACTGACATCAATATAAAATAGTTCAATTAAGGGTATTCTCAAATGTTGAATAAAATATTCTATTTTTAAATCTTTTGGGTTTCTTGAACCATCCCTTTATCATAAATGTTCCTTTCTCAAGAATCTATATTACATAATAGTATATACAGAGGGATGAGAATTAATATAAATTCTGTATGAGAAATAGTTATAACTTAGTATCTGATTTTAACCTTTGGTTTTTTTTTGTTTGTTTGTTTTTTATTTTTTGTAAATCTGAGTGATTGGAAAATAGAAAACTATTTCCCTTTAGTCCAACTGTGTATCATTTATGCATCACAAACCAAATGTAATAAGTTAGGAATTTTTAGAAATCACAAAAATAATGAGTTCCAATTAACCAATATATTTGAACTAGTGGGAAATAATCACTTGCTGGTAAGAAAGTTGAAAAGTTTAGTCTAAATGTGGAAAACTGAGATGATTTTTTACAGACAAGGTGTTCATATAAAAGAAATTAAGTAGAAGATCTCAATAGTTTATTTAAATCAAAAGGGGAAAGTGATCTCAGTTTCCATTGCATCAGGAGAACTGATGTGCTGTGAACTCTGCAAGTGAGGATAATTGCATTGTGACTTAGGAAGGTGATCAAGATTATGACTTTTCTTCACGCTTGTGCCCTTAAACATTACCAGTTTACAGGATATGTTGAAGAAGTTGAAGCAGAAAATGGAGATCTGGTTGGCTTTAAAGCAAGCAGATGGCTAGGTCATGGATACTCTGAAGAGATATACTCGGCTGCTTTTGTTGTTATTGTTGTTTGTTTTCTACATAAAAACTAACAATTTTACTATAAAAAATGGAAGCATTTATAAATGAATTTGTGCATCAAATATTATGCTTGTCAAGAATTTTTTTTTTTTTTACTGTGGTAAATATACAGACCGCAAAGTTTACCATTTAATTGATTTGATTGCATTAAGTGCATTCACAATGTTATGCAGCCGTTTCCACTATCCATCTCCAGAACTTTTTCATCTTCCCAAGCAGAAATACTGAAACCCTCAAACAAAAACCCACTGTACATTTCTCCCCACTAGTTCCTTATAACCTGGATTCTACTTTCCATCTCCATGAATTTTACTATTCTAGGTTCCTCATATAACTGCAATTATGCAACGTTTTTCCTTTCTGTTGTTTCTGTTGCATGTCAAGTATTTTTGTTTTTGTTTTTGTTTTTGTTTTTGTTTTTTTAGATAAAAGGACTACCCTAATATTTCTGGCCAAATGGCCAAACTCTGAGCCCAGCTTAGATTCACTCTGTCTCTGGAAGTTCCTTGTCTTCCACAAAATTATTTACCAATACCTTCAGTATGGAATCAAAAGAATTGTTCCCTAACTGAATATACCTTCAAATAAACAAGAAAAGTTTAGGTGTCTAAATACAGTATTATTGCTATGACTAGAGTATATTAATGACTGATACTAGCCTTCTAATTGTCAATTCTGGTAAGGGTTAATTTGTAGAAACTGTTTTGGATCTGCTATTATATTGTTCCTTTAATGTATTTTTTAAAGTTCTTAAGCTATTTTTAATTATTATCTATTTTTGACCAAAAAGAAAATCATTAAGTCTGTTTACCAAAGGAGTTCTTATCATGTGATCAACTTTTGAAAAGCATGGATACTCTTACTTTAATCTTAACTTTAGTCATAGTCAAATTTTTCTTATGATTTATACACTTTGCGTATTTGGTTTCATTTCATTCTGTTTTTTTCTTTAATGTTGCTATGAATTGGGACTGTTTTATGTTATGAGAACCAAGAAAGCAAAGTCAAATGGCACAGATAACAAAGTAGGTTTTTTATCACTAGTAATTGGAAGTTTAGAGATAGGACAGGCTCCATGTTTGTCAGATTTAGGGGTGACCATTTATGCCTGTCTGCTCTACTTTATTTCTTTTTTTTTAATTTCAAAATGTTAAGGATGTACAAATGTTTTAGGTTACATGGATTGCTTTTGTAATGCTTGCTCTCCTCTCTGTAATCTCTACTTCATCTCAAGTCCCCTTTCCAATATAACTGCAGAATGTTTGCCAAAAGCAATGGCAACTACATTTCCCCACTGCTACTCGCAGAAAACGTGGCAGCCTGTACTTCTGTCTCAACTTTCCAAATAGGAATGCAAGAGTTTTTGTGCTACTAAAGTCCAGGCCCACTCCTGGACAAATGCTAATGACCAGAGAACTAAAGAAATGTGCTTACTAGCTTAAGGCAACTCAAGACCTATTGCTGAGTAGGAGTCAGCTTTCTCCCAAGTACCAAGGCTATTATACTGAGGAAATTCTGGAAAGTAAAAAGGAGGACAGGAAGGAATGCATACAAGATTCACCACAGTACGACTCACTATCATATCCTATGAATAAAATGCAGAAATATTTCAAAATTATTAAAAAAAATTATGTTGGGGATTATGGGGCTATTCTTCCATTGAGGATTATGTGACCACTCTCAGGTAAACTATTTCAGCTAGATATCTATTACTTTACTGTATATAAAGCTTGACTACATAATCTTTTAATTGCCTAATTTAGAAATATTGAAAAATAGTGATAATATTGGGACAAATGATAGCATACAGAAAAGAAAGTGACTCATCTATTTTCTTGATTTTCTTGTTGTCATATGATAAGAAAAGTAAAATGCTTGAAAAGGCAGAATTTGTATCTACAGAGAAATATCACAACTACTCAATCAGTGATTTTGATCTCTGTTTCTAGCATATGAACACTTTTTTTCTAATAAAGTGGAATAAGGAAAAATAATAAGCAAATCAAAGTTACTTTTGTAACTTGAGGCAGAGAATTTTGAATAACTCACTATTTTTATTCTCTTTCTTCCAGCAATCACAACATTCCTTGCTTATTTTTGCAATTAAAATATGAAGGACACTAGTCTTGAAATCAAAGCCATGCAAAAGCTTGGATTCTAATTTCAAATTTGTTAGTATGAGCCCTTGGAAAAGCCATTAAAATTTGGCAGAATATTTCCCAATTTCAAGGAACCAGGACCTAATTTCAAATTTCATTCATTTGGTTAAAATATTAAAACTTCAGAGGTTGCATGTAAATGTCTATCTTAGCTTCTGTCTCTGGCTACAGTATAGAGGACCAATACCCAGGTCAACTCTTTGAGAACAACTAAAACTGCTGGATAAAACAATTTTTTAAAATCTCCTTAAACATATCTACCAGTTGGCAAGAAATTAAGATGTTCTGCAACCAATAACTAAATGAAAAAGGGGATGTTCAAGATAGAAGCAGAGCACTAATTCCTGCCTTAGCCTGGGGTCATCTAAATATCCAAATAAACTTAAGCTCTAAATTTCAGGACCTTGCTGTCCTCTTTCTCTTTCTCTTTCCTTCCCTTCTCCTGGGATATGGCCAAGACTGGAGAAAGGGGTAGAGTAAAGAAAGTTTCAGAGATTGGTAGAGCTGAGGATGGAGAATGCAGTGAAGCCTAGGAGGTGGTGATGGGGCCAAGGTCATGTAGGCAGTCAGCTGAAGAGGTAATGGCAGGATCAGAGTCTGAGAAGATAGCAAAAGGGCCAAGGTCAAAGAGGTAGCCAGCATGTTTAGGATATTGGTTACATACAAGGAGATGAAATAAATAAATAAACATGTTGAGGGTAATAGAAGTCAGGTTTTATAATATCAGAAGCAAAGAAATCAAGGAAACTAATGAACACAATTGAAGAATGAACACAATTGAATTTGAAGTGGAAATATTATATAAATTCACAGGATGGGTAGATACATAAGTAGATGATAAGAAGGTAGATAGATAGCAAGAATAGATGCAAAAATAGATACAAACGTGTGTGACAGACACAAATATTTTTTCTATTTACTTATTTATAAATATGTATATACATCCAGTCATTTCTTTCTTTGTTTACTGAGAGTGCCTAGGAACAATGAAATACACATAGCAGTAAGCACACCTGAACCTGGTTTTTTATGTCTTTCTGGTGAATTGAAATGTTTATCTTTTTTAAGTGACTATCATTTTATCCAATACATTTTCCTTAAAAATATATTTTGTCTAATATGTTTTTATATTGTAGAAACACATTTGACTCACATTCTCTTGGTTTCTAAATGCAATATTCTACAAGGACTGGGCTCCTTGGAAAAATGGCTGGTTCCAACCTTGGGGCATGAATAGCCCAAGATGAACCTGGACTGTGTTCCAGAAACTAAGAAACTCCCAAAGAATGTTATGGGAACATCAAAGTGACGGGAGCCAGGTGGAATAGACTCCAAGTGAACAAATCCAGGCCAGTGTTAATATGAAAATAAAGAATAATTAATGGAGTACAATGATTTAAGTAAAGAAACCAATAATTTCTTTCTTTCTATTGTAAGAAAAAGCTTTTTCTTGTAATAGATGGACAACTTATAAATGTAGAAGGAATATTAGAAATAGACGAATACTATTTAGCAGCCATCACAGTGGTGGTTGATTCAGATTAAGTCATGAATGGATATTAAGGCAAGGGAAGAAAATACAAAATATAAAAGGTGGTACAAATAAAGGCTGAAATAACGTGATAGATACAAATACAAAACATAATAGTGATTTCAGCACATGTAGATGGACTAAATGACCCACTTACCACAAAGGGTTTCCACCAGGATTTAAAATAAAGGGCATTGCATGCTGTTTACGAGACATCCTAAAATGTAAGAACATTGAAAACATAAAATAAATGGATACTAAGGACTCTAAAAAATAAATACTAAAATAGAAA
This sequence comes from Microcebus murinus, assembly GCF_040939455.1. Taxonomy (NCBI): domain Eukaryota; kingdom Metazoa; phylum Chordata; class Mammalia; order Primates; family Cheirogaleidae; genus Microcebus; species Microcebus murinus. The sequence goes on from NC_134116.1 coordinate 41,120,063, forward strand.
ACCCCAAATGTGCTTATAAAAATATACTGGACAAAATCAACTTAAAGAAAATATATTAGAGAAAATGATAGGTACTTAAAAATGACAAACATTTCAACTCACCAGAAAGACATAAGAGACCAGCTTCAGGTGTGCTTATTGCTATGTGTATTTCATTGTTTCTAATAATAACCTTGCATCACCTAAAAAAAGAGCCTCAAATTATTCAAATCAAGAGTTAACAGAGCTGTAAGGAGAACTAGACTAATACACATACTGGGAGATTTTAGCACAACTCTCTCAACAATGATGAATCATGCAATCAAAAAAAGTCAGTAGGATGATGAAATCTTTGAACAGCAACATAACAGAGTCTCACTCCATTGCCCTGAGTAGAGTGCTCTGGCATCAGCCCAGCTCACAGCAAGCTCAAACTCCTAGACTCAAGAGATCCTCCTGCCTCATCCTTCCAAGTAGCTGGGACTACAGGCGTATACCAGGACATCCGGCTAATTTTTTTCTATTTTTAGTAGAGACAGGGTCTCCCTCTTGCTCAGGCTAGTCTGGAACTCCTGGCCTCAAGCAATCCTCCAGCCTTGGCCTCCCAGAGTGCGGGGATTATAGGCATGAGCCCCCTCACTGGGCCAAGGTGAAAGATAACTTTTGAAATGTAAATTGTTACAATCATTTGGAAAACAATTTGACTTTAAGTTTGAAGATGTTTAAACTCTGTTATCATTTAAGTCTACTCCCAGGTATACAACTTAGTGTCTTAGTTGATCTGGCTGCCTTAACAAAATATCATAGAACTGGTGGCTTAAGCAACATAAATTTATTTCTTATAGTTATGAAAGAAGTCCCAGATAAAGGTGCCTGCCAATTAGGCTTCTAGTGAGGGCTCTCTTCCTGGCTGCAGATGGCTGCCTTCTCACTTTGTTCTCCCAAGGCCTTTTCTAGGTGCATGCATATATTGAGAGAGAGAGAGAAAGAGAGAGAGAGAGAGAGAGAGAGAGAGAGAGAGAGAGAGAGAGAGAGAGAGAGAAATATCTTCTTATAAATGTACCAGTCCTATCGGATTAGGAGCCTATTCTTATGACCTCATTTAACTTAAATTACCTCTTCAAAGCTCTATTTCCCAATATAGTCACAAAGTCACATTGGGGGTTAGGGCTTCAACATAAGAACTTGAGGGGGTGCAAAATTCATTTCACAGAACCTAGAGAACATTTTGCATATGTCCATCGGTTATTAAAAATATGCACAAGAAGATTCACAGCCAACACAACTGCCTGGTGAAACCCAGCCCAACTACGATGACAGTCTGTTAAACATGAGAAAAATAATGAAGCCATTGTACTATAGAACATACAACCCAGCTGAACTCACCCAGACCAGAAGAGCCATTCCAGTTTTCCCACAAAAGCACCAGTTAAGTCAAATAGTGATTCTTTTTAAAGCAGCTAAGTTTTGGCTTGTACTTTTATGTAGAAACAGCTAACTGATATAGTAAACTAGATATTCTAAATGTCTCTAAATTTACACATGCTTCAAATTTATCCAAATTGAATCAAATGAACTAATACTTATTATATGCATATGTACCTTTTTGTAAGATTATATAAGACAAAATTCCCTACTCTCTACCTGGGGAGATGAAAAAAATGAGATATAAACTCATTTAAAATTTAAATGACTAAAGATGGAAATAGCAGTTCAAGGCAATAATTTTAATAGATTTCAAAAGACAATGGATTACTCATAGCAAAATAACAGATAAAATAAATGCTAAGAAGAGAAATGTCTAGACTCAAATTATCAGGAAAGTTATTAAAGAAGAGGTAGGATATAATTATTTAAATCATTTATTCTTTAACGTTTTATTTATTCAAAATTTGTTTGGTCATTTAGGCAGAGTTTAATTGTTTCTTTAAAAAGCAAAGTGCATCTTGAGGATTGTCATACATTAGGCAACATGTTAAACACTGTAAATGAAAGGATGATTGAAACCTGTTCCCTGCCATTTAATGAAGACTGATAATATCAATATATCATATATATAGCATATCATAACAAAAAAATAGAGGTAGGCTCGGGACAATGTAAGGGCATAGAAGTGGGATTATTAGCTCTTTTGTCAGGTTAGACAATCTTTCTTGGAGAGATATCCTGGCAGGTAAAACAGAATTAGCTAAGCAAATATTGGAGGAGGTAGTCATAACTGAAAACCCAGACACATGAAATAACATGATATACTCATATTACTAGAAGTAGGTCATTTCTCATTCAATAAATATTGAGTAACTTCTATTTCCCAACCTCTGCACTAGAAAGAGAATACAATAAAGAATAAAATGGAAATGATCTAAAGGAATTCTTACCAGTGGGGATAGCCACACAATAAAAAAGCAAACAATCCAAGGTAAAAATTACAAGTTAAAAATAACACTCTGAAGAAAAAGAACAGAGTGCTGTTCAAAGTCTAATGAGAAACAATGGAAGTATTTTCACCATAGGAGTAGTATGATTTAACTTGCAAATTTAGCACTTTAAACTTTCTAAAACACACCTGGAGCTGAATTCTGTCCCCTCAAGACTCATATGTTGAATCCCCAACCACCAGGACTTTAAAATGTGACTGTATTTGGAGATAGGGCCTCTAAAGAGGTGATTAAGTTAAAATGAGGCCATTATGGTGGACCCTAATCCAATCTAACTAGAGTCCTTATAAGAGGAAATTAGGACACTTAGAGAGACATCAGAGGTGCATGTACAGAGGAAACGACTATGTAAAGACAGCAGGAAGATGACCATCTGCAAGCCAAGGAGAGAGGCCTCAAAAATAAGCAAATCTGCTGATACCTTGATATTGGACTTCTAGCCACCAGAACAATGGTAAATAAATTTCCATTGCTTAAGGGACCCAGTCTGTGGTACTTTGTTACTTCAGCCTTAGCAAATTAATTCTTTCTTTCTATCTCTCTAACTAGCTAGCTAGCTATTAATAAAACAGGTCAACATATGGTCTTAAAATGGAAATGATAATAACAAAGAAAAATTACACCTGGAGAGTATTCAAATAAAAAAACAGGATAGATAAAGAGAGTCTTCTAGCTCATGGTCAATATTAACTTGAACTTCATTCTGGAGGTGAAGGGGTGCCATTGAAGTGTTTTGTTTTTATAGGCTGTATGACCTACATTCAAGGTTCCTAATGAAAATGCTACACTTATGTTCCAGTGTGGATCTGGAAATAATGTGAATGGATGAAGTGCAAGACCAGGAAAGGGAGTCAGCTAGGAGGTCCTAGCAATAGTCCAACCAAGAAATCATGAAGACCTGATAAACTTAAATTCCTCTTGTTATACAAGGAGTGTCAATATAGAATACAGATCTAGTATTTGAGGAGTTGGGTTTAGTATACAAGAAAGTTTTAGAATTATTGCTGAGGAGACGGAAAAATGGAACTGATTAACATCACATAAAAATATTGTTGAATGGTCCTCCATTGATATAGATTATACATTTTTTTATGGTTGTATAGTAGGCATCTGTTGATTTATCTGTCTAGCACTTCTCATTCTATCATCTTGAAATGTGTCTTCCTTCTGGAAAATTTCTCAGCCCCTCCCCCAGGCTAAGAATATCCCTCAAATTCTAGCTTCAATGGTTTTAAATACTCTGCTCCATCAGCCACAGTCACTGAGCTATAAGTGACTATGTGATTCCAGCCAAACCAATCCTAAGGCAGAAATGATCTTTGATAACTAACATATCCAGAACTATTCATTAATTCTAAGTTCTCTGTATAATAGTAACTTTTTCAATCATCATGACAACAAAATGATGTAGGTACAATTATTATCTCCTTTTGTTCTGATACAAAAATCGAGACACTGGGATGAAGACTTGTTCCAAGTCACAGGTTTTGCACTCCTAGTGCCTAGCTTCACACTCCATCCTCTCTTAGCCACTACCTAATAAGGCCCATGACCCATTTCTTTATCCAGGAATATGCATCTTTCCCAAGATACCCAGTAAGAGTTCTTCTTTGGATTTGTGTCCTTGGGTACTAAGAAAGCAAATTGCAATCCATCTCTGCTGCTGGAGTTAGAAACATTATGCATAGTTGATGCTAGAAACCATGAATCCAGCTGTGTAGAACTCAGACTGAGAAACTGATGACCCCCAGACACTCTGCTCTCCAGAGTGTGTTTTCAGAGAACAGAGAGAATAGAAGAAGACATTTTAATCTCTGATTGAAGTCATCCTTAAGACTATCTGGAGCCCTGACTTCTATTAGTGTTATGATACAAGCTTATTCATCCCTTGTCTGGCTAAACTAGCTTAAATTTTAAAGCTTGCAACTAAAAGTCATGAGTAATTAAGGATCCAAAGCTGTGGGAGAGTCTTTAGCAATGCTCAGTCATCCAGTGGGATAGCAGATTGCTGTGTTAGTGATGGCTGGGGATTCGATTTACCAGGCAGTTGTGTTAGGATGGTGGGGGCGCAAATACATTGAACATGTGAAAGTCAGTCAGATGGGGAAATAAGTGAGATCAGAAGGGAGTATATCCCCGGGGAAAAGAAAGCTGGCCCTGGGGTAGGCTGGGCAAGTAATTTGCTTTCTCGAGCCTCAGTTTCCTCATTTTTTTACTGGGATAGGAATAATTGCCTATCTTTCTCTTGTGTTGTGAGGATTAAATGAGATAATTGACATAAAATATTTAACAGAGTGTCTGGCATATAGTAATTGATCCATAAATGTTGACCCAGTGCTATAGGAACATAGATTCACAGAGAAAGGGATATGTGAGCTAATATTGAGGACAAATGTAGTCAGGTAGGTAAGAGGAAGCAAATATTCCCCCCTCTCTTATGCCTCTATGCCCATCTGTCCATCCCCCAACTTGCAAGACAAGTGATACTAGACTCTCCTACACACATTCCATAGAAGCCAAAGTCATAATCTAAATAGTGTAAATAGATGACCTCAACGAAAAAAATCTAAGTAATATACAAAGCCAATAAAGACAAAAAATTTAAATCTAAAACACTGTTAAGTGTTTATATTTTAATTTTTTTCTTTGCAAGCGAAATGCTTAATTATTAAAACATTAATAAGCATGTAATTGCATCATCACTGATGAAATCGCTCCTGCCTGTAACAAATGTGATTTCAGCTTGTACTTTTGCAATGAGTGATGAAGAAACTTCCAGATGGAGAGGTTTAATTTGTGAGATTTTCCCTAGTCTATTCACATTGGCTTTAACTTCCATTTTAAATTACAGAGAGAATTCCCAAAATTTCAAATAGACCCAAGAGATACGGTGAAATAGCTAATCTCTTTCTATGAGCGTGCTAACAAAAGCAATTTCTTACTGAGCTATATGCTACCCAGTGGGACTGATAATGAATCTGCATTATGGTAACCTTTATAAGAAGGGAAGATAAGAAGACCTTTTGGGGAGGTGCATTTATTAGGTAGTGAATGTGTCTCTATGCACGTGGATTCTTCTGTTTAGATCCACTTTTCACTCAACTATGCCAAGACCTTCTATCTTTCTGTTTTCAGCAACACCTCTGAATTTATAATGCTCATCCTTGTTACATACCACAATGTCAGTAAATATCAAACACCAACATGTTGTGCACCTTGCTCAGTGTTCGATTTCTTTCATTTTGAAAAGGCATTAGATTTACCTAGATGATTGTGGGCTTTATACTATTTTTTCCCTAAGATTTATGAAGAGTTCAAACATGTGTTAACACAGAGTTCTGTGATTATTTATTTATTGGAGGGTGGGGGGAGCTTGCCTGTTGTCACCCAAATATAACGAAGCAGCATTTACTGGGAGTCTCCTACAGAGGGCACCTTCACCTTATTGGAAACCCAACTGAAAGAGAAACTCAGTGGTTACCAGAGAAGTAACTAAACCTTAAAGGCAGAAGCGCACATTTGCTTTTACTAACCAGTTTTCTTCTCTGTGGTATCTTTGTTACCTTATCTTTAATGGAAAAGAGCTGGAACGTTTGTATAATCATTCATAGACACAGGCCGGTAACACTACCTTATTATTATGTTCAGCTTGCTTGTGGGTGAGCTGGAGACAGCTGTTCATATTGCCTAAGAGGCAACAGATCAATGAAAGGAAGGGAAGGACAAGTTTTGAGCTGCCTTTTTTGCAACAATGTCCTTTATACAAGAGAGGATATTTTTAAAGCATTGTATTGGAAAACAAAGGCTGATAATAAAGCAAAATGTTTACATAACAAACCTTTGCTGTGTTGTTATGATTAGTAAGTGCTTTTAGACTAAAATTACTTAAACAGAAGCAAAAAGTATGTATTTTTTTGGATACCAAAAATACCATGAGTTATAGAATATAAATCTAAAGAAAGTAATTGCTATTTAGAAAATTCTGAAAATAGGCATGTGTGAGTGAGTGTGTGTATGATGTAGAAAAGTAATTTCTTGAAATGGTTTCTTTGTAGCTAAATTAGGAAAATATATTTTGTGATATTATTAAAATAAGAGATTATACTGTAAAAATATAAGTACATATTCATAGAAAATATTCTTTTTAAAATATTTCAGAATTAAATTAGTGTCATACTCATTTAGAGGACTTCAAATATAGCATTCATTTGATGTTGATGTTTGAATGTCTTGTATTTTATAATGGCTAATAATATTAACATACATAAATTCGATATGTATACTTTGCATATTTACATTTGACAATACCTGATTTGCTGGCTTCTTTTGGAAAGTCAACAAGTAGTTGTCAGATTTATTAGAACATTTTGGCTAAGAAAACTTATCAAGATGCTGCTGATGATTATTTCTGAATATTAAGGTTAAAAGAAACATACCAGACATAAGTTTGTCTCTTTTCATTTGCATATAAAATACTATTTATTCAGTTGTAGGTTGTAATACCTATTATATGAAGCTCATCAATTATAGATTATTATTTCTGTATTTTCCTCTCATATTCTGTGCTTAGAAGTTATTAAACTACCAATTGCTACCATTGGCATATAGCATTTGGGAACAGTTTTGCCTTTAAATTCAACTTGAAATATACCACAAATAAGTATAACTGCATTTTATCTATTAAAATTAGTTTGACCTTATATCTTTTTTAATGATTTACTAAGTCAAGGCCTGTAGCTTCCTATTAGGAACAAATGTTAGAGTATTGGAAATTTTAATTCTTCCCTAGTAATGACTATTATTAATTTGTCAATCAAATCAGTTACACAAAAATATAACAAAGAACCGCCTGGTAAGCATGTATATAAATTTATGCTAATGCTCTTATCGATGTGTTTCAAAATCAGTTAAATTAGTTTCTGTGGGAAAAAGATCCATTTTCTTGTTTAGCTGAGTTGGTTGCCTTGTCCGAGAAAATGCCTAGGAAGTCCCCATCCACCTGCTCAGGAGTTCCCCCTCATTGTTGACATTTCCTGGTGTTCAGTGGTTTCTCCCCACTTTGTTGCATTCCAGAGCTCAAGGCACTTCTTTGAAGACACAAGGCCATTCAAGTCTTTCCTACTTTGCAGCTTCGCTCTAAAGGGAGAGTAAATGAAAAGGCCACACAGTTCAGACAATTTAAATGTGGCAGCAGGAGGCATGCTATTGCTCTGTTAGGAATAGCTGTGAGTGATCCCTGAATCATCTCCTGGGAAAGAGGTAGAAAGTGACGTTTCTTGAAATTAGGATGAAAAAAAGATTGAAGAAAGAGCCTGGATAGCCCCCTATGGAAAAGCAGACTGAGGCTGGTGAGAAACTACAGAAAAGCAGAGCTTTTACACAATCAACTGCTGATACAGTCCCTGATTTTACAGAGCACTTCAACAGGTGACTTTAACTGGTGGAAGCTGCCATTTCCTAACCAAAGAAAACCAGGGGAAGTCACAAAAGTCGGGGAACCATAGGGCTTTTTGCAGTTTGACATTCTAATATCACATACCAGTGAAGTATTCCCCAAGATCTCAAAAGTCTTATCCCTGAAATAGTATTTCCACAACTTTTTTTTTTTTTTTTGGATCCTCCATTCCCGACATGCTGCATTGTAGCACGTTAAGTGCATGGTACCTCTAAGCAGCCACTGAGAACACATTGGTACCTCTGTCAGAGGACACAGAGATTTGTTACACAGGGGTAGAAACAGGCAGAGCATCATGAGTTTAGATCCAACTGTGCTGGCCTATAATTTTTTCAATTCCCTTAAAAGCGAAGTAAAATACAAATATTTATAGAAATAAAAAAATTAAAAAATATATATTTTCTCTTGCTTACCTCAAAAGGAGTTTGAGGGTAGTTGGAGGGAAAAAATTAATGAGGACTTGATTTTTAAACCAATACCTGGACTAAGCCTCAACCAGCCATGAATATAAAGGTAAATTCTCACATATTGCTAATTGTCAGTTTCCTTTTTTTCAAGAGGAGGTATGATACATAGGGATGAATCTGAGGGACTCAGAGTGAGACGCTGCCTGCGGTTCTTTCCTAACAATGTTTTGGAGATTGCCTCTGAGCTCAAAGGAGAAGAGTGGAGGACAATTTTTGATGTCTGGCATGGCTACTGAGGAAATGGTGGCATGAGATCTGCAAGAGTAGGATTAGATGATGTTTCAGGCTCCCCTAACACAAAATTTCAGTTATGTTATAGTAATAAGCCTCAACAGAAATAATGTATGGTAAAGTCTGATCAGGATGAATGTCTTTTTCTCCTTTGCTTCTTCAGCAACCAGCATACACTCAATGCACCAAAATAAGTGCACAAATAAGCTTTACCAGAGACTGTTAAGGACATTAAAGTGATGGAAATCTTAATGTAAAAAGTTTAGAAATTATTGTACGCACCCTCTGCTTACTCACATTTGGATGGTAAAAGTTCACACACAAATCTACTCTTCCTCATCATCTATAGCAACACTTGAGGAAATACTCTCACATGTTTTCAGTCCTGGTGAAGACTCTCTAATGGCTTTTCTGATTACTAAGAAAATAAGACTCTTTCTATATGGGTCCAAAATGTAAGCCTTAATTGCAAATCTAATACTCTCTTTTCCAGATGTTTTAAATCCAACTTATTAGCATCTTTGTTATTTTTGCCTGTAGAATTGTTCCTAAATTAGTTGTACATTAGAAAAGAATTGAGTGAGTATATCTAAAAGTTTGTTACTTATCAATATCCTGGTCTGAATCAAACAATATATTATCTGAAGAATGAGCAGTTGATACAATTTGGGGGCAAAGGCAATAAGTGGCATAATATGGAAACAGTTTTAATTACCCATTTGACATTTACTGAGCACTCCACAAATGCTAAGCATTATATTAGATATCCAAAAGGAAAAGAAATGACTTGAGACCACCTGAAGGGAAACATATCAACAAGTGTAAATGCATAACATAATTGTCTTTCTCATCAGAATGGAGGGTGAAAATTATTACAACACACAGGAATTAAATCAGCAAAGATTCCTGGATGTGCTGCATCTTGAGCCAATTAGTATAGACTAGGATTTCTAACTTATATATAGGAAAGAGTTATTTTCTTTAGTTCCTTCTCCAAACATGCAAGAGTGGAGTATGAGAATATATTGGATATTTGAATGAACTGAACACTTGATTCAAAAACTAAAATTACTTTAAAGGATGTGGGAAAATATGTGGCTAAGGATGACAATGTTGTATCCTCTCCCCCAATAGAATTATACTCAGAGCCTGTGCTTGGGTTTTGCTAAGCAAGAATAAAGAAGTCTTTGAAGAATGCTTAGGAAGTGCTTTCTTATATAACAGGGTGCCAGTATCCCACAGTCTTCTCCTGAAAACTGGGGGAGTGAGGAGTTGATAGGGGAAAATCTGTTCAAGTAAAAAATTAAAAACAACCTAGAGCCCAGCATAAACATTATTAGTAGAGGTGGTGTTACTGTTTGTACTGATAATTTTAAAAACAGTTAATTTCTAAATTTAAAACAGGCCATGTGCGTTCTCAGATCCATTGTGTCTATCTTTTTCCATGTCATTGTTTTAAAAATGCACCTTTGTTTCAAGATTTAACCTTTGCTAAAGCACAGGGCTGAGACACAATCAACATCAAAACACCTCCCCCTTAAAACCAGTACTTCAGAGCCCTGTTAAATCAAAAGAAAAATTCTTTCTCTCCTCCCAGTCCCACAGCCCTCAGGATTTTAAATGGTAATGATCAGTTCATTTGAGAAAATGGCATTTTATTGCTTCCCTTCACAAGCTCTTAAGGCGTATAAGGTGTCTCTTTCTCAGTGATGTGCACCTCCTTTTGTTTTCTAGCATTACTGGAACTGACCTGGCATGGATCACTGGGTGAGCAGGCAATCTTAAACACTTCTCATATAAATTACTGGTTCCCTTCCAAGTGCAATTGCTCACAGGGTAATACACCATTTTACAACTCTGATAGTCTCTTCGTTCTACTGGGTTCCACACAGCCCACCAACCCCACCACCAGGAAATGGACAGACAAAAAGACTAATGGAGGTGTGAACTTCAGAAATGTACAATCTGGTTCAACTTCCAATATATGCGTAGAGGGCACTTTGGGATCCTTCAATTCTATTTCATTCTTGAATTCCTCTCAAATAATCTTTCATTGCCTTAAAAGCCATCAGTGACAACAAAAATATCTAAATAACACCCTCCACATATGCAGATACTATAAAAGCAAGAGTGAATAAATATGGACATCTCTTAAAATATATTTTTAAACAATTTCCAGAAAAGAAAACAATGCTCGAATTTTATGATTCACGTTTATTAGGTAGAAATGACACACTGTGCTTCTATGCAAATGAGGCTTTCATTAAATGAGCACTCCCAGATCCACTGGATACTAATGATGGCCACATTTTCCAAACCAATGTCTTTTTTCCCATGAACTCTAACGACAAGGTGTGTTTTTACTGACAGTTGACTTGGATCAGAGCATGCAGTATTGTATTTCAGGTTGTGGCTCCATAAAACCCTGTAACTTTCTTTGAAGTTAAACAGTGTCAATCTGTTTCCATGTCTGAATAACTCTTAGAAGAGACTGCCTGACCTAAGTCAACTCCTTGAAACATACTATTTCCCCATAATTGATGTTCCAAATGAATGTCCTTTCATAATAAAATGTGCTGGAAAACAAAACAGCTTTGCATCCGGCACAAGTTGCATCATAATTAAATTTTATTTTATCCCATCGAGGCATGCTAAATGTTGAGCAAAATATAATTTTAAGTAATTTGTTTGTATTCTTATCTGTAGGAGTTGGAAATTAACAGCGTTGCTAGTTTGCGTTTACTGTTAAGCCTGGAGAGCAGAGAGATTGCTTTGCAAACATTACAGTTATTATGTCTGCAGTTGGTACTCTTTGTATAAATTATTGATCAGCCAGCTTATTTTTCTTTCTGCTTAATGGATATTATAGCATAGCCGTTTACAACGCTATAGTTAAGGTTGTGTCAGCACTTCCATTATAATAAACCCTCTGTTACAGGGGTTTATAACTTGTTGTAAAAATTTGCTCTGGGCTGAAACTTGACATACAAGATCTCCAGCTAGAAGGTGGCAATTGTTGTTCTTTCAACTTTTTAAAAAATCCCTTTGTTCTGAAGAACAATAAATAAATAAACAGTTTATTCTTTTCTAACAATCCTTGACATTTCTGACTTCAAATAAAACAATTTTTATAAGCTATTTGTTGGACAATGGCCTCTTATTTAGTAAGGCAAAGAAAAATAAGAGACCAAGATAATAAGTTAAAACAACAATAACAACAACAAAGCACATAGGAAATCAATACAAACTTTTATAATCAAGTTAAATTACGAAGCTTAACATTACAGATTGTTTTAATATTAAACACATTTTTACACTGTAACTATGTCCTCTTCCCATCTCACTCCCAACTATGTATCTTAAGTTTTAATATGTCTTTATACTGATCTTCTTTAGAGGAAAATGAGTCTTGGGTTATCTAAAGAGAAAGGAGCATGACAATTAGAAAATGCCACATATGAAAAGGTACAACTAAATGTACAATATTTATTAACAAACTAGGGATTTAAATATCTGTCTGATTTTTTGATCTTCCTTTAATCCAGTGTACCATTCCTCTCACAATGACCTGATTTAAGAGATGAAGGGAATTAATCTCAATTTAGATTATTCTTGTTGCTGATTTCTTTTACAATCCAACTCTACAATGATTTCACTGTGCTTGTTTTTTTGTTTTTTTCTTTTTTTCTTTTTTAAGCAAATATTTGGCTGGACAACCCTGAATAGCAAGCCACGGATGAAATTAAGGACACTTACACTGGAAGTGAGTAGTGATAGGAAAGTATAACCAAATTATCATGGAAAGTTGACTGCTAGTCGTGGAAATGCAGTTTGAAGCCAGAAAAAAACAATTCCAGGATGATTCTTTTTTCTTTGTAACTACTCTTTTTGCTATTCCCTCTTCTGTATGGATTCAGAGATTTCTTAGAATATGCTCCATAATCAGTAAAGTATTTTCTGCTACATGTCACCTTCATTCTGAAGCAGAAGGAAAGGGGATGAGGATCGGTCAGGGAGGGGGAACAGTGGTACCAAATTGCCCCATTTGGCTCTGGGGTCTGTGTAAAGGGGAAAGTGAATAGACAATAACTATATGCATTCAGTAAGCATATATACAGTCCATGCATTTCCACGCAGTAAAGCAGATCAGAGTTATTTATAACCATTTTAACCACTTCTTTATTAAGAATAGGAGTTTGTAATATAAAGTTTGAGTGCTTCAAGTTATGGTGTGTTCACCTTCAGCTCCCAACCTTCTGTCCTTTGGTTAATTCATCACCAAGCCCTCTTGCGCTTGATTAGAGAAGGCATCAGTGAGATAAAAGCCTTACTTGTTGTTCATGAGAAGAGTCAAGGGGTTGAAAAGAGAGGGAGACTATGAAAGTGAGAACCACCAAAAGTCAGAAGTTGGAAAGAAAAGTGGGGAGAGCAGAGACAAAGTGTACAAGTAGGGAAGTATTTGCTTAAGGTAGTGGAGGTTTATCTGCTGAGCTGATTGGGAAGGCTGTGCGTCTGAGTTAAAAAGGCTTGAGAGAGTTACTTGGCATAATTTCTCCATCTTCAATGATTTACTACTGAAGTGCAAACATCAATTTTGGACTCTCTCCTGAGAAACGTTTAACAAAGTCAGTGAACTACTGGTACCCTAATATCTTTCTAGATTTGCCAAACTTTGATGGCTCTTTAATAAACCTATGTCCGAAGTTTATCTCAGTCTTTTTTTTTCTATTAAGGAAACAGGTCCATTAGTAAATATGTAGATGTAAAAATGATCTTCCTCTTTACTTCTCCATTGTGATATATCTTGGAATTGTTGAGAAATGCACTCCATTGTTAAAGCTATTTGTGCCGGGTGTGCTAATGCACTCTTTGATTGAGTGAATTAGCAGTCATAACAATCTGGCAGTCTGGCCATAGAAGTGTGCTCAAATTGATTTGTGTTATGGCTGGACTGGAAAATCTAGTGTTAGTTGTTTTTTGCCCTGGGGCATTGTTTGTACCAAACTCTACTTTTCATTTAATTTTCCAATACATTTTGAAAGATTGAAATGCTTGTGATCAACATTTGATCTACTTGCATTATTTTAAAAAAAAATTCTGAAAGTAATTTCAGATTCCAAAAAACCTTGCTTTCAATTAGAGTAAACATAATTAGAGTGACGTCGTGCTCTGAATGGTAAATCTCCCTTTGAATCTATTAAGCATTTTATCTCCTTGTCCTGTCACTGAAAGGAATTCAGTCTATATCTGGAGTATACATCTGTATTTTTTTGTACATGCTTCTAAGACAACTTGGGAAAAATTAAAATAATAAAATTGTAATGAATCTTTTCTTGTTGCCCTTTCTACATCTGCCAAATTGTTTCTATTTCACTCAGTGATGCTATAAAAAGAGGATACACAAAGCTTTTAGGAAAATTTGAGATATTCAAGGAATACATTCAAATATACCTTGGCTTTAAGTTGCTCAATTACCTTAGTTTTTTATATGCTCTGAAATATGCATTTTCTTTTTTTTTCAAATAACTGTATCAATTGCTGTCCTAAAACTCTGAAGATTTAAAGACATGACTTATCTTGGCTTTGTCAATATTTGTATCTTTCTTACAATCTTCTGCTTTGCAGTCATTTACCAGAATTATAATGCAGCATGAATAAACCTAAAAAATGACTATTGATTAAAGAGAAAGCTTTGTGCAATCATTTAGTCAGTTTCCCCACTTGAGAAATCAGTGAATAAAATAGGTCAATAGATAAGAATGGGATGGATGTAATACAGTGCTATGCTTCTCCGGGTTATAAAAAGGGTCAAAAATAAATCCCCATAGAATTCATGTTTTCATACTCATAAAATAAAACGATACTTACCAAATCCCAACTACAAGTCCATCTTTCTACAGATTTATTCTTCTTTAAACCACAGGTTTTGAAAGTATGTTTTTATGTGTCCCTGTTTCATTTCCTTGTCACTGCCCCTTTTAACCAAATAGGATGCCCTCATCATCGGACTAAAGTGCCTGTTGTCATCCAGGTATTCAGCGGGACTTTAGCTGGAACAGCTACTTTGTATTTTCTTACAGTCTCCTGCAACCTTACAGCTCTTCTCAAAACTGCGTTTCATACTGCATTGAACTCTGTATCCTGTGCTGATTTTTGTTAAGTAATAGGTGGTGAGACCTGAGACCACTCTCTCTATTAGTTCCCATTCGTACGGATCTCATTGTGGGGGGGGGGGGAGGAGGAAAGGAGGGGAGGGGCCAGAAGGGGGCAGAGGGAGGGAAGAAAATACCTTCCCTGAACTGGTACAAGCTAAGCTTCAAACGATATCCTAGGAAAGAAATTAAAGACTTCTTAATTAGTGCAGCAATTAAGCTTTCTTGGTAGCATTTTAATCAGCACAGGCCCTATCAAAGGACAAACAGAACGATTTGCAGGTCTTTGAATTTTAAACAGTCTTATTGATTTCAGCACAATACGTCTTCACAAAACACAGGGAGAATTTTCTAATATCAGTTACAGTACTTTGAGTTTTGCTTATGCAAATTGAGTGAAGATTGGGGAAGATGAGATGGAGGGAAAGGACCTGAAACAAGCAGAGATGTAAAACAATAAACAAGCAAGACAAAAGCTCTGAAAGCTAAAGATTAAATGGAGTGAGAATTTGAAATCTCAAGTTGATTTATCTGCTGTTGTTAAATACTGTTTGCCTTAATCATTGGCAACATTTCTCAAAAAAAGAAAAAAAGGAAAGAGAGAAGGAAAAAAATAAAGAAACCTTAAAATTTCTCAAGGCTTTTCTTTTCTACATATTTTAATTTGTGCTATGCGCCTTTTCTAATCCTATTGTTTGATCAAAGGGGTAAGTGGTGGTTCCTTGAAACGATTTAGAGACCTGAGGTCGAGGAAAGAGCTCATTCAGTTGGGGGCAAATGCCCCCAAGCCCTGCTTCTGAGTAGAGCACGTGTTAGTAGGCACGGGTTTCCCTGCAGTAGAAAATGTAGAGTTTGCTTCGAAGCAGGGTGGGATTATGACTTGATCTGCTATCATTACTTCCTGTCTGTGGCTTCCAATTGTGGCAGGTATTGAGTGAGTGATATTTTAAGGAAATGCGAGAAATGAGAATGGTAAGGGCAGACGCTTGGCTTTTAATTATCATTGTTTTCCATTTGTGGGTCTAGAACTTAAAGTGGTAAAGCTGTAGTTTAATGTTTTAAAACCATATCGAAATTTATTAAAGCTAGCCATACAATTCCAAAATAAAATTAGCTTTTCGGGGTTTAATACTTTCTTCCTCCCCTCCCCTCATTGACATAGTAATTTAACATTTTTTAAAAAGGCCATGTTTTCTAAAATGTGCATAAATACCTCAAGAAGTATATCAATGTATGTGATATATATTGAATCTGTACTTTTGAGGACAGATTTGAGGACTGACACATTAATAAAAATTATTTCTGAATTTATTAAAATACATTGGCTAACAAGGCCAAACCACTGTGTATACTTTACCTATTCTTATAGAAGTTTGTCAACTATACTGCAACAATCAATTTTCTGAATTCTTATAACCCAGGGAAGCTTCCTGGTATTACTGCTGTGTCAAAAAGTTTAGCATAAACTTAGTCTAATTAGTTAATAGTGTCGTATTTCTCTGTAGATAGTACTTTCTGCACCTTTTGACACTACACTTAAAAGAGTTCAAAGGATTAAAATGACAAAGAGAAATGTGATAATGATTTCAACACCAAAATGGCAAAAATTTCATTAGGAAATTTCCCAACAATGTGAAGCTGCTTCTAATAGTTTATTTTTAAAATCTGTCAAATGCTAAAACATTGCTTCATATCTTGTGAAGTTACTGAACATGTGTAGACAGGTTCAAAGCCCAACTAAATTAAAATTCTTAGAGATATAAGCAGCAAACAAACTTGACCTATGTTCAAATCATATGTTGGTCAAAAATCTTTGAATAAAACCTTCATGCAACAAGTTATAAAAGGGAAGAAAAAGAAAGAGGAAGGAAAGGAGGAAGAGGAAAAGGAGAAGAGTCAGTCTAAACTAAGCCCAATGTTGTTGTAAGTACACCTACCCATTTTGCCTTTACAAGTCAACTAGCGAGCTTTGTGTTTGTTCTTCTCGTTATTTACAAAACATATTTTCACTTACAAATTGAAAAGGACTTTCCAAAAATACATTGGTACCTTTCAAATATGAAAAAATTAACTATTGAGTTATTCAAAAAACACATTAGCAACTAGCCTTGGGTCTTGAAGGATATGAGGATAGCTGGTTACTGTGCAAGACAGGTGAATTAATTATAGAGTTTTGGGTAAGAAAAATCAGTGTCTTCTTGTTTTCCACTTTCTAAATCTTCAAGGGTGCCTTATCTCTTGTGTAACAGGCATTTCTGACTTGTCTTTGGGGTGCAAGTGAAGTTATTCCAAACCATCTGCATCGTGGCAAGCATTTCTTTCCACAATCTATTAGGAAACAAGACATTGAATACAGAGCATTCCATTATTCTTAAGCGATTTCGGACTGACTTTCTTCCCAGAACTTGAAAGCTGTCCTGGAATTTTCACTATCTTTACATAAACAAATAATTTAATAGAAAAGGAAAACAACCAGATGCACGAAAGCATTACGCTTTTGCTTACATGTTGATTTTTGTTTTCTTCAAAAATAATTTCTTAATAATCATGAAGTGGGAGTGTGTTTTCATTTCTATCTCATTGCAAAATCGCGTGGAGCTATATCCTAAATCCTTGAAGGAGAGAGCTCTCGGAGCGCTCTAAGTTGGCAGACGATTGTTTAGAAGCTTTTGGAAAAAAAAAAAAAAATTACGAGCCGTCGCGGACGAGATGGAATATTAGACATGCAACCTAACGGTAGGAGTAGAAGAGAAGTAGATGATCGCTCTCTCCTTTTCCGATCGCCACTTCTGTGTCCCCGGCTTCTCCTCTCCGTCCCTCCCACAGTTTCTCTCCGCGCCCTCCCCCTCCCCTCCTCCTTTCCTCGCGCGCTCTCTCCTCCTGCGTCTCGCGCTCTCGGAGTCTCTGCTCCGAGTTCCTGGTTGGATAATTTGGGTTAATACTAGTGAGTGAGGTTTTTGCGGCTTCAAAGGGTATTTCAAGTTTCCGGAGCTCCTCCCCTCTGCACCGTGTGACAACAACAACTCGTCCAGCCGGCAGCCTGCACTTTTCAGCTCATTTTCTCTCTGTCATTCCCCTCTCAATCTTTGATCAATGTACTTGCCAGGGAGAACCCAAGTCCTTCAAGCCTCCTCCTTTTCACCTTCATCCTTAACTTTGTGCTAGAGCGGGACCCACACCACCACAGCCGACCCTCCCCGCCCCCGCCCCCCCGCCACACCAGCCCTCGATCCCGGCCCCGGGAGAGGACTCGCATTTCGACTTGCGGGACACTTTTGTGCGTTTCTCTCCGGAGCGCCTCTCCCGCTCGCTCGCCCCTCCTGCGCTCGCTCGCTCGCTCTCTGTCGCCTTCACCTCCTTTCCCCCGTCTCTCTCTTTCTCCTTCCCGTCCTCCCCCAGAGTAGTTGTTGCTGTTGTTGTTGTTGCCCTCCTCGCTCCTGCTCCCCCCTTGTCCCCCCTTCCCCTCGCGGGGGTGTGTGGCAACTTTTCCCCTCGCTTCTCCTCCTTCTGTCTCCCCTTATATGTGACCATGGCAGTGCCGGCGGCTTTGATCCCTCCGACCCAGCTGGTCCCCCCTCAGCCCCCGATCTCCACGTCTGCTTCCTCCTCTGGCACCACCACCTCCACCTCCTCGGCGACTTCGTCCCCGGCTCCGTCCATCGGGCCCCCGGCGTCCTCCGGGCCAACTCTGTTCCGGCCGGAGCCCATCGCTTCGGCGGCGGCGGCGGCGGCGGCGGCGGCCACAGTCACCTCTACCGGCGGCGGCGGCGGCGGCGGCAGCGGAGGCGGTGGCGGCAGCGGCGGCAACGGAGGCGGCGGCGGCGGCGGCGGCGGCAACTGCAACCCCAGCCTGGCGGCCGCGGGCAGCGGCGGCGGCGGCAGCGGCGGCGGCGGCATTGGCGCTGGCGGCGGCGGCGCCTCCAGCACCCCCATCAACGCGAGCGCCGGCAGCAACAGCAGCAGCAGCAGCAGTAGCAGCAGCAGCAGCAGCAGCAGTAGCAGCAGCAGCAGCAGCAGCAGCAGCTGCGGCCCCCTCCCCGGGAAACCCGTGTACTCAACCCCGTCCCCAGTGGAAAACACCCCCCAGAATAATGAGTGCAAAATGGTGGATCTGAGGGGGGCCAAAGTGGCTTCCTTCACGGTGGAGGGCTGCGAGCTGATCTGCCTGCCCCAGGCTTTCGACCTGTTCCTGAAGCACTTGGTGGGGGGCTTGCACACGGTCTACACCAAGCTGAAGCGGCTGGAGATCACGCCGGTGGTGTGCAATGTGGAACAGGTTCGCATCCTGAGGGGACTGGGCGCCATCCAGCCCGGAGTGAACCGCTGCAAGCTCATCTCCAGAAAGGACTTCGAGACCCTCTACAATGACTGCACCAACGCAAGGTAAGTAGCGCGGGGTAGCCTCCGCCGCCCGCGGCCCCTGCCCACCCGCCTTCCCGCCCTTCCCTCGCTCCCTTCCCGGCGCCGCTCGCTCCGCGCGCCCTCGAGCCGCGCGCCTCAGCGAGCGCGGCCCTCTCCTCTCCTTCCTCGGGGCTCGCCAGCCGCGCCCGGCCCCCTGAGAAGTTGGCACCTCACTCAGCCCAGCTCTTGCTCTTCCGGCCCGGTCCGCCCCTCGCTCGCCTGGGCACCGGGGCTTGGCTGCTGTGGGACGCTGGAACCTCGAGCCTCGGGGCGGAGGGGGCGGGAAGGAGGAGGACGGCGCCTTTCCAGGAGCCACAGCCCCCTTCCCCGGGCGCACCGGAGTCTGAGGACCCCCCGGCGCGACTGCCGGTGTTTGTGCGCTCTCCGTGACCTGGGTTCCACCACAAGCCTCCTGGCACCCGTGGGGCTGGTTGGCGGCGCCGAGCGGCGCCCCAGGGGCTGCGGGAGGTCGTGACCTGCCCCGCTGGGTTCGGGGAGCGGGGAGACGCGCTCCGGTTGAGGGGCCCGCTAAGTAGCCGAGGGAGTGGATCAGCAGCCAAGGGGTTCACTTTGGGGTCGGGAGAGGAACAGCCCCCAAGGCTGAGAAGCCTGGGGCAATCCCGGGGGACCAGCAGGGAGTTCAGCTCCGAAGCCCCGAAGGGAAGCCCGGGGAGGGGAGGGGTCTGTGTGTTCGCGCATGTGTGCGTGTGTCCGCGTGTGAGCGTGTGTGTGCGCGCGTGTGTGTGCAAAGGAAAGAAATGGATACGTTTGCCCCGGGGCAGATGTGAGGGCACCAGCAGGTTTTCTTCTGTAGGGGGAGGTGACCGGGTGCCCAAGACTCTTGAAACCTCAGAGAGATTGGGAAGGAAGACCACAGCACTCGCTCCTCTGTCTCTTTCTTCCCAAAGTCTTTCTCTTTCTTTCTTTCTTTTTGTTAGTAGCTTACGCAACGAGCAGGTGCACGCTTTGCTCTGGGATGCTCTGCGCCTGAGTACTCTGTGCCTTGACTTCCCCTGCCCAACAAAGCGCGCGCACAGGGAGGCCGCGGGACCGTCCCAGGCCAGACCAGTTTTATGCTAATGAACGCTCAGTGGGGGAGGATCTACCGAGAGGGGGCGGGAGTGGGGCAACTTGTCAGTTTCGGGGTAGAGATGATCCTTCCACCGCCCCCCCCCTTCACAGTTCCGCTTTGTCCCCACAGTTCGCTGCAGGGAAGCGCAGAGGGAAAAGTTCAGACAGAGATGCCGGGAGAAAGAGAATAGGGAAAGTTGAAGACCTGAAGCGGGCACGTGGGAACTGCGCTCAAAATTTGCGCGGAAACTTCGGTACCCTCTAAATAAGTTTAAAGACTGGGAAAAGGAACGGAGTTGGTGTGCTCCAGGGCAGAGTTAGGGACTCTGAGGTGGGAAAGAAAGAGGTGTAGGATGAGACCACAAAGAAATTGGGGTGAAAAAGCGTTAGCTGTTTCTTCTTTGGAGACAGACTCCTCGCTCGTGCCTAGGAGGGCTGTAAAACGAAAAGGATTCAAACTGCAGCCCAATAAATGTGCTGTTCTGACCTAGCTAGACATTCTCTTCCATGTTTATCTGCCATTCTTTACATGGGGGAATGGGTGTGTGTCTTGGTTTAGAACCTTCATTTCGACTATTTTTGGGTAAATACTGAGAGTGTGTGTGCGTGTGTGTGACAGAGTGTGTGCGCGCGCGCTCGCGTGTCCAACTGTATAGACAGGTGGCAGTAAAGATTGGGGGGGCGCATGGAACCAAGATCATTAAATGTCATTTAATCGGATAATTGGAGTTCTTGGTCGCCTAGAATATAAAATATTTGCCCCAAATCTTGTTAAAACTATTTGAACTATTAGGGCACAAAATTGTTCCAGAGTTATGAAGAATGCTAGGTGAAATTTGAAGCCAGTTCATATATGATTGCTATAAAATTGTCTATCCGATAAATTGTGCAAGTGAAAGGCTGTTTTTCTCTTTAGCAATCAAACATTCACTCTCCTCTGAATCCTCTTTGTGTGTTTCTTCCACCACACATTGTACTAGATAATCTCAGTGTCCAATTCTCTTTTTCTCCCTCTCTCTCTCACACACACAAAATTGCTTGAGAAAACTCTCTTCAATGACTGCATTATAATGCATGTTATAATCAGTGTAAAACTTGCTTTTTTCTCCCTGAATTTTTACCTGGACTTTGAATTGAAGTCTTCACCATAGGTTGGAGAACATTCTTAAAGTTATTAACCACATTTTTAAAAAAGTTTTTTTCCCCCTTAAGGTTACCAGCAGCTCTGGAGTTTAAACTTGCAGAGCCAAGATAAGTTAAATCCAGTGGAACTGTTTATCCCTTCAAAAATGTCTCATCACTACTGTAATTATATTTTAATCACCTGGCCCCAATATTTTGCAATTAAATGTCTTGTGGTAAAACCCTATTTCAAGTTATTTTAAGTTAAACGTGGGAAGTTTGTGGATTTAGTATTGGATTTTGATCTTAGATCAATGAAAAAGCTTGTTCAAAGTTAAATACATGCAAATAGTGTAGTGATTAACTTGAGAAAATGTTTAGTTGCAGATAGCTGCCTATGATTTTCTAAACTCTGCGACTGATTAAGGAAATAGAAAACTTCTAATTGAACTCCTTCTTACCAAAATATAATGTTTGCATTGTGATATATTATTTTTGATGATTATTATGAGAGTTATCTTATTTCTTAACTTTCAAAGCACTAACCTAAAATGTTTTGCATCTTAAATTTACAAAACTAACATTATTTTTGTCATTCAAATCCAGTTTATGTCTTTCTAGTAAGATTCGTTTTCATTCACCTAGACATACTGATTTCTTTCACTTTGGTTTCTTTCTCCTCTAGCTACTTAAACAGAGGAAAGGGAAATTTATGCAGAGTATAAGAGAAACTTGAAAGAGGGCAAACTATATAAAATTATGTATATATATATGTCTCTCATATATATAATGTGTGTGTGAGAAACATAAAATCTTAGTATTCTCAGCTTTTTACAGAGCATATATCTGTCTCTGTTCCCTGTTTAGGTATCAGGGAATTTGAGGAACCAAAATGATGCTAAAGAAAAGAAAGGTTCATCAACTTGCTCAAAGTGGCTCAGTAAGTTTAGTAGCAAACCTTAGAGTAGATTTAATTTGCTTGGGGCTATTGCATTAGTATGCTATCTATGAAAACTAGAATAAATGTTCAAGCCATCTGTCATTACCACAAGGAGATGAAAAAAGAGACTATCACCTGCTAGACAGTAAAGCTAAAAAAATAAAGGTCTCAAAATATGAAAGAAAATATAAGGAAATATATTTAAAAGTAGTTAAAGGGCAAAGTCTGACCTTGATTCGCTTCCTCCAATTATTTTTTTTTAAACTAAACATTAGTTGCATGAACTTGGCTGTTACAACAGAGGTCAGTTAATTAACTGTTTACCATTAAATAACAACAACCAAAAAAAAAGAAAAGTAATTATGTACGTGGTCAAGTCTCTGTTTGTATGAGTCAATTGCTTGTTTATAGATTTAGGTTGGGATTCAATTTTCCGTGAATTCAGGTAAAAATAAAAAGTGACCCTGTTCTTTCATGTTACCTAAAATGCTTATTTCTTTAATCAGAAGATGATTTTTACTCAAGCTCTTTCAAACCAGATTGTGATTTAGGTTCTATGAAGCCCTAGATTTGAGAAGTTTTTAACCTGAGTAGGTTCCAGTTAGTTTTATCAGACACTCTATAGGCACATACATATATTCACAAATAGTATTCTTTTGTCTTAAAGTCGATATCAACCATGGACAGAAAATTGAAAGACTTTCTAAGCCTTTTATGTTTCAGTAGTAATATGTCCATGAAAATTTATTATAAGAAGTGCAAAATATTTTTCAATTCTTGGCTCTTTTTTTTTTTTTTTGTCTGGAATTTTAATAAAGATGGCAAGCTGAGAACCTATATTTATTTAACATTTCCCCTGTTGCCTGCTTTTCAGTGGCACAGATTTATGCACCGATATAGAAAGTTTCAAAATAAATACAGATTCCCTTCTAACAGATAATTATGATACTTGGCACAGAGAAATTCAAGAATTACTTCAAATGACGAGACACTCTGCTTTTGAAGTTTTTGCATTACAGTAGATTAGTGGTGTCTATAAAGCCTAAATGTCTCGTTTTATAACATTTCAAAAAGAATAGGGCATAATTAGAAGACTAAAGCATAAAATACGGAAGTTTGGTTCAACAACTTATTTTCGTATACTTTAGAAGTTTAGCAAATTATACTTTAATAATTAATATATGAACAAAATGTAAGAATATTCTAACCTAAGGTTTACCTTGTTTAGTCAAATCATATTATAGGATATAAATTCTTGAGTTATTTGAATAGTATCTTTCAAATATTTTTCTTGGAGTTAGTCTCCAATAATACCATAATCAATCTCACAAGTGTGCATGATCATGAAGATGCTTTAGTTTCTGATCTCCACAGTTTATTAGTTAATGCTCTTAGGCAAGAAATTTGATTCCTACATGTGATATTTTATTTTGTGTAGCTTAAAATATTATATAGAATAAACTACATGGCAGGCTTTTTTCCCCCCAGAGTTTTCTTATGCAAAATTTTTTTGTATCACATTTGATACAGAATTTTTAAATCTTCATTTTATTAGTCCACATATACCATTTTTTTTGTTTAATCTGTTACATTTCACTGAAGTTGCATGTAAATTACTGAGACAAATATTAGCCACCCTCTTTTTGCCTCGCTACCTCCCCCAACCCTCTGAGATGTGACACCCTATATTGATTAAAGTCTTGGCAGGATTGGAGCATAAATCACTCTTCTCTTTGGCGATTTACTACGTGTGATTCACCAGCATGGGAAAACATAATATGCTTTATTGTTTCTCATCTGATGTTTTGTTTTTGGAATGTAAGTAGCATTTGTAAATTAGCTTAATGTGCAACCAAGTAGTTGTTATTTTAAGAATAATTTGTGCTTTGACTATCAATTAGTATTATTTTATCTTTCCCAGTTATTTTACTAAATCGCTTCATAAAATTGCCTTTGTCAATCAAGGAAAATAGTCATTTAAATTGCATTGTATTAGCAACATGGAACATGACTATTGCAAAATATAATAGGAAATGAAACTCTCACAGGTTGTAAAATGTCTTCCTTTGAATCCTTGTCTGAAGAAATTAATTTGAAATATGCCTTCTAAGTAGGTACAGGTGAGTCTCCCAGATTTCATTAAACATTTTTGACTTTAAGGATTTTGTTACTTGGTTCTTTAAAAAAGTTAAATTTTGAATTTTATCTTTTAAGGATTTAATTTTCAGATTGTTCACCAGAAAAAGTCACATCATATACCTTTAAAAAAACAGGAAATATAAAAATTGATATCAACTATTTGGGTATTTTAAAATGTAATTAAGATAAAGTTTTATCGTTGGGTTGTTGTAAAAGTAGAATGACCTTAGCATATGCCAGCATGTGCCATTTTCTTTTCTGAGGTAATTCATTTTGATTGGTCACTTATATATATATGTGTGTGTATATATATATATATATAGTATATATGTATACATTTGTCTAAATATTATATATGTAATATATTAGACTATGTATATAGTATATGTAGCTTAAATATTCTAGCTAGGAATACATTATAGTTTTAGGCTTTGGGACTGCATTAAGGGGCTCCTTTTCCATATATTTGTTATGTTCAATAATTAATTTTTTAATGAAGAAAACCCTGAATTAAAAGTCCACTTAATGGAGCTTAGATGAATGTAATATCAAAGGCTCTGATATGCACAGATACATATATCTCTGATATGGTAGAGGCTCTGTGCAAACCTACATTGTGCTCAAATTCCTTTAGTTTCCTTCTTCCCAATTTGCCAAAAGTATTTCTAGTAAAAAGTAATTTTTGTTACCATAGCTGTCTTTTAAATAAGTTCTATTTGCTGATATTTGCTTTTCAGCATATGCCACAGACAGGAATGATTTCATTAGAATAGTGTAGCTAGTTTACCAAATTCTTGCTTTGGAACACAAAAATGCCAAGGTTAAGATATTTATATTTGGTCCAGTAATGAGCTATTATTAGATTAACTGGTGGATCACTTTGTTAGACAGACCTATTTTTATTTTAAGAATGTTTCTGAGAATCTGTTAAGCCTGTGTCCATTGTTGCTAGTTACAGACAGCTAATGATTATTTTTATGTATAAATGTTCAAATGACAATGAACAGAATTTTCAATCCATTATAAATTAGTCAATTAGACAATCAATAAAAGCTCATTGCTTTTCAAATTAATGATGGAATTAACATTAGTTCAATTAAATAGTAAATAAATTGTCCAATTTTTAAAAATGTATGTCAAATCATATATAGAGAATGACTCAAATCACCACTTGATTCAAAGTCAAGAACCTTGAACCAAGATGAATTAAAAAGTTCCTGGGGTATTCTGACAAGGATTTCCTCTAGAAGAGAAGAGCACTCTAATTTACCCATTTTAAAAAAATTCATCTTTACATTTTTCTAAATTGGATACTGAATTTACCAATGGCTGAATTGTGTTAAAGGTGTGGTTTTGTTGCTTCCTCATCCAAATTGGCTTGGAGTTGATCCAGAATTTCAAGCTGGGATTGATCTTCTGCACGTTTAAATGTATGTGACTTGATTGGAAGTTGTCAAAGACAACTTATTAAACTGGAATACTCACTGTGTCATTGTTTACTTGGTCTTATTTTGTTGGTTATAGGAATATTGAAGTGTCCTAAACCATGCAGCACAGCAACACACCGAGTAACCAGTTGCTTTCCAAAAAAGTTTTAGAGAGAGGTGTGTGCGTGTGGGCACTTAACTGAAGCATCTAAAATAATATTATTGTATAGGTTGAATACAATACCTGGAATACATTATATGTTTCTAGCAGGAATTCAAAATAAAATAAGCCAGGCACAGAAAGACAAGTGGTGCATGATGTCACTTATATGTGGTATGTAAAAAAGTTAAATTCATAGCAGAAAGTAGAAATGGTGGTCACTGGGGGCTGGAGACCTTGGTCAAAGGATATGAAATTTCAGTCACAGAGGAAGAATAAGTTGAAAATATCTATTGTATAACATGGTGACTGTAGTTTCTATAATTTCAAAAATATAAATGTAGTTTAATTTGACTATTAGTAGACCTTTAAAAATCCTTCAGTGAATTTTGAAGGTAGCATATGTTTGACAAAAAATTGGATGTCCTTTTAAACCATGGTTCTATAAAGCAAATATTGAAATAAGCTACATAATATATTGGTTGATTCTGGTTAGTAACATAGAATAATTGAGGAATATTTTTCTTAGTTTAAACGAATTGAGTGGTAAACATAAAGTATTAAAAAGTCACAGTGTTAAATTACCTTTGAATTTACATGGTATCAAATGTTTCTAAATAATTAGATTACCCTCCCAGTCACAACAGGAAAAAAATTACCTTATTTTTCTTCAAGGACAAACAAAATATATCTTAGGAAATAAACTGTACTAGTTGAAAGGGAACTATTTTATGGAAGCGTATAGAGAGGCATTTGCAGTAAACACTTGTTAATTCATTTTAAGGGATACTGATCATTTCTTAAGTAAAGGCAATAAATCTCTAGAATATGTTAATCAGGAAATACTTCATTACATTCACTTATCAGGCAGATAAGAGTATTTTTTAAAAATCTCAAACTATATCCTGAAATTTTATAAATAGCAACAGTAAATGGGCTATATTATTCATAGTCTTATATTTTAAAAACATTTCATTTATGTATGAACAAAGTTAATCACTGAAAGTGTAACAAATCTTTGAACTCATCACAGGTCTGCTACATTCAACAGTACTAATTCCTATTTTATATTTAAAATTTTGATTTTCCTTTAACTTAGTTCATGGAAATGATAGTTATTTCTTGAGTTAGCACTTTATGGTTTAATAATGCCTTGGAATTTTAAAGCAATAACTTGGAACACTTTTAATTTTCATATTACCAGTCACATCTTTTATAGTAGGATGGATGTTCTTGTGTGTGCAACAAGTCTAAAATTTTTATCAGTATTTTAGATACTGTGGTGAATATTTTTATATAGATTAACCTTAGCCCATTTGTAGTGCTATGTATTTATGCTTTAAATAATTATAATGCACTTGGAAGAAAAGCCTTTACATATATGTAATGTGTGCATGTTTAAACACACACATACCTGCAAACACACACACTTGTAGAACATAGGGCCATAGGACAAATAATTTACCAATAAGATTACTTTTTATTTTGTTTTTCATAACACATAGCAACATAAAATAACCCATGAAGAAACAGATTCTACTTTACTGAATGACAACAGAAAAGATTAAGTAGAGTAAAATAAATAATTTATATTTAAATATTTAAAAATACAATTATATACAAGATTATATGGTTACTAGGACAATGATTAAAAACTTAGCTTACAATTTTTAAACCTTTATTTTTATAATTTAATGTACTTTTGATTCTCTTTAAAATGATTCTCAAATAGAATCATTTTATTTGTATGAAATAGATATTAACTATTAGGTGTTAGAAAGTGAACATTATTGGATGACACTAAATGTGCTCGATGTCTCTGCTCTGGTTTATTTCATTACCTCTTGCACTTTATAGCAAGCATATCCTTTAGAATCAGTGAATAAATGCAAGGAAAACAATTTCATACCTAGAAAAAAATGACTGTTCTTCTAAAAGCTTTGCCATAAATGAGATGAGTTAGGAATGAGGTCAATGGGTTAATCTGCAGGTCTACATAAGGAGATGTGTATTACCACTTCTTGCAGTGGACAGTAATTGTCTTTGAAAACACCTGGTAAAGATCCAGTTAAATTGAAATCAATTACTTTCTCAATCACTCATGGCATTTGTCAAGTCATTACGTCATTGGCAAAAGTGCAAGAATGCATACATTTTTTTGCAAAGTAGAAAGAAGCTTACAAAACAGTGATTACTTAAAAGTTTCTACCTCATCTAAAGCTATGGAATTTAAAAAAACAAAGTAAAGTTTTGTACATAATAAACAACCTTGTACAAAAGTATTTGGTAATGAGTTTATTGTTGCATTTAGTTATCTACATAAAAACAAACATATTTAACATTACTTTTTGCATCATCTGGTATGCATATATTTTAAGAGGAAAAAGTATAAGTAAAAATGGTTACAAAATATTTTATGACTTGTAACCTCTGGCACATTTATTCTACTCTCTAAGAGTGCTCTGACCAATGTGTATTATAATCAAAGATGAATATATGTCTACTGTTTACTGGTTTTTTTCCCCTTCACACCATTTACAGTATGGTACATGCAGATTTGAACTTGTAGCCAGGAACAGTGCTTCCATGCTTCAAATTGCCAAAAGACCCCAGGGATAGAAACTTGACCTGCTTTTATGAAACCATAGAATTACATTTATACAAGTTACCCCATGGGAAACGAATGAACTGATCCCAATTCAAACCTTAATATTGGAGCCTTCTGGGTCAAATTTGATTTTTCTTTCTGTTAACACCTGTTTGGCTACCATATTTAGTGACTTGATGTTCTTAGGAAATTTTAAAGTATTATTCATCAGTGGTATTTCATAGTTAAGCCAAAGTGCCACCAAAATTTTACAGCTATTTAAGTTTTTTCGTTATTAAAATGTTGATTTTTTTTAAAAAACAAGTATCTTCCTTTTAAGTATGCATTCTAGATTAAAGGAGTTTAAACACAAATTTAATCAGCTATGAAAACAATTATTTTGTACTTTTTATTAATTTCTGTCCTCTAATGAGTCAGTCCAACTAGAAAAAAACTTTTTTTAGGGAGTTTTTCCTTGTGATAACATTTCAGAATAAAAATTTTTGTATGAATATACTTTATTTTTCTTACAGTCACATTTCAAATGGTTATATTTCTTATTTTATTTTTAGTTAGACCATCCGGAGGGGTTTCCAGAAGGCTACTTTTGCCATTAATAGTAACAAATGAAGGTAGTCACTGATAAATTGG
Organism: Microcebus murinus; assembly: GCF_040939455.1. Lineage (NCBI taxonomy): Eukaryota > Metazoa > Chordata > Mammalia > Primates > Cheirogaleidae > Microcebus > Microcebus murinus. The sequence goes on from NC_134116.1 coordinate 41,149,283, forward strand.
ATGCATAAAAGCTATTTTTTATTTTAGTTACGTGGAATGGTACCTCATTGCTTGTAACTGATAGTGTTAATAACCTCCACTAGATTTCAGAATGAGGATCTACTTCTCCATGTAGTATGACTTGCTCCAAATGTTGTATACACAAAAAACACCTTATGAATGGTAAAGCAACACACATATATGCTACTACAATTACAATAGTAAAATAATTCTATCATCGGATCCTGGAATTGAGGTGAGCAAATTCATTTCTCAATTAAAAATTAAAAAGAATTTCAAAAATCTCTCACTCCTTTTTCACTTAACATCAATAAGACCATTTGGATAAGTTATTGTTGGTTATTTCCCTGTAAGAACCAAACATAAACATTTCTAGTAATAATGGTCATAATAAATCAATTCTTGGAATAGAGGAAAAACACTGAAATTTCCAATGGAAGGTATACCACTTCCCTTACTATCATAAGTCTTGATCAAGGAGAAACTGTATGGAGTTTTAAATATGTGTTGGTCATTCTTTTTTATTGGCTGTTCTGTGACCAAAAAAACTTGCTTTCACTGTAAGCTAACAATTTTTCTGCCTTGCCTTGACACTTATCACTTGAATGGAGCTGAAAAATTAAATAAGTTCTTTAGATGTTTCCTAATATCACTTTGATGCCATATTTACAAAATATCGATATCTAATTATATATTTTATGTCATTTGAAAGTTTGTACCCACTAGTTTGATGGTTATTTAACATAGCTGTGGCTCTTCACTTTCTCTAACTGTGATGGAAAGAAGGAAAGTGGGTAGATCATAAGATTATTATGCTGGTCTTAAAAAGAATCCATTTCAGAAAAGGCAACCTAATCTGACTTTTGTAATGGTGATGATATGAAGTTTCTATGACCTTTTTTTTTGTCTTCCAGTGGCTCTTTGCAGCTCTATTCCCAATAATGATTGATGGTACATACCATGTGAACTGGAAAGAAATCACATTAAAAAAATCTTACTATACAATGCCTGAAAGGAGAGATGGAACTTTTATTTTCAATGCAATTCTCTAAAAGTAGAGCAGTCTTTAATATTGCACAGAATTCTACCTGATACTCAAAATAGGAAGCCCTCAGACATCAAACCAAATTTTATCTTCTTAAATATCCTTGTTATCTAAATTATCCTCATACTTCCTCCACCCCCTTTTTGGGTAGAAACTCTAGTGAAATTGTGCATAAAATAGAAACACTACCTTGAAATTTACCTGCAAATATCTGGCCAACAACTGAACCAACTCTGAGCTCTTGAGCTATCGATATTTAGATTGGATTCCCCAAATTCAACAATGTGAAATAGAATATAATTTATTTAATTATTTTGAATTTTATTTTTTCAGAAATCTATGATTAATTTTTATTAAGATATTTTATTCCAAGTTTAATAAATAAATTAAAATGGTGTATTTGATCTGGAATAAACTTTTTTGCTCTTTCTTTTGGAGAGTGGGTTAAATAAGGGCCCATGACAGGAATGCTGTTTGTTTTTCACAAAAGTTGTTTGTGATTTCAGGTACCCTTGGGAAATCTCTTGATCAGTTTCACATCTGTTCCTGTCAAAGTGGGTGCTAAGATACCGGTCACCCAGCAACCATGTCCAAGAGGGAATTGGGCCGATAATAACTTCAAAAAGGAATGACAGATGCTAGATTAGGATGAAAGACAAAACGCATGAAAAATGAGCTTGTTAGAATCAAAAATTTGTTCAAGCACCTTTATGCAAATTAAATGAATATTGAATATTTGCATGCAGTAATTTCTACTTTTTCATTTGATTGAAAAGAATAGTGCATTTAAACTCACAAATGTGACTTCTTTCTTTTGTACTAATTAACATACAAAGCAGAATCTCTTTTTAAAAAATCAGATTAGCCACCTGGGTTCTTAGATCTCTACTAAGTATGTTACAATGTTTTTCTTATGAAAATGGTTCTTTTTAAGAAGACTTGGTTTATCTAATTTGTTTGTAATAAACAGTCACATGTGAATTAAGATTATTTTAAATGAATATAAATCCATTTCTTAAGAAGCATTTCAAAAGTAACCTTATCCTGTTGTCCTTGAAATTGGTTAATGTACATTAATAAAAGATCAGTCAAGATGAGTTCACACCAAAAGCACAGACTTCTCATTGACTGGTTAAATAACAATGCATTAAAGTAAAGCAAAGTGCTGTACCCGAAAAGAAAGTAGACAGGAAGATCTCTTCAAAATTTAAGATGCTCTTTGATACGTTACCAGTTTTTCTATTGAACTATTCACATACTAATCAGAATTTAGAAGGGCCTGATAAAATGTAGTGATTGAGAGAGGTTTCTGAGTCTTGGTTTAGCAATGTCTAATGTGGTCACGTAGAGAAATTGATTTTCTTCAGAAATTAATTAATTTTTCATATCGCCCTAAGCTGCAGTTAAAAAGAGTGCATACTTGTCTGTTTTTTCCAGAAATATTGCCTAATCATATTAATACCATTGCCCCAAGGATGAAAAGATAATTGTACAAATGCATTTGGAAATATGTATCACTGAGTATTTATGATTAAATTATGCAAATGACCCAGCTCTCATCCTTTCCAGACCCAGATTGTCTAATTAGGATTGATATGCTGAATAGATGTTCCAGAATTTGAATACAAGCATGTCCAAGGAGCAGAAAATTGGAAATGACAAGGCTGAAATCCAAAGAAAAGTGTCTTTAGTTTCTATACTTTGTTAATGTGCTGTTAGCAGTTGAGAGTTTCCCCCCCCTCCCTTTGGCTATTTTGTAGCTCATATGTGCTTATTAGAAACAAGTATGCAAAATGAATTGAACTTTAGCCAATAGCATTTTATTTCTATTTGGTGCTTATTTAAAAATAATCTCTTGGTCATTCAAAGAGAACATCACTATTAAGTTGCTTCAAACAATGTTAACTTGCCCTTAATTGGGTGACTTGTTTTTTTCTTTAACTTCTTCTGAATTGGTATCCTAGCTTTATTTGAAAAGTAGCTTTCCAAACTTAGTAATATACCAACAGTAATTGCTACGGATATGCTTTCTCGAATCTATAGTTCATTCGTTCATTCATTCACTTAAATCCCTATCTTCTTGTAGTTGGAGAAAACTGTTTAAGCGACAGTTTTGATTAGGAAAAAAAGAAGCAGTACTTTAAGTGTAACAATGTTTGAATGTGAGATCCTCAGCAGGCTTTCTCCCTCATTGATTACACTCATTCATCTCAGATGGAAGGGTGGTGGTGAAGAGCAAGGAAGGGACTGAACTGTCAGGACTTCAGCCTTTGTTAAGCAGCGGGTAGTCACTGCCTCTGAACCCGGCTGGCTCCTGCTTCCCATCTGCAGGATGATGGATTGCTATGTTTAATACATTTCAGCTTTTGTGTGTCATAGCGTGGACAGACAGTACTATCAGTGATTTCAACAGTGATTAGGAAACCGTTTCAAACCACTCCTATTGGCCAGGCAGCTTCCAGGAATGTGGGATGAAACATACTCATTGGCACCCTTGCCATGCAAATGTGTAGTTTAACTAGACGAGGATTGTACACCCACTGCTTAAACCGATGGAGAGGCCCACTGAGAATTGCTAGAGTACATACCCATTTTAGAACAAAATTACACAAGACGATATTAGGAACATCTTGGGTCTCCAACTAAAATATTCATCCAAGTAGGCCCAAATTTAAGATGGATTTGTATTCTTTATATAGTAACAGCACATGCTTAATGGCAAGACCAGCTCATAGACTAAGATGTCAGTTGTTGCCATGCTCATCACTATTGAGCTATTTTGCTATATGGTAAGGGTGGAATGTGAGGACTGTGTTAAACAATAAGACATGACATGGCATGTGCTATACTGGGATTTGCTGAGCTGTGGGTGCTTTGTGGTTCACAAGCCCAAAGGGTGAATGATTTCAAAAACCTGAAAACCACTATATACCAGCTCAATTTTCTCCCTAGAGTGGCTTATTCTATTTATAAAGCTGATGCTAAGAATGTACAATTGACTAAAGGAAAAGAAACTATTCTTTTTAAGCCATTAATAACATAGGCAAAATTTTATTTCAAGAATGGAACATAAGAAATCGAATTGGTAAATAATACATCATTATTTCCGAATTATAATGTAATACACCAAATGTGTAAATTACAATGTAAATTATAAAATGCATTATGAACATGGAATATCAACTGTCTTAGAAAATAGGTAATTATCAAAATGTAATCCAGCCAAAGTTTTGAGACAAAAATCTAAATTACAGGAAGCTACCTGTTTTCAATTGATGTCTATTAAGAGTAAGGTTCAAGAAAAAGTTTAGATGGTCACCTGCAAAGGTTTGATGAGAATATGGACTTCAGATCCTAGATTATATTTTCTCATGCTGATGTAGTTCTGACACCACACAATTTTCACCTAAGGTCCTTTCAGTAAAGATTTCTGGTTTTGAACATGTGCTTGAAGCATACTCACAGATGCACACATCACAACACAAATGCACACGTACACACACACTGCATTTATTTTCAACCAGTTCAATAGCTAAACTTTTTGGCATTTTAATATTGCTGATTTGGTAATAAAGACAGGTGATACTGTACTGCCTGATAGAGTTATACAAATATTCATATATTTTATGAATTCTTTTGTTCTTTGTTTTAAGATTATTGAAACAGTGCTCAGCTTAAAAATTTTGCTTTCATTTACCATATTTCAAAGAAGTCATTTGCCAGAGTAAATCAAAGGTAGTGATCATATATACTTTTGTATAAAAACTATATAACTGGGCTTAAATAAATCAGGATTTTTAAATCAAAGCTATTCACAATTAATATAGCAAATATATAGTGAAATAGTGTACTACTCCTCAACATTTTTGTACTGCATAATCTTTCTAATGTGTGGTTGTCAAACTTTTAGTAGTGGGGCATTGAGTAGTCACTTATTGCCTTCATAGTGGTGGGTGGGCGGCGGGCAGGGAAGTGGAAGAATGTTTATTCTTTTCGAGAAGGATGAGGTATGGGGGGAAGCTATTAGCAGGTCACGTCTCCTGAAATCACTGTGATGTGAGGAAATTTCTATCAAGTCAAAGGGAAATGCACAGTTCACGCTACTTTAGTTAAGCTTCCCAGCCTTGATCTCACAGTGGAATACTGAATGGAAGGGCAAGGGGGTGTTGAATAATACTCTGTTCAAAAGTGAAGCTGTGTCATTGAATGGTCATAAATTACTCTGCTTATATTCCCTCCCTTAACTATTTGTTAATAACTTTTAAGGAAGTAGTTAATAGTCAGTAAATACTTAGGATACAGGACCTGGTTGGGGGATCGACCTTAAGGAAAGGAAAGGAGCATTTATAGACTGCCCTCCCCCGACATATTATAGGAAATAGAATTACTTGGCAAACTCAAATGTATATTTTGCCCACAGATGAACCTATTTGGGCTATTCAAAATTGGAACTTGTGCAGCATTAGGAGTGTGTGTGACCATATGTATGTATGTGTGTATACACACAGCTGCATGCACACTGTAGGTTGCCAACCCTTATTATACACATTGTTAGTCTTTTGTTTAGTTAAACACCATAATTACAAAGTAATACAACTCATTTGTCTTACTATAGTTAAATAAAGAAAAAAATTTGTGCTGGAAACTAAATGAATGAGTTTCTCATCAAGCTAAATGAATCAGTTTGCTGTCTGGGAATGTTTTGGAGTGGAGGAATATTTGAATCCCCTCCAATCTACTCCATCCATCTCTAGCCACAGTGTGGGCACACTAACTCCTGCATGTGGGCACAACAGCTCTGGCCTTGGCATCTAGCTGTTACTGTTTGGTAGATCCACAGGCTAGGGGGAAGTAGAGAGTCAGGCCAGCGGGTTCAACTTCTTATTTCTCAGTAGCTTCCTATAATGATTCCACCTCTAATGAGGTGAATTACTACTGCATGAAAAAGGAGAAAAAAGGCTTTTGGCCATCTTAGCTAATAAATCACATTGACTGCCTGGCTGATCAGATCAATTGTGCATAAATCAGTGCCTCAGAGAGTCTTAAAATAAGATTCTACCAAGACCAATTGATCCATGGGATTGTGTAAAGGCATGGTCTCTTGCCTGTAGCAAACTGGAGTCCACAATATTGAGACTGTTACATGCTGTCAGATGTTCAAATGAATGTTTTAGATCTCAGAGGTATAGCTCTAACATGTAAGATACTTGTGACTGTCAACAGAAATGTTTTTGTCTTCTCCAGTTCACATTTGTTAGGTTAGCAAGAAAATTTAATTATCAATATGTATACAAAAGCTCAGTTTTTAAAGCATTAGCAATAAGTCTTAGAAATCGTTTCTGACAAAAGTATCTATTGCACTGTATGAAGGAGGGACACGATTATACCCCTGGCTTGGGCAGGGCAAATGCATTACATGTAACCAAAATATTTGTACCCCCATAATATCCTGAATAAATTTTAAAAAAAGGTAACAAGTGATAAAATGGCACTTTTTTTTTAAAAAAAGAAATTGTCATTAGTATCCAAGAGAAGTATTTAATTATCAATAGCTGTTGATTTGAGGTTTACTAATCTATAGACACCTTAGAGTCATAAGAAGAGTCAGGAAACTTGATTTCATGTTCTGATTGTATGTTATCAGTTGAAGGATGTTGGATTATCAACCTGAAACTACAAAATCTCAAGAAGGTTGTATGGATAGGAATGTGATAATAGTTATTTGAAAATACTTGAGAAATTGTGAGGTATGTTTCAAGAGTTGTTAGTTTAGAATTCCCAGTTGAATTTTTAAGACATCTTTTACCAGAAGAGCTTACAAAGAATAAAGAAAAATCTGTTTTGGCTCTTCATATCACACTTTATTCTTCTTTCTAAGGAATACTAATTAAATCATAATAATTAAAAAGAATTTGTGAAATAGGAAAAACTACAAAGTCTTTTTATTCATGTATTTATTAAAATTTTATTAGCATTAATTTCTATAGATATTTTGAATAATAGATTAACATAGTAAAATCTTTGAGAAGCAAAATAAGACAATATAGTCATAGCATACATAAAAGAAATACCTTATTTTATTTTGGAGGAAAAAAGGTTTCAGTATCCGTAGTAACTATTCTGCAATTCTCCACGAAAGCAGGAGATTCTACAGAAGTTTAAGTCAGGTAATATTGCATCTTTGATTTCCTTTTAAGTTGGCTAGAGCATTCTATGATGGCTAAGTCTCCAGAATTTTCTTAAACTAAGTACATAGTTTATAGTTATTGTGTCCCAAGCATCTCAGAATCCCCCAGGTGATTATTTTTTGTAGTCTCCTGTTTTGAAAATAATTTGGGATGGTCATTCAAACATCTTAATACATCTTGGTGCCTGCCACATATTTTGTGAACTCATCAACATAACAGTGTTCCCTCTATCAGAATACTATTGTTCTGCATTTGTCTGTAGATTTATGACAATGTCTTATGTAATAAGTACTGTTTTTCCCTTGTTATATTGTGAAATTTAGTAGGCTGTTGAAATTGGATCTGATTGATTTTCTTTTTGGCATTTGTCTACAAAAACATCTCTTGTCTAAAACTCACCGGGGGAAATCCAGGTGGACTTCTTTTGTTGCATTTTCTTTACTTATTGAACATTTTGAAGTATTTGTGATCAACTGTTAACAGTTTTAAATGTAGCAATACAGATACTTTCTCATGGAAGACTGGGTGTTTCTCAAATTGATCAATAGATTTATAACTGAAATGAGTGAACTTAATTTCTAGTGACTAATAATTACTTCCCTAGTATTATTGCAGAGTTATTTTGCATCTAGTTTTGCTAAAACCCTCAGATACTATCTGGAACACAGTAGGCACTCATTACAGGTGTAGTTGACTTCCTTATAGGAATTTTGTTTGCATATTATTGAATTACATGAAAATGTTGTAATGAAATTTTTCATTATAGAAAGTTGTGGTTGTGACTGAAATTAAAGCTCTAATAGCAATGTAGATGTTTTAGATTTCTCTATAGAAATAAAAAGAAACAAACAAAAGTATATTTAACACTAATCTTAGGCAGTAGTTCCCAACCTTTTTGCCACTAGGAATGGGTTTCAGGGAAGACAATTTTTCCACAGGTGGTGGGTGGGAAGTGGTGGAGCTCTAAGACCTAGTCCCTAACAGGCTGCGGACTGACAGCAGTCCGTAAGTCCAGGGCTGGAGGCTTGGGGACCACAGCTTAAAGTATCTTTAATTCCTGAATGCTTCCATATGCCTATGGTGGCTTAACCACTTTGGTAAGGGAAACCTTGCCCACAGCCCGCACTCATAGTCCTCATGATAGTTTGTGCTGTGCATTGACGACGCATCCGTTTTGCTCTTGTGTGATGAGGAAAGCTTTAAAGCACTGAAAGCTTGTTTTACTTTACAGGCGGCTTCACTTGTAATGTAAATCAGAATAGGTAACATATACATATATGTTTTCATTACATTATTTTTAAATATTCACAATTTTATTTTGATAAATGAACAATTAGAAAAGTCATATCACAGCTGTCGGCTCAAGTCGCTGTGCACGTTCCTCTGTGGCTATCAACTATAGTCGATGCTGGTACCGAAGTGGTTAAGCACAAATATTTAAATTTCATATATGTTCATACTCATATGATTTTATAAGGTTGAGGTTTTATATTTATCTCAATTTTTATTAAGTTTTATCTATCAGATTAATTATGAAAGGTCACAAAATACGTAATTTTTAAAGTAGCTAAACATTTGAATTGAGTGGTCAGACTAAAAATAAGAGTATATGTATTTGATACTTACATGCTACTATTTTTAGTGTTTATTGTTTGCTAGGAGTTATATTGTGCTTTAAGTATGTGGTCACCTTCAGTCCCTGTAACAGCCATAAGAAGTAGATTATATAACTACCACTTTTAAAGATCAGGGCACTGAAGATCAGAGCAGTTAACATACTTGGTTGAGGTTACACAGCTAGTGCATGGCAACTGGAGGAAATGGAACCCAAGCTATCTTATTCTAGAACATTTATTTCCTATTATGTTGTCCCATTCAAATAGTACTTAACCAATGGCTAATTAGATTGCAGTATAAATATTATAAATTATTTGGAAATAATAATACTCCTTTTATTAAAAATTATTCAATATGTGTGTATGTTCTGTGTGTTTGGAACACAAGTGTGGGAAGTAATGTTTTTTCACCAGGTTAATTATGCTTTATAGCAACTTAATAGTTTTATTACTAAACTTAATATTATTTGTAGTTTTAAGAATTTTAGAAACATTTTTACAATATAGATGTAGAGCAAGCCAGTTGTAGAGCAAGCCATTTTTTCTTTATGCAAAATACAGAAGTGACATTAAATTTTGTATTCATTAGCATTGTTGATTAATTTTTATCATTTCTTTAACTACATGATTACAGAAGACTATTGTATGCATGCTCTCCCAATCCCAAGAACAAAAGTATATTAGTATATTTTTTCATTCTCCTTTATTTTATTTTATATATATATATATATATATTTTTTTTTTTTAGAGACAGGATCTTGCTATGTTGCTCAGGCTAAACTTGAACTCTTGGGCTCAAGAGATCCTCCCAGTTAAGCCTCCTGAGTAGCTGGGACTACAGTTGCACACCACTGCACCAGGCTCTCTCTCATTCCTTTTTTATTCTTTAAATCTTGACCTTGTTACAATGTATTTAATTTTTTTAAAAAACAAGTTCAGTACCATCATAGGGATTCTTACCACACAACAGACAGTGCAGATTTTGCTCATAAAATGAAATTTGAAATAATTGCAGTGTTAATTTATTAAGCTAATTTATGCCTTTAGATCAATTGTGATCAGTGGAGAGAAATTTATATATAAGAATAACTGGATTAGTATTTATTATAATTCCAGTCCTTTCTTGACAGTTTTTAATTCACCCTCCATACCTGTTTTGTTTCACATTCCATTTGATTACTACAGTCAGAGTAAGCTACTGTTATTACTGAGTTTATATAATTCCCACTAAGTTTAAATAGGTTATTTTTAAAAGCTTGAAAACCATTCCTTCAGGTATATAATTAGAGTTTAAACATGATTTTTTAGTATATAAAACCTACTATAGGCAAAGTTTGCAGCAAACTTTTGTTGTTGCAAACTTTTGTTTGTTTGTTTGCTAACAAACAAACTTTTGTTCTAGTTTTTAAACTGAGATTTTTTTTAACTATAGAAATTTTGGGGTGAGCTCTGGTTTTCTTCACATGCCATTCTTTGGAATCGGCTTCATCTTTCCATGTCAATGATCCACCTGTATGTTCTTTCATTCAGGTAGTTTGCCATTTTTTGGATGTCTTTAGACTATTATTACTGTTTATTCTCACAGCAGAAAAGAGACTTTTAGCACACTAAAATTTTAGCATACTCATATTTCATATGAAGAACCTGTTTATCAGATTGCACATTTCCATGATATGCAAGTCCCTTGGTGGTATAGTTCTTCACTTTACTCATCTATGTTTAGTCACTTTAATCAAGTATGGGAAATAATCCTTTTTCACCAGGTTAATTATTATGTTGGGAAAGTGATGGAACTCTTGTTCCAGGATATCTGCAGTTAAGGTAAGGAGTCAACTGTATCATAGCTAAATATTTTGAATTTTTCTGTTAGTGTTTAGAGTCTCATCAAAATCTTGAGTAATAAAAAATCATGCATAAATGATATATTGCATACATCAAGAACAAAAGATTACCATGTTTCACTAATTCAGGAAAGGAGCTATAGTGTTTATGTATAACATTTAGCGATGACTCCTATATTTTTAATGGTGCTGAATTACATCAACTGTATGTTGAAAAAGTGAAAAGTGCCTTGATGTTTCTGAATTTTTTGCATATTTATAATTGAACCAGTGGTGGACCAATTATATGGCTTTCCTGTTGCCACTCTCTTACCCCTGCCTTGATTGCTTGTTGGGAATATTTTTACTATTTACTCACAACCTTGTATCACTTCAAACTAACAATATTATGTGAAATTAAGTAAATTCATAGAAACCTCAGTAGTCATGCCTTAAAACATGGTTTAAGCATAACAGAATCATTCAGTTTTAAATTCTTTAGTACATGCTCTTGGGAGTTTCAGACCTTTACTTCTTGCTTCGTAACTTTCAGTGCTAAGAGTCAGGTGAGGGGCCCCTCTGTGGAAAGACAAGGATGTACAGAAGGAAGCAGTGCCATTTACACTTCCTCCAGAGACTTCTTTCTTAATGGGCTGCCTTTGTCCTTTTTCTCCTATGCAATTTGATTCTTTACATTTATGACTTCCCTCGGGCAATAATTGTAATGCTTTGCAAATAGTATGGTCATTTAAATATTTGTAAGGAATAAATGCACCTGGTGTAAGCAATGGGCAAAGCTGCCTGAAATCTGCACCATAAATGTATTAATATCTTCCTATATGACCTTGATACAATGTGTGGTCCACATGCTTTCCTTTGGTTCAATATACTATTACATTAAAAAGCACCACAATTGGGTTTTGCTATATAATATATTTGAAATGAATGCTTATCCTTGCTTGAATGTGTCTAATAAACAAGAAAAGCTTCTTGAGAAACTGCAAACTTCATTGTAGTAGGGCAAATTTGGAACTTAGAGTACCATTGTTTTTCAAAATCAAAAGAATCTTAGAAGCATCATTACTATACTTTTAATAACTTTCAGGTGATGTAGGACAGTAAGGAGGAAGCCATACAGATTTTTCATAGTGCAGCAGTTTCAACATTTACATGATAGAAGCACGTATCTTCCACAAACTATGAAATATTATTGAAATTAAGATTCCCAGAAAACAAACCATGTCTCACCTGAGCATTCACCATGTTAGCCAGTGCTAAACAAGATACCTGCTTGGCAAGTCAGAAGAGTAATACCTTTTGATTGTGAAATCATTTTGAGCCTATTGTCAACCTTGCTGAGTAAATTGTAAAGAGAAATATTTTAATATTTTAAAATTTAACTTTGATAGGTGAATATTTAAATATCTTGTTTTTATTTTCTTTCCTTCTTACCTCCACTAGCAATTCCCCATAATCCTTCAATCCTTTATCATTTTATTTCCAACTCTCCTTGGAATTCACGCTCTTTCTTTCTCTACTTCTCACATTACTCTATCGATAGTGTCCTTTATAAAATTTGCACTATAAAATGTTTTTCCTATTCTGCTATCAATATTATTGTTTGTGCACTTACTGTACACCAGGCACTAATCTGAGTACATTTCTTATCTTATTTAATCCTCACAGCAGTCCTATCTCTATTTTACAGAGGGGGATACTGAATTGCAGAGAAGTTAAATAAATTGCCCAAGGTAAGAGGTACTAAATGAGTTGACCTCTGGCTTTCAGATTCCAAATTCTACACTTTACTACACAGTACTTCTAATCTGAGTTGGGTAACCCATTTGAGCTTCAGTGTTCTTGTCAGCCAGGGGAGCCTAATACCTAAGCAACAAGGTGAGGATTTGAGGAAAGGACATTGAATTATTGAAATTAAATGAAATGGCATTTGTAAGCTACATAGAGGTTAGTAGGAATTCAATAATTGTCCTTTGCCATTTTCCTTTTCCCAGTTTCCCATGTCATACTTAGGAAAGAGGAGAGATAGAATTAGCCCTTACAGTAGAAAAGTCAGGGTGCCCAACCTCCTGGCGGCAGTTCTACAGTGCCCTTAACAAGGTATACATTGGTTTTCCCCATTCCTAGACAGTCCACTCCTAATCAGTAGCAATATTTATCTCCAGTGTCGCAAACAGCTGTGCTTGTTTAAGTGAGACAACCACCATTAAGAACAGACTCAAGGCTGGCAGCTGTAACTAAATTTAATTTTCACCTACGTTTCACAGTTTATTCATGGTGAGAAGTGCTTCTCTTCAAGCATCCTTCCAGTGAACTAAGAAAAATAGGCATATCCAGTCTCTGACAAAGAACTTAAACTTTGGATTTTGCTAGAGGTAGAGTTAAATAAGGAATTGATTCTTCATTAGAAAATAGGTAGTAACCATGATTAACCAACCTCTCACTCACCCCCCTCTCCTCCCTACCCTTCCCAGGATATGATTATTATGTATCAATTATAAATAATAATAAAAGCAAAGAAAAAGAAAATAGTTATGCTCTGAGTTGTCACATACCACATATAAGTATTAAATTATTATATTAATGCTGTTAGAAATCCTGGGAAGACAATATTGCAGTAGATGAAAGGCAGGTTTAGAAGATAAATAAAGGGGTTCGATATTTACAAGCTTTTCCTAGTTAAAATCTTGTAATTTCATGGCATCCATATATTTTAGGTTTCAGAAAATATATGGCTGCCAGGAAAATCAAGGCCTTCCTTACGAAGGTTACCCTATTTAGGATTCTTCTAAAACATACAACAAGATATCTCCTTGGATTTGTGAAACAGCTGCATCACCATAATCTAGATATAGGCTAAGAATTTTTTGTGTGTGTTCTCTCTCAACTTTGCACATGCCTTTTATCTTAGTAAGACAGAAAAAGAAGTGATAAACCCTTCCAAGTCCATAAATCACATCTATCTTGGAAACTGAAGCTGAAAGACATGAATATGAAGAAAATTAAAATCAAATTTATCTGCACAGATATTGGTGTGGCCATTAGAAGTTACAATGTTCTTTTTACATACTTTATTGCCTTGCTCTATTTTCATTTTATCACTTTCTTTTCCTTTTGCATTTTGCATTTTCATATTCTTTATCCTAACTTTGTAATATGAGTAAAGGATACATCTACATTAATGAGTTTAAAGCTTCTGAAACTAAAGCAAAATAATCAGGAATAAATAAGCAAAGGCCTAGAATGAGAATGGAAAAAAAAGTGTTATTTATCAGAGATTGTAAACTGGCCTGGCTAGAGATTAGGATATATCTATTAATTGGTGTTGGGAGATTGGGCTTGTCATGTAGGCCCTGACCAACTCCGGAAAGGCTCTGTGTGACATAATTAAGGAATCTGAACTTTATATTGTAGAAAACAATAAATCATTGACAGATTTTTTTTTTCCATTGAAGGACTTTTCATTAGGGGAATGATACAATTAGATTTGTGTTTTGGATAGATAACTCTGTGACCTTCAGAAGACTGAATTGATGGCATTTTATTTTATTTTATTTTTTATCATCTCATATTATGTGGGTACAAATATTGTTAGGGTTACATATCTTGCCCCTGCTCCCCCTCCCCACTCCGCTATGCTAGAGCTTCCAGCGTGCCCAGCCTCCAATTGGTGCGCACCACACCCACCATGTAAGTGCATACCCTTCCCCTCCTCCCCCTTCCCCCTGCCCAATTACAGACTTCCCGATTACAGACTTTTTTTTTTTCAGACATTTTGGTTACAATGTATATCTTTACCTCTCCCTAAAAAAAGATAGAGGTAATCCTTTCCCCCCTACAATGTTCACCACATCCTTAAGATGTGGGTCTCCCCTCCAAATCCCTATTGAACACTACCATTTTTTTGAGCACCATAGTTTTAGTCTGTCAGTACCAATTTGATGGCGAGTAGATGTGGAGCCCATTTTCCAGGTCTTGTGTTGTCTCGCTTTGTATTACAGGCGTAAGCATAATCCAGGATAGCATAAACGTTACTAGCTCACTGTCGTTTCTTAGGATTGAGTAATATTCCATTGTGAGCATATACCACATTTTAGTTATCCACGCATGAACTGACGGGCACTTGGGTAGTTTCCATGCCCTTGCAATAGTGAATTGTGCTGCCATAAACATTCGGGTGCAGATGTTTTTATAATAGAGAGACTTACGTTCTTTTGGGTAGAAGCCCAACAATGCAGTTGCTGGGTCGAATGGTATTTCTATTTCTAGTTGTTTGTGGTATCTCCAAATTCTTTTCCACAAAGGTTGCACTAATTTGTAGTCCCACCAGCAGTGTAAGAGTGTTCCTGTCTCTCCGCATCCTCGCCAGCATTTGGGAGGCATGTTGTTTTGGGAGGCATTTTAAACTAGAAATTTTTACAATAGTCTAGTTTGAAATAACGTTTAAGGCAGTGGTAGTGGAGGTAGAGGAAGGAACATACTGTAGATTGAAAAAAACTAAAATGGAAAGACTGAATGAGATGTTTGTTGAAAGAGCTAGAAGTAAGTTAACACTAATTCTCTAGTTTTGGGTGAATAGTATTGTCAGGGGAGGAGAAGGTATGGTGAAGATAAGTAATTCCACTTTGAATGCTTTGAGTTTGAGATGCTTGTGAATTATCCAGGTTGTGTTGGAAACACATATCTGGAATTCAAAGAAAAAGTCAGGGCAGGAGCCCTAGATTTTGGTGTGAGGTTTTATAAGAAGTTCAAAGTGGGAGTCAGGAACTGTGAGTTGTAGCCATAAAATAATGAATGGAGTTTTTAGACAGACTTCAAAATTAGTCTATGAATTGATAGTATTTTAATAATTTCTTTATGATATTAAAACCAGATTTTTTTGTCTGTCTTCCGGTTTCAAATAACTTTTTGAAAACCACATATTAACTTTTACAAGAAAAAAGCATTCTTAATAATTCTCAGAGGTCAGATATTATTTTTCCATTATGAATTATTCAAAGTTAAATGGAAGTCAAACACAGAGAGACCTGCAGAGAGCAGGTCTTTCTATGCTGCTGAGTCATGACTGTGACTCTAAGAAATACCTTTATTATGTTTGATTCTAAGCTTGCGATAATAACTAGTGTCAAAAGATGGGAACATTCTGTACCGGAATTTGAAAAATACCATTGAATAAAAATGAAAGCTCTGTTAACAGAGTTCACCTTAAACTCTAAGCTGACCTTTCAGGAGGAAAACTGCTACAAACCACAAAGGTAGGCTCGGTGGAAGGCTGCAGCAGATTTAGTTTGCACAGCGTGTGTGTGGATGGACGCTGGCTGATTTAATCCAGTGCTAGTGGGTAGGGCAAGGGTAAAAGGATAGTACCTTTAAGACAGACAGACAATCAGGAATAGCAAATGCAAATCATGTTACCATTGAAAAAGTGAGAGAGCATGATCTAGCGTAAATCAGTCTCAACATTAACAAACTAAAATTGCTTCAAAATTACTTTTTAACTTGACGTACTACAGACGGCTTATAAATAATAATGTGCTTTGTTTTTGGTGATATGATTCTGTCAAGGATTGATAGCAGAATTTGGTTTCACTATCTTCCTGACAATTGTCTTCCTGACAATTCTGTTAATCTTTAGTATTTTAATTCTTAGAGTCTATACAAAATAAAGACTCTTTGATTCACTAAATTGGTGATTGTGTGTGTGTACACAACGTCTGTGTGGAATAAGAGAATATATTTACAATCTGAAACAACCTAAAAAGCTGTACCTCTGGGAGAATAATGCATAACTCTCACTGAACTCTTGTGTTGCTAAAACTACTCCATTAAGTGATTCCTTAATACTGCACCAAAATTATAACCAACAATATTCCATCTGCAAATGTTAAAACATCTATCAGCTCACTATTAACAAAACATACCCCACCTCATAATAAAAGTATACCGGTTTTGTTCTTGGTTTTTGCATTTACATTTCTTTTATTTCTGCTGACTAATAATTAAATGTAATATCAACATGGTTTTGAAGTTTAAGCTATTCTAGTCTTTTGTAGGTAGACACTTCTTAGAATTTTCGTATCTGACATATCTGCTCTTCCTGCCATCATTCCTTTCTTCTAATAAGGTCATTATGGATTTGATTGAAGAGGGAGTGTAAATATTGTTAATTTTCAGGGTTTACCAATGTCGACTATCTATGTTTTCTACCTGCCTGGAAGAAGCAGTGATAACTGGAAGTAGTAACTACTCAAATTTCTAGCACAGCTATTTATCACACTCTCGCCACTTCACTTCAGCCAGGTGTTAGAAAACAGTTTTGAAATGCTACTTTACGGTTAAATAAATAAGACCATTACTGAATTTGTAGAAATATAAGATATTTTTATCTACCACTAGAGTTGGTGCACTTTATAGTAGGTCTATCCAGATGCTTTCAGTAAAATAAATGTTTTCATATATTATCATGTATGTAAAATTACACAATGAATAGATTTAATTTAAAATAAATTCCAAATGAGGAAGTATATTTAGTCTATGTTAGCTTAAATTTTCCACTCAAGAAAAATGCATGTTCATTTTCCCCTTAATATTTTATCTCATGCTATATTACTCTCCTTTTACTACTAGAATTAAGAGACCTCAGAATAATGGGTGTGTATGTATATGAAGTGATGAAAACAACTACCTTTCATCTATCTATTCAATGCACATTTGTTGTTGTGATAGGCATTTCTTCTAGGTGTTTTGGATATACCAGTGAATATAACCCATAGAAATCCCTACCCACATGGGGTTTATATTCTAGCAGTCATGGTTGAAGTGAAGAGTGAGCCAAGAAATAATTAGCATAATTAATAAGCAAATTACATATATTAAGGTAATAAATACAATAAAAATAGATCAGAGTGAGGTGGTTTGGCTTGTGGGTAGTGGGAGAGTTGAAATAGTTGAAATTTAAAATAAAGTGGTCAGAATGAGGCCACCCTCATTGAGAAAATGACTTTTGAGTCAATATTTGAAGGAGATGTGAAGAGCTCAAAGGCACTTTAACAAAGCTCATTTCTCTGCATTTTCTCTGTCTTTGATTTCCAGCTTAGTAGAGGAGGGAGGCAGGAAGTATGGATCAGAGGTAATGCAATAAAGCTTTTCATTATCTACAAGTAGGGAAAGATTAATTTTTTGTCTGCAATTCTAAGGGACAAGAGCATACTACGTATACTGCAGATAAAAACTAGGTTTTAATATTTTGTCTCTACCACTTGCTGCCTCTGGGATCTTAGGCAAGTTCTTTAAAGTCTACAAGCTTCAGTGTTATATTAAATGAAATCGTGCATATTAAACACTTAGCACAGTGGCTGACATAATAAATACTCATAAACATTATTAACTTTTTATTGAATATTTTAATCTTGTTTTTGAAAATGTAAAATTCTTCATAGCCTACCAAACAGAGCTTTCTATCTAAAGAGATATTACTGAGCATCTAGAGTATTCTATAATGATACATTATTTTTCTATGTGGTGAAAGGAATAAAATGTATGTTTTGGAATACTTTGACTAGGCTATATTTATTATTAGGCAATACTTGATCAAGACAAGGTAAAGACTGTTACCCATACCCCAGTCTGAGCACCCAAGATAAACTCTATATTCAAGGATTCTGTCCTTATTTGGAATGGCAGAAAAATATTTTAATTTTTTAAGTTGGTAAACAGACTGCAGTAATTACCAACCACTTATTTCTGTGTTAAGAGATGGAAATATGATATAAATATCCTAAATACAACAGAAGATTTTCAGGTCCAGAGGATTTAAAAAAAATAGTAGAACATTTCTAATAGAATGTTAGAAAATCAGTCTATTATGCTTTAATGTAAACTTCTTTCAATTTTTTTTTTTTTTTTTGCTGGAAGATTGACTTTCATCACTTCTTTCCTCCCTTCACAGAGTGGCATAGGTGGGGTAACCATAAAATATATTGGGAATTGGGACACTCTTGAGCATAAACAGAGACAATATTAATAATTATGTTGGGAGAACAGGACTAGTTTATGCCTGTTGTACATAAACAGGGATGTAGAGTTTGTGGGGCAGTTTTTTTTTTTTTGTTTTTTTTTAACAATACATAAAAAATCTAGCCAGTTAGCTTAGGGATGAACAGTTTTTGAAAAGTCTGAGATAATTGTTACCTCTGGGATAATTTGAGGAGACAAAACAAAATTACCTTACTTGGAGGCAGGCCAGGAGAGCAGAGTTCCTACCCTTGTTTTTTATTTTTATTTTAATAAGTGTCATAGAGTTTCTCATGAATGACAGTTGATTAAAAGCTCATTTTAATTCAGACTTCTCCATACAACATCTTTTCTTTAGTTTAACTTCTTCAAGTCCTTTTGCTCTGTTTCTTGTATTTGTGTACAACTCAGTAGACAAGCCTTTATTAGCCTTGGCAAGCCGTAGGTATTTTATTCATTAAGTGTCAGGCCGGTTTCTTTTCTAATAGACTGGTAGTTACTGTTTCAGATATCTATATTTGGCCTATTTTGGTCTTATTGTGACTCTCTGAGCCAACTTGCCCAAAGTTTTTCTTAAAGTTTTCACCAGCAAATATATTGGAAGAATAATGAATTTCAGTAGAAAGTTGGGGAGAAATGGGGAAAATTTTGGTAAGCTTGCTTTTTTTGTCTCCTTGTTCTCTGTTTGATTAGCAAATTCCTGGGCAGTTCTTCAACATTGCATTTCTCTCACTGCTCCTAGACAGCCAACTGAGAGAAAGACTAGGTGGAAAAAGGTAGGAGTAGAAAAAGCAGAGGGAAACAACACAATTTCTGGGGTTTTCAGAATGCTAACAAATATGTCTATATCTATTTGGCTCCCCCAAATCATTCTGTTTCTCTGATTCTTAACACAAAAATGTATGCAGCATTTCTGTGATCTCAAATGGGTATTATTCCCAGTATCATATTAAAGTCACAATTTCTGAAATGGGAAAAACTAAACCAGTCTTAATAGTGCCCCAAAATATCCTTTGCTACTAAAATGCTAAGGTGGGTTCAGCCTTTATAAAGAGAGCGAGTGGGTCAAACATAGGCTAGGGGAGAGTGTAGCAAGATAACAGAGTCATTAAAATTGTGTGGAATTATATGCTGAATTCTTCAAGCTCTGACTTCATTCTTGGGACTACTTTCTTTTATATAGATAGTGATTCTAGAAATAATGTCCCATAATAGTATTTCAGAGGTGCTCTTGGGCGCAATAGCTTTAGATAGTGGAGATTAGGTAGATATTCGGGGTCTTACTTCACGGGCTTGTTATATGAGAACCTTCGCATCATCCATTTTGCCTCTAATCACATTTTCCATTTCTGGTGTGTGCTTCGCTCATAACCCTGTTTTTATATCATAACACTTGCTGTATCAGCACTCGTTCTCTTTCCAGTGCTCAACTTTAAACAGCTTCATTATGAAAAATATAGTACTTAAAAACATGGCACAAATGTGTATTACTTCAGCAGAAGATAAAGAGATTATTGAGAAGTGCACTGACTGCTGAAGTAACTTTGTCCTGTGGGGCATTTCACTATTTTAATTGATTTTTTTCTGTCCATTTTATTAAGACTCCTTGGAGAAGGTAAATGGTAGGTTACCTCCTGGAAACAGACTTTTGTAAAGTTAAACATTTTTTCATTATTTCAAAATAGCTTATAATGATTAATAAAAAGATGATGCTCAGTTAGTTCTAACTCTAGCTAGGGTCTACTTGATTTTTAAATATCATGCACTATTTGGGAAAATGAATGTAAGTTTTACTTTAATACAGTAGCTTTTTGACAAAACTAGGCGTTAAAACATATTGTATCAATTACTATTAAAACATTTTAAAACATTTTCTTATTTTAGCTTCACAAAGCCATTCCTGGCCCAAATTGCATGAGACAGTCAAAGGTCTTCAGATGGAGTCTCCCACTGCTCTAAGTTACAAAAGTTTAGTTGACTAAATAGTCTTATAAATCTCAAAGGTTCAAAGGTTTATAAAGCCCCCAGGCTCTGTTGCCAAATCTCAGAGCTGGTGTGGGCTCTGAGTTGTGATGTTCATGAAAGTTCAGATATAGTTAAGTTCAACTAACATCACTACTACCTGAAATAAGGATTCTTCAGAAAAATAATTATAATGTTACATGATATGTTTGTAAATCTCTGTTTTAGTCTATAAATGTTGTTTTCCACTCTCCCACTTATACTTCAAGTGGTAGCGTGCACAAATTAGATTTGTGAACACTTTAAAATAAAATTAGGTTTACATTTAATTTTTTCTCATATATAGAAGGTGAACTTCTGGTCTTTGTCATCTAAAAAGAGACAGACAAAGTAAAAAAAGATGAAAGTATCAGAGCTTCATGTGTCTCCCTAAGGACGTGACCCATGTCCAGTAGACCACAGAAGCCGTAACTCAGTGGGTCTAGGGACCCGGGTGCAGACACACCTCACTGGGCCTCACCAATTTTCCTGGCTCAGGTGCTGCAGATGGATCTCATTCTCTGGGATTCTCTTGCATCAATGTTGCCTCTTCCCTACAAAGTATTTTCTTTCCTTGTAGCCTTTAAAAAATTTTCTTCATACAGGTCTAAGAAAATTCTGAAGGGGGGGAGCAATTTTCCTTTTAACATCTTTCCGAAGCCACATGGGTTTCATTTTTAAAAAAATTAAAAAGGGGGGAGGTGTGGAATTCAGATTGTTTTTCTTAGTTGCCTTCTCTCAAAAAAAGACGAAATAATAAAGAAACATTTATTTTTTCTCTTTTTAGAATCAGTAGGAGATATTTAAATATAAAATCAAAGCAATTTAATGTTTGCCCATTTAACTTAATCAAATAAAATTAAAATGAGAATAAACAACATGAAAGAACAGACTGTTTCAGCTGAACCTAATTGGCTGGAGATCATGGCTTCTGTAACATTTTTATATTTTCCAGTAGTGGAAGGTGCCCTATTTTGAGATGCTAAATTGATCAAGATCTATCATTTGAACAATGTTCCCTATAACAACAACAAGAAAAAATTAACTAGTTCTAACTCTAGCTATGGGCTACTTGATTTTTAAGTTTCATTTGCTATTTGGGAAAATGAACATAAGCAGCTTTTTGACAAGGATGGAGCTTGCAACTTACTTTATCAAAAATTAATAATAAAACATTTTCTTAGTTTTTTTCCCTACTTCCATGTTAAAAATAAGCAAAACATTTATTTTTTATGTTTATGTGAGCCCCAGGCATTTCACCTAATGCTTACTTTTGACAATATCTAACATGTTGGAATCAAATTATTTTGCTATTGAGAAGAACAATACTCCCATTTTTAAAATGAATTGTTGCCTTATTGTTTGTGTTCAACAGCAATGTTATACATTTAGAAGAAATAAATATTCTCTTCTTTTGTCAATAAGAGATCCACTTCATTTATTCCTATTTAGTTGTCTTCTCTTTGTCAGGATTTAGACTAATGAGAAAATCTTAGAAAGATCCTTTACTGTCTAAACACCAAGCACGCAAATGCTTCTCAATAGAAATAACACAAGAAATGCGTTCAAAGACAATACCTAGCCTGAGAAATTCTTGTGTGCTGACAGCTCTCCAACAGTGTTGTCACAGCAGGAAGACATCAGTTGAAGAAACAGATAGTGACCTCAAAAAAAGTCTGGTCAGCAGTGTGGACAGGGTTTCACAAGATTATAAATCACCCCAGGGTCGCTCTGTTCCCACCATAAAGAGAGCATGGTCGTTTTATTGTAATCTAATAAGAGATGGGAGCAAAGGACAGCTCCAGTGTGTGTTTGCAAAAAAAATTCTTGATTACAGTTTCAAAACTATACAGTTTCCCTGCTATTGAAGTGCAGATTATAGGGGTTAAGGCCATGTTAGGATTGGATTACCTTTTATAGCTGTATGTTATCCCCTGGTTCATGAATCAGAAAGTACTTAAATTAAACTGAACATTTGGGAGTAATCCCAGTATGTAGCATGGTAGTGGAAAGTTAATCATGATTTGGTGATAGATTATTAAGCTGTTCATTTGAAGGGGGTCTTTCACGGAATCAGAAAATTAACTTTCTGGTGGGTATATATTAATATAGAAAAAAACTTTCACCCTATATATAACAAGTTGTGTTAGGACTGATTTCAGGGGGGGATGATTTAATGAAAAAAAAACACATTTATATAAAAAGTCTGGTTTAATTTACTAGCAGCTTTTTCAGTTTCTTGTATCGTACTATTTTTTATAATATGAACTTGTATTTGTCAGTTTTTATGCTTATGTTTATATAATACTATTTAACTCGAACTATGTGGTTACTAAATATTTTAAATGACATGAGAACAAGCTAACAAGTCAATCTTTAAAATACTTAGGAATCAGAAAATTGCTCTAATTAGATTAAGGGATCCTTAGAAAACAGTAGCCAAACTTTTGAAGTAAAATTCTAGATGTGATGACATTTTAAAATGGTACATGCCTTTTCATTTGCCCTAGCAGCACTTCATAAAGAAGGTTTTAACTTTATTCAGTCATTTTATCATTTGCACTTAAGCTTCTTTAACACTGTTTGATCTATATACATTTCTGGGACCATAATCAGGCGTCCTTCCATTTAAATGGATTTTATTCCCTAACTTATCGCCTTTGCTTTGTCAGTTTGTTCCTCTGAAACCACGCTGACATATCGAGATAAGTCCTATCAGTCTTGGGCTATTGACTGAATTTTGATTGTGAAGAAGCCATCACTTAGAGTAGAGAGAAACAGAGTGAGGTGTTATTGCAAAGAATGTATTTTATGTTATGGTTCCAAAACCCAAAGGTAAATAAGATAGAGTTTGCAACTCTTTATTTTTTATTAGGCATAAGTTGGATTTTTGTAGGCTGTTTTTGTTGTCTGTCTTCTTTTCCCTTTAGGAATCACAGACCCTGTGATTTTGCTTTCATTTCCTTTCCTGAGCAAAGATGAATGTGAAAGGGAATTCTGACTCTCGAAGGATATTAGACTGGTCGGTTAAACATAGTGGGTCTTTAATTCATCTCAGTTTATTTTCCACTTGTCAAATTCTCTTTGTTTCTTCTTCATTTATATATGCTTAAGTAGGTGAGTAGGCAGATTTCACTGCGCCTCTTTGCCTTATACTTTCTCCAGTGCTGCTAAAAGTGCGACTACATGAACTGGAAACTGGAAATGATCAATATCCAGGCAAGTTCCGTTCCTTTCTGAATGTAGAAAACATTACTTTTGTGACTTTTACAGCCTCCATTGGCTGAAAGAACAAAAGCTCTGAATGTCATTGTAAATTCAAGCTGCAAATGACCAGGACAATAGTATCCAATTTTTCATTCTAATTTGCTCTAACTTTACTCTGTCACCCATTGGCTGCCATGGAATTTCGCCTATAGAAATAAGATATATTTGATCTCAACCTCTCAGATCTTTTCTGAATTTGTAAAGGCTGTAGATGTGTTTTTTATTCTTACTTCCCCCCCACCACTATTTACAATAGTAAAGTGTAAATAAATATATCCGCTTAAAATATTTGGTGATTTAAAGAGATTTCCCATATTCTGATTGCCTATAAGTAGAAGACTTGTCGTTTGATCATTTATAGCAGAAATTTCTACACTTTCCTTTGGTAAAGCATACAAATTAATTCACAGCAACCATGATCTAACACTGAAATTTCTCAGAAGGCTAAGGTTTGCATCTAGCCATCTGTTTTACATATGCATTTTTTCCTTGGTAATCTCTATTACTGGATGGTCTCAAATAGAAAGTACATAAGTACAAATGCCAACATGTATTTTTGTTAGTGGTGCTGAATAGACTGGTTAAGGTAGACAAACAAATGTACTTACTTTGATTTATCATTTCTGACATTAGCATGTACCATACTGCTCTCCAGGAAACAAAATGGTTGCACCTGAGGACAGTGATATAAACACTACTTTGATTATTTGAAACAAACCATTAGGCTTTGATGAAAGAACTATTACCATGGTGGATCCTGTATAGGGAGAGACTGCTTTGAGATAATGGATGAGCAGTCTACAATTACTCGTTTAGAATTTAAAGAAGTCAAACCTTAGTTTTGGGGAGGAAATAGGTATATAAAGCAAATTGAATTTTTATTGCTTGTACATACTTAGTGGCACTAACTTTCTTATCTTTTATATCGAATTAATTTAAAATAGATGAATTTATTCTAATGGCCCATTAATTTTGTTTTTAAATTATATCTAAAATCATTCTGTTATACTTTTCAGAAATAATTTCCCAACTAGGATTTTATTTATTTGTATCTAGAGACTAAAAGATATTTTGTTTTACTTACAACTCATACACACACAGACATACACAGACACAAAACCAAGCCTAATTATGAATTGAATACCTGTTTATCTTATGTGATTTGTAGATGGAGATTATACTTGATCAAAACATGTATATAAAATATATTTCCGAACTACCAAAGTACTAAAATTGCCTCACTATGAAAAAATTTTATTTAAAAGGTGTAAGTTAAGCTAAAATATTAAGTTTTTGAGGAGGACATGCTTTTAACTTTCTTACATTAGTACATTAGTGTGAACGGAATGTCAGATTAGACAATTTTATTCAGTATTGGCCAAAATACCTGGTCTGCAGAGAACACGGTGAAGTGAATTTATGTGAGAGGGGCGTGTGGAGGCCGAGAGTGGGAAGTGGGGATGGTGGATGCAGGCATGGCAGCAATGGCCTTGGTGGATGGAGGCTGAGGAACACCACCGGCAGTGAGCCTAAAAGCCCCCAGGCCCAAGAGGCTGGAGAAGCCAGGACAGAGTCGAGGGAGAGTGGGCTGCCCAAGGACCGGCCACAGAGGCACCACGTAATGAAGACATACCCGGAGTTTCTCCCAGTTTTGCTGTGAGCCTACCCTAAAACCTCATAACCTATCTCGGTGAAAAAGTAAGGAACATTCTAAACAGTCTAAACTGTCTTATTAAAATGATTTGCTTTGTAGATGGCACATTATGTTGATGCTAATGTTTTATGGCTGAATATATATATATATTTTTTGCAACAAACTATGGTTTATAGTTTTAAAAGTATAAAAAGATGTTTAAAAACTTATTATTATTATTTTTTTTAGTCCCCATTACATTTGGAAGTGGATGGCATGGAAAAAATTAGCTTCATTCACCAATGAGGAAACATAGGTTTCACAGAAGTTAAAGAACTTGCTTAAGGTCAAGGACAGGAAGCTGCAGAGAGAGAAGCAGACCCAGATCTTATCACAGATGCCAGTGCCTTTCCATTACCCTGTGATGTAGCTTTGCACTTTTGAAAGATTGTGGTTTCCCAATCCTCAGGGTGGTTCAAGTCTTCCTCGGCAGAGTTTAGCATAGAAACAGTGCAGGAAAAATAAGTCCCTATGTGATTTTATTTTCACTGTATTTCCAACTTATTTATGTATGAATTTTGTTCACAGAGGAGACAAAGGGATAGCTCCTGTTCAGTGGCATTAAAAGTAACCAACTGGTATTGGAGGTGTTGACACAGTGCCTGAATTTACATATCTATATTGCAGAACTTTTTCTTTACTCAGTTAATCAAAAGCTATCAGAAGGATTATCAATTTACAGATAACCTCAGGTGAATATTAAATGATTTTTATGAGATTAGTGGCACTATTCTCTACACAATGCAGTGGCTCTAAAATTCAGTTGGCGGTTTTCATAAAAAGGAGCAGAGACACTTGCCTTAATGAAGGATTTGCTATTTAATATATGCCTTAAAATCATAAATGTTGGGAACCTACAATCAGTTATGTATTTATGTCTTTTTCCCTGAATCTCTTCTCACTTCGTCAACTGGCATGCATTGTCTGAAGTTTTATTATCAGTGACATAAATTAAGTTGCAAATGTCTAAAGGGCACTGTACCATTGAAGGTGAATCCAATGTTTTTATAAACTTAATAAGGGGTGTTCTATCAATGACCTTATTCTTCTGTAGTACGTTGACGATCTTTTGATGTAGTTCTCACTCTTGCTGTCAGCTTCATTCTTTGGATCTACTGGCACTTCTGCTATTATGGAATCATTTGCTGGTTGAATGAATGTTTTCTCAAGTTTGGAACTTAGTGCACAACCCAAAGATGCCTTACCAATTAAGTTGTGCGTTTATTTTGTTTTTAGCCAGCTTGGCTTTGAAGGTTGTGTTCTCCACGTTAATGAAGCCCATGTTATAATAATTAGTTTTAGGTTTCTGCAGCCAATATATTATATAACAGGAGGTGATCTAGTTTAGGGAGTTGTAAATCAGTGGGCTGCAGACCTAGCCATACCTGCATCCCTGAAAACAATGATTATAACATTATCTTCTTAAATATTGATAGATTGGAACTAGTGAGCTGTGTTTACAAGCATAAAAGTGGATTTGAATGCTGGAGTTTGGAATCTAAGGCTGCAAAGACCAACTTTTTCTCATCTACTCTATTGCCTTATTTTTCATGAAAAATCATATCGAATTTAGATTATAAAAGTGAGCCTAGCATGTTAGAATCCATTATCAAGATAATATTAATCCCACTCTTTTGGATGTTCTTAATCATTGTCCTGGTGGAATTTGAATGCCTTATGGGAACCCTAGACAGATTTAATTGTAAAACACTCCAAAGACTTTGGTTCAGGGTTACTGAGACTGCCCTATTCTGACTTATAGTTAATGGGAATTCAAGCAAATAACCCCCATTGCTCAGTCCACAAACATTCTGTGAGTGCCTTCTTGGTCAGGCTCTCATCTAGGTGCCAGAGAGAAAAGGGTTGAAAAAGCAGTAGTTTCTGTCCTCCAGGATCTACTATATAATACGCATATATTTATATATCAACATGTAAGTAAAATAAAATACCTTTAAATGCACTTCTATATGTGTGGGTATGCATCTATATAATAGGCACCATTATGCATAGTAAATTGTATTTTATTTTACTTGTATCCTTATAAATATACAATTGTAGACTGTTACGACAGTGGGCAGAAGGTGCCAAAATAAATCTCAGTGAGATGGGATGGAAAAGTGTGGGGGTGGGAGAGGAGGCAGGTTAGATATGCTCTCCAATGAGACAATACCTGAACTGAATTGTGCATGAAGACTAAAAGGGAGGAGACAGTATCTGGAGGTATGGGACATCAGAAGCACAGACTTGCTGAAAATATTTTTGCGTAGCCTAGAAAACTGAAAACATCTTGAGGTAGAGTAGGGAAGAACATTCTTGGAAAGTAGGAAACATCCAGATCAAAGGAAGTTTCTTTCATTTATTTATTTATGTTTGGACTGATTTAGTTTAGAATCGGTCAAAGAAACCTAAAACTTAGTATTTGTCTAAAAAAGGAATATGCCACACAGAATCAGGATTAGGAAAGGAAATGATAAAGTTGACAAATATGTTTTATATTTATATGTATATACTATATGCAACATTATTTTGTTGCTGTAAATATGTATCTTTTAATATCAAGCAGTCAAATTGACATTTCAATACATGTTTTTAGCTTCTAGTTTTTAAGCAGGATTTGGGATCTGGATTGATATGCCAAAAGCAGTGCACTCAGGGTGTTAATTCTTTCCATCTCTTTAGTTTTACATGTGCATGAATACAGCTGTTTGTGCTCTTGCCAGATGTCAGGCTAGGGGACTCAGGAAGATTTTCCATATATTGGCTATTTCCCAGAGGTAAAATATTATAGCACATAATAACACTTTTGAAATATAAATGCAAGTTGTCTTTATTTTTACATTTCTTTAGATGTCAATCAGAAACATATTGAATAAATGCATATCCACCTAAAAACTTATACACGAATGTTCACAGTAGTATTAGTCATAATAACCAAACAAGGAAATGAGCCAAATTTCCATCAGCTGATGAACAGATAAATAGAATGTGGTATATCTATACCACGGAGTATCACTCAGTATTAAGAAATTAAGTACTGATACCTGGTACAACATGGATGAATCTTAAAACCATTCTGCTAAGTGAAAGAAGACAGACATAAAAACCACAGTTACATGATTCCATTTATAGAAATTTAACAGAATAGCCAAAATTACACACATCTAAAGTAAATTAGTGTTGCCTAGGGCTACAGGTTGGGTAAAAAGTGACTGCTAATGGATGCAGGGTTTCTTTGTGGGGGAACAAAAATATTCTAAAATTAGATTGCAGTGATCTGTAACTCTGTAAATATGCTAACATCATTGTATTATACTTTAAATGAGTGGAGGCATGATATGTGAATTATTTCTCAACAAAGCTGTGAAAAAGAGAAGTATATTGAATAGACTAGATAAAGGGGTGAGCTAAATAATAGCAAATTGTCACCTATGTAGTTGTTTATTTTTTATAATTTTCTTAAATAAAATATGGGGACTAAATTAGTAAATAAAAGAGCAAACTAAATACGAAGCATGTAATTAGTAACACATTTAAGGGCATCTTTTTTCATTATTTCATTTTAAATATTTTTTAACTTTTAATCCCCCAGTTTTGATATGTATGAAAATTAAGAAATTAATAGCTCTCTTACCTCCCAAGCCAATCAGTGATGATTTTCCCTTTTCTTCCTCCTGTGAGAGTCTCCTTAATTTAAGGCTTGATTATTTGGGACATTTTTGAATTAATAATATGTTTTCCTTCAATTATCAAAATAAATTTTAAGCAACAGTATAAAAGTTCCCATGTTTACAAGATGTGTAAATAGTGATATCTTCAGCCTTAAATTGCTCAAGGCAATGAATGTGTTTGGACAGAGCTTCTTCTTTATTGACTTTATGAAAGGAAAAAACACATGCATTTTAGGGCACATTCTCCCATTGTGTAAACTACTCCCTGGGAGTAGTACTGAGTTGTATTAACTCTTTTGATGAAGTAGTAATTGAAATAATACCCTAGTGACTAGAAAGAATTATTTTCCAAAGCGGCTAAAAGAAATGAAATGGAGAATTGTACTGTTAGCCAAAAGAGAAAGTCTAGTTGCAGACCCAGAAAAAAACTAAATAAAAATCAAGTCTGCCATGGCCTAGCTTGCCCAATTAGTTCCTTCCCTTCCTCCTCCATCACCCCTTCACCTCCTCACTCACTCATTCATTTCTTTCTCACTCATTCTAAACATATTCACTGAGTCCATGCCACCTGCCAGGTATATATTACTTGTATGGTGGCAAGAGTGTTTCTTCTTATTACTTAGCATGTTTATGCTGTTTATGTAACATTCAGCTGTTAATTGGGCATTTGTTCAAAGTATTGGGAAAAATTCTCTCCTCCCTAATTTTAGTCTGTCAGCTTGTTACAAGAAATAGATTGCATTATTTTATTCCTTCATTTTCTGAGTAATTATTTGATCTTGAAATCAAATAATTGTAAGTCCCAGCCGACTCATCTTTTTAATAACAATAATAATAACAGGAATAAGACTACAAATTATTCATGGTTATCGTGGAGATAAAGTTTAATGATTCATTGTGTGGAGCTTAAAACTTGGTTCATTGTAGACGGTAAATGACAACTCTTTATTGAAGCCCTTCTGTATACATAATACCACTCTGGGTAGTAAGAGTTAAACAAAACAAATATGTTAAAGTTTTGGATTGATGTTAAGAAACTTACATTCTAGATTATTTTTAAAACTTAGAATAATGTATTTATATTACTTCTTTTGTTACATGGCATATGGCAACAAGTTTAAAGAATTTTGAGCTATTCCATATAAATAAGAAAATTAGTAAGCTATTTCTCCTTGAATAATTTAATGGAATTTACACAATAAACTTTGGCAAGTGTTTCATATAATTCCTGATAAATAACTAGCCTTTTATTTTGAGTGAGGGAAATGTATTTCAATAATTATGCATCCTTTTTTTGCAGATAGCATAAGCCTTCAGACGAATAACCTTTTAAACACTTGTCATTTAGCCTCTGTTTGTTGACTGATTTCAAACACTTTCATGTGATCACTTAGCAGCGATTATCTATAACTAGGTTACCATTGCAAGCATTTTGTTTATTTCAAGTTTATGATATGTCTTTTTGAACAATGAGGAAACAAATAAGTTTTATCTACAATTGCTTTCTTTTAGCCCTAAGTTTAATGGTACCCTTGGCTACCTGTGATATAATACATTAAATGACTTTCTCAGCTGTTCCATATTTTAGATACAGGTTTAACGTCCAGAAGTATTTAATTATATGATGATTTTGATTATAATACCAGAAATAAAAGGAAATGTATTTCTCAGTGCATCAGTGAAAAAGTTTAAATAAGTTAATCACTTGTCTTTATGAGCCTTTTCATTTCATAGCTCAATAGCTCTCTGAAGTTCCATTGTCATTTTTTAGTATCATTATGTGCATGCATCTAGAAACAGGAGGTTTAGCTAAGAGATGAAATTCTTTTAATTTCCACTTTGAACACAGTGACCCTTTCCTTTGTCTCAATAAGTAGAATAACTCTGATTGTTAGATTTTTTAAATGGAAACAAAAGATTGAATACTTTTGTTGTCTTATCTTTACAGCTTGCAAAAAAGGGCATTTTAGTAAAAGTGCTACTCATGTATTATGCATATGTATGGAATATAAAAATAATTTTTGAATATTTTATTTTTCTTATTTATGAACACAGTTAATGATGCTCAGCTTTACAAAAAATCATGAGTCAGGGCATGCCACCACTTTTGTCATAGTGCTGTGTTATTTTTTGGGATATAGTACCTTAAAGATAAATTTTCTGTAGATTTTTAATAGCTATGAAACCATATGCTCCTATATATATATATATATAAATGTTTCTTTATTTTTATGCATGTTACATTGTTTTAAATTATGATTTTATTTCTGTTCTATTTTGTAGAACTATGAAATCATTAATAATAAAAGCAAGAGATGTTTGTTTTTCTTTAATTTTCTCCATCTTTCCTTTGATATCACATAAGGCCCTAGTGGACTATTAGCCAGTTATTAGAGCTTGGAAATTTTGAAAAACTATTACATCTTAAAAACTGTGGTGTCTAAAGTGACAAGTTAATTTCAAATTCAGTTTTGATTGAGTGTATGCCACTTTTTACATGCTTTACATAACTAAAATAGAGCTGTCTTTAGAAATCCTTGTATTAAGAAAATTAACTGTAATCAAGGAAAGTTTTCTCCAGTAAATGTCTTCATATGTTCATTGCAACTTTTAGAAACATGCCCTATGTTAAATATAAAAACATACACAAGAATTAAGAGAGCCCAGCATAACCATAATCTTGCACTTTTCTTTAAGAAATCCATTATGAAGGTTTTAAGAAAATGAACACATACTTCATTTTACTTTTACTATTTTACAGGTAGTATAGCTATTAATTTATGTAATATTCTTCAAGATACAATTTTGGTCTTCTATGAGTAGCTCTGTTCACTACAAATACAATAGAGGTCACCTTTCTATTTACAGGATTATTTATTTATCATAGAATATTTTAATAAATGATACTAAATGAATCATAAGCACATCTAGAATTGGATTTCAATAAAATTTTAAATGTGTGTGCATAGTCTATGTGTATGTATGTATACATAATTATGCTGGTATAAATTTTAAAGGAGAAAAGGAAGTAAACAGTATTTCAGTTATTTAACAGCTACCAAAAGGGAATTATCAAACAATGCTATGGTGAAGAGATTTCACATATCTTAAACACTTTATGATGGAGGGATAGAGAAGCAAAATTGAAAATTGTATATTATTCTAATTTAAAAAATAGAGCCATACTTTCATCATCTAAGTGCATAGATCTAAAAACAAAAACAAATTAACATAGGCATTAGGCATTCCTAACTTACGGTATCATACCAAGAAGAAACTAAAGGCTGAATATGATGAAGAAAACAGTTGCAACCTAATGTAGAGAAAAAAATTAAAATTAACAGGCTATTTGACATTTAAAATGTTATAATAATCAAGCTGAGAAGGGATCTTAGGATTATCTACTCAACTTCCCCCAATTTACAGATGAGAGAGCTGAGGCACCAAGAAGGGCTTTGTAAACCTAAAAAAGAAAAAAAATGTCTAATAGTGGAATCCCAGATGGAAGTGGATAGAGTAAGTAAGTCATTTTTCAATTCTAGTGAAGTA
Source organism: Microcebus murinus (assembly GCF_040939455.1). Taxonomy (NCBI): domain Eukaryota; kingdom Metazoa; phylum Chordata; class Mammalia; order Primates; family Cheirogaleidae; genus Microcebus; species Microcebus murinus. Next base: position 41,182,161 of record NC_134116.1, read on the forward strand.
GAAAAAAATACTAACACTAAAGGGAACTAAGCACCAGATAAAAGGATTAGTCTTCTGAAACCCATGTTCACAAATTAGAGATGTGGGCAAACTCTCTTGACTGGGGCCATCACTCCAGGTGGTTTGATTAGGGGTCTGGAGGATACATATTCTACTATGTTCATTTATGAACTTTTCCAATTAGTCTTAGCTTTCTCATGCTGTGTCTTCATGAACAAACAGATTTGGGCACTTTGTAGTAAAGCTTATCTTATTGGCCTCTGTTTAGGTCTAGAACTCTCTGGTATTAGATAGGCAAGGTTCATATTCAGGTGTTTTTTTTTTTTTTTTTCACTTGAGATATGATTGATGGGATGATGAGGTCATAGGAAGAGAAACTTGAAAGACCTTTCTCCTTCCGTTTTGTTCCCTCTTTTGGTTGTTCCATTTCGATATAGTTTCCCTTCCACTCTTGTAGAACAGTTTTTGGAAGATAATAGATAATCCTCTCCTTTTTCTATAGAAATCATACTAGGAAAATGAGCCATTACAAAAGAACATTTCTAATGTTTTTTGTACATTACAGTGTGGATTTTTGACTGTGTGTTGCTCTACTTGTGATTATTCCTTGTTAGATTTACATTTCCAAAAATATATATTGATATTTTAATTTGGCATATACTGAACTCCATGTTTTTTTTAAACCCACAATTTATTGTGTTATTCTGAAGCAAAACCATCAAAACAACATTATGTGAAACTTAAAAGTTAAAACTTCAAAATCTCCAATGCATTCCTTAACTCTTGAGATAGAATTCAAACATTCAACTATGGTCTCGAAAGCCCTAATCAAGGCTTCAGCTAGACTCTGTTACATCTTTGGGAATTAGAAAATGTTATCTCATGAGCAGCTGCATCCTCTTGGTTGCAGAGGGTGCTACTACTGACTTTGGGTACAGAGAAGCACACCTCTTCTTGTCTGGATGCTAGAGGAGGAGCGTAAGAACCAGGGCCAGGCTTCCTTGAGGCCCCTTGGTAGACCCTGTCAACCTCTCTGACAGTGCTGTAGATCCACTGGACTTCTTAGTATTTTTCTTCCACAGAAACTTTGCCCCCTCATGTCTTCCTGTGATTAACATTAGTCCTATATTTTAGGTGTCAGTTAAATGAAACTGGGCCATATTTGGTCCATTCTAGCTAATGTCACCTACACCTTCTCACTCCAGTACCCTTTATTACATTGAGTTATGTTATGTTTTTTAGCCTTATCAATATCTAATATTATCTTCTATGGTTTCTTAGTTTTGTCTTCTCCTCACTCTCTGGTCTTTTTTGTAAATTCTCTTGAACTGGTACTTTGGTTTTTTTTTTACTACTGGATACTTAGTGTTGAGAATAGCACTTGGCACTTTGTAAGGAATAAATTAATGTTTCTTAAATAAATAATGAAACAGAGCCTTTACATTCTGTAATTCTTATTTTGCCAGTAGTGGAGAATGTAGTTTGTATATTCCTATTACATTTCTGCTGGTGGAAGGAGACAAGGGTATAGAGAAAGGAATGGCTCCTAATCCTTTCTCACATCCACCATAAAAGTAGCCTGTTTCACCTGTGACCATGATAAAGGCTTTCAGCTTAGAGACTGCCAATCTTAGGCCAGGACCATATAAAATAAAAGGAGAGAGAGTCCCATGACACTCTATTAAGTTCCATGCTGGATATTTTCCATGTGGCCCTCCAGATCCACACTGCATCTTTGCCACTTGGCTCTGTCCTCTGGGAGCCAGATTTTTATGGACTGTCTTATTGGCCTCCTTTGCCCTTTGGCTTCTGGATGTGCTCAGTCAATGCAAAGTGCCAGCTGAAGCTCAGGAAGAGAGAGGCAGGAGAAAGTGAGGTCAGGGCATTTATTTCCCTTCCTTTCTTTCTGCTGTCTTGGTGAGAGGTAGCTTCATTTCTCCTACAGACCCAGACTTTTTGCAGGGAGACCTTTTCCTATAGCTTCAGCCACATGTTCTAGCTGTAGTAACTGCTCCATTTCCTTGCCCTTTGAGGCCTCCCACTGCAGGGTGCCACACTGTCTCTTACTGGTTTACTTCAACTCTGCTGATACTTTTGAAAATATTCCCTGCATCACCTAACACTCCTCAGGTAGAACATTTGAGGGGATCTTGTTCTCTGTTGAGAACCTGATGGATGAAGGTCCCTTCCTGGGAATTTCATGATTAGTGAAGATGTATTTAAGAAACTAGAATAAGGACTTAGAGTGAAAATATGCTTTCAAAGCTTAGTATAGATTAAAAAAACACACAGTCTGGCATGTGGGTCAAAACTAAGGTTCTATATTGTCCAAACTTCAAAGGAGAATATACTTTCAACAAATACATGTGTTTACTTTGAATTGCATTTGCTAATTGCAGGATAAAAATAATAATACCTTTGGAAATATTGGGGAATATTTGTTACTATTGATGCATACCTAACCTGGAGGATCAACTGTGGCAATGCAAGAGTAAAGACAGGATGACCAAAGAGAAAGCTAGAAGAGGCAAAGAATGGTGGTGGCTGGATAAGGGTCACAGCCCTGGAGATAATAATTCACAACCTACAGTGACTTCTCACTACAGCTAAAGTACATATAAACTCCTTCTTGGGACTTTCAGCCATTGCATGACCACTCCATACTGCCTTCTCCAACTTCCCCTACGATCAAGCTGCATCCACAATAACCTCCTTTCTGATCTTGCATTCACTGAGCTCATTCCTCTGTCAGTGTCTTTTTTTCATTTTTCAAGTCTCCACTCACCTCCACAGAGTGACCTTCATGACCACCTAGCAAAAGCACACCCACACCAGGTTTCTCTGTATCAGGCCACCCTGTTTGTTCTAATTGTAACAGGTGTTTATTTTACTTACTTGTTTCTTATCTCCAAACATTCTAGTGTCTTGAGGGCAGGATTCTGTTGGTCTAATTCCAAGCTGCCCAATGGAAATGTAATGGGAGGCATAAATGTACCTTAAGTTTTTAGTAGCCACCGTAAAAAGGTTAAAAGAAATAGGTGAAATTAATTTTAATAATATATTTCATTTCCTCAATATATACAAAATATTGCCATTTTAATATATACTCAATATAAGCAAATATTACATGAGATGTTTTGCATGCTGTTTTTCATAGGAAATCTTTGAAATGAGATGTATCATTTATATGTACAACATGTGCCATCTAGACATCTCAAGAAGTCACATTTCAAGTGCTCAGTAGAGCTACATGTGGCTAGAAGTTGCTAGCTTGCTTGGTGCAGGCCTAATTCCCTGGTGTGTTAGTAGAATCACTTGCCCCTAGAAGAGTGCTTGGCATTTTCTAAGAGAGCAATAAGTATTCAATAACTAACTCACCAACTGGCAGGATTACACTGCATTTAGATATCTTTGTGTGTTGGAGCTGTAACAATGGAAAGAGAGCCAGAGTGTTGTAGTAGAAACAGCACTCTACATAATTTACAGTCCTGGGATCTGATATACAGTACATCTATAACATCTATGACTCTGCAACTTGGACAGTTCCACAGATCTGGGCCATGGTTTCTCCTATCCGTAGAGTAAAAAAGTTGGACTAGCTGAACTTCAATGTCATTTCTACTCCTAATACTATATATTTTCTTTCTCACAACTTTATTTTTCTTCACATATTAAAATATTGCCTTTCTCCAAGAAGTACAGTCCACGAAAAATCGGAATAAAGGGTTCATGTACCACTGATCTTGTAACAGCCTTTTGCTATTTCTGTCACTTGTACCAAGGTAATATCATTTTCAAAGAAAGCTCTGATTATATTCCTGTTGTTATTACATTATAAACTCATGAATATAGATGTATAGATATTTTTATTGAAATATTTTCCTCTTTGATTTTCTTGAACTGTTTCATAAATTTTGTCAATTTTAAGACAATCTTAGTTTTGGTTAATCTTATTTTAAGACTTGAAAAAATGTTAACCTTCTGTTATGTTAACATAGTCTACATTCAAGGTTATGCATGTTTAGTATTCAGTATTATACCTGTGAAATTTTACTTTTATCATTTATTGAGTTTTATTTACTTGGGAAAATGTCAAACCATTTTCCTAAAAAAAGACTTTAAAAATCACTCAAACCTGTGTTTTGAAAGGCAGTTATTATTTTTCTTATCACTCTATTCTTTAATACCTTTTTCAGTTACTTTAAATTCTGATATGCCTAGTTGTCTTTCCTTTTATAAATGGCTATAAATGCTATTACCGCCTTGTTTGAAAATGTGTTATTTCACAGACTGTCTATATATAAGAAAAAGTGCTTCACCAAGTTAAGAAACAGTGTTATTTTAGGCAATGGTAATAATGAATAACATTGTGCATTGAAGCCTGGCTCTCACTCAGCTACTTCCTTTTTTTTTTTTTTTTTTTTTTTAAGAGCCACATGAATACTTTCAAACCCACACCTAGAAAACAGTCTGTGGTCGTTTTTACTTGGACAGTCTTGCTCCAAGGAATATTTGGACATTAGCATAAAGGTTGCACATGTTATACAAAGTGTAATTAAAGAAGCTTTGATCCCCAAATGTCAACTAGCTTGCTAAGTGTCATAACAAAGTGTCAAGCATCTGGTATACAGTTAATTTGTAGTCATTAACTCCATATTGTTGATGTGACAGTTTGTTAGCAAAGCAAGCTTGACAGTTGCATTTTGTTCTTGATTGACACCTACAGACCTCCCCACCCGTTTAGTTTACATTCCTGTTGAGGTTTCCTCAGGTTGCATTTTTACTGTTTAATTTCCCCCAACTTATTAGCTGAAGTGCTGGTAAACTTTTACAAACATATGCTTTGTTAGTACAGAATTTCAAATTCCTCCTTTAAAATGTGCAGTAATGCTGGAAATTAAAAAAAATGCTTGATGATCTTTCTTCAGAATCTAAATATTTCAAATAATGTGGCAACACATGCATTATCCTGATACATAATTGTCACAAATAACATATTTATGATATGACAATTGCTATGGCAATTAATCTAGTCAGCACTAATTTCTTGTATAGTTCCATTAATATTTCCACTTTTCAAAGGCTCAGAAAACAGATAACTGGATACTTCATCATATTCTTAATTGCATTGATTTAATCCAAAGAGTCTATTACAATCTAATTTCAGTTTTTAATGTTTTAAAACTTTAGTTGTATTGAATTACATATAACTTGTCTGATGCCAGCTTTTTACCACTGTTATTAATAGCATCCCATTTAAAGATGTTTGGTAAGATACTTCATTCTTTACTCTCAAATATTCTTTCATTATACCAATCTACAGTTATACATGTAGGGTGTTTAGTAAATTATGTGAAGAAAGAATCAAATACACATTTCATAATGTAATATGTAGTAAATGAATTGTTGTAAACAACTTACACTTATTTAATTCCTATAGGTTGGGTTTGGTGTTTAGCAAGGAAAATGCATAATTTATAAACTTGTACAAAGTTGTGGCAACAATCAGGAAGTTTCATTAACTAAAGGTAATTTTTTAAAACTGCTTATTTAGGGAAACTAAACATTCTAGACAAACATGTTGAAACTGTGGATGGAAAGTTTTTAGATTTATATTCAGTCCATCTAGTTTATTTTCTGCTAGCAGATAGGGAAAGGCCAACTTGTTGACAGGATCATAATCCATTTATTTAATCACTTGCATTAATTTTATCCTTTGCCCTCAAATAATTATTATAAGAATACAACATCACCGTGGAGAGACTCACTGGCTAAGGGGTTAAAATCTCAATTCAAACCTTCATTTTGCCCCCAGATTGGTATCTCACATTGGACGGATGTCTTCATCTATTTAGGCTTCAAGTTTCTTGATGTGTAGAATAAAGTCACTGGACTAGATAATCTCTTATGTTTTCTCTAACTCTAAAAATTATAAGTTTGTATATTATTTTACATTATTATTGAAGAAGGGCCATCAATTTAAATATTAATATGATATGCCTCATACAACTTGAGCTTTTAAGTTTTGCCTGTGTTAGCCTGTGAGAATATTCTGGCACATTCTAATTTGTCAGATGACTTGCCTGAGAACCAGTCAAAGGAGATGATGTCATAGGTTTGTTCTTAAACCTAGCTCCATGCTATGATTGCTTTTCTTTCCCAGTTGTACTGTGTTTGAGCTGGAAGAGGAAGAGCGAATTCTCTCTCAGAATGAAGATAGGAAACCCCATTAGTGAAAATCAGGGTTGGTATCTGTGAGTGGAGGTGAGAACATGGGTCTAGGCATCAGAGGAGTTGTGGGACTGCTGCTTGAGTCTGAGCTCCTGAGCTGACTCACCTGCATTGATCACTAGCTGGATCATATAAGACCTTGGGCAAGTGACTCAGCACATAGGGTCTTCTGTTTCTTTATCCTAAATGTAGGATAATATTTACCTTGCAAGATTTTGTGATATTAAATGATTCAATGATTGTGAGTAAAATGTCTGACCCTTGTAAGAGCCCTATAAATAATAGGTATGACTACTAACTTAGTAAACTTAGGTTATATAAAAGTTTAGTTTAGTTTTTCCTTCATTGTGAAAGAAAAATGATAAAACTCATTACTTAGAACTGGCATGCATATGATGACCAAGTGCAGTGCTTAGAACATAGTACATAGTAGGCACTCAATGTTTTTGAGTGTACAAAGTCCATTATATTTGTTTGAAAATTCTGAATATGTTTAAGATACTAAACGACTAAACAACATTTTAGTAGAAGCCCTGTGTAAAACCTATAGGAAAAAGTCCGACTTAGGTAGTGATGGTGTGTAAGAGTAGCAGTGAATTTTCACATTTTGCAAAGACTTGGGCCTGGGACAGATCCTGCAATTTGAGGCTGCCTGACCTTATTTACCACTTAACTTATGTGGAATTGTGTGATTTAAACATCAGTGGCAGTTTAAATGATGTATATCTTTATAATATAAATTTGGTCATGAGGGTGGGATTAAGTATTTTCCAGGTGTTTCTGTTTCTAGTTGCAAACAACTGTAGCCTCTTCTTGTTAAGAGAAATCTCAAGTTAAATAGTAGCATACATTTGATTGGTTAATATATAATAATACATAAAATGCACATTGACATACATATTAAAATACATATTAAAAGCTGGAATCAATTCGAAATTGACTTCAGGGAACTGCCACTTAATTTATTTTAATATATGTTTATGATGGTACCATTTTGATGCCCCCAACCACAATTTTAAACAGCTGTGGGCCACCTTAATTTGTAAGTCAGGTGTTAAAAAAAATTTCAAATACATGAGAGGAAAAACATGGGTCACTTCCTAGGGAATGAGGCAACATAGAAGGAAAAGCTCTTGATTTCATTCTGCTTTAACTTATAAATTCTTAAGATCCAAAGGAATCGGTTTGTAAAAATATTTTAATAGCTTATATAGCAACTTCCGGTTTCTAAATATATTCTTTTTATTTCAAAATTTTATGGGGGAAGAAATGTTTAGGTTATATATATTGTCTTTGTTCAAATATACTCTTAACAAATATTAACTTATGTGATCTTCACCTGTAGATATTATTAATCCCACTTTACAGAAGTAGAAACTGATCTTCGGAGGTTATACCAAAGGACGTTTCAATTACCCTTCACGTTACTTGTTCTCTGCAGCAAGGTGGAAGGTAAACTGGCGAAGGTGTAGAATGAGGGGCTACTCTCAAAGTCTAAGTATAGTCAGTAATTTTTCCAAGAGTTTCTCTATTGTTTCTTGGTGTTAAGTTATATACTCTCAAAGGTGTCAGAGATTAAATAATTAAATGATACACTAGTAGTGAACTACTGGTTGGTTTGTAGAGGCAAGCTCTTTAAGAGGTTTATTTTTTTGTTCATAAATTTTGTGATGGAAAAATCACATGGGCTGTATCTAGTGTTTGGGAAGTTGTACTAATCTCAGGAAATATTTTATTGATAGAAACTTGTTATTTTATACTTAATATGTAATATATAATAGAAATATGAAATTTTTCTCTTATAAAATTCTTTGTTATAGTATTAATTAAGCATTTCATAATTTCAAATAAATGTTTTTTGATTATTTTAATATTTCACTCGATGATAATTTTACTTAGGTTTTGTTGGAGAGCTATACCACCAGTCTTAAAGAGAACATTTCATGTTTGTATATGTAATTCAAGAATCTCAAAGAAACACATAATCTAAGTTTTGATATATTTTACTGGGATAAAATTAATAAATGTAGTAAAAAACTTCTTTGCTTGCCAAATATAATTAGATAGCTTAGAAAAAGAGTTGGTTAGTTACTATGGAAGGAAGGTAAACTATTTTTCCTATTTCCTTCAAACCAATATTTATAAAATATTCACAGAATATTATTGAAAAAAACGTTCTGGTTCAGTAGAATGAACTATACTGATTTCCCTGTTGAGCTGGGGCATTGGTAATCTATACTAATGAGTACAAGAGCCATTGTAGATTACAGTATTTTGGGAATTAGCAACTAAGCAAAACACACAAATTAAAGAATCAAGGGCATCATAAAATGTACTGCATCATAAAACCTACTTGTTCATTTATTTTGACAAGTGTAGTTTAATTTAAATTATTTATGGTACTGTGTACTTCACAAGTAACTGTAACGTAGTACATTTTGTTAAAAATAATGAAGTTGAAGCTATATGATGAGCTTTTAGATATCATTGTGCTAAAAGATTGAGCAATCAATCCATTTTTTTCCCTACCATTTCTACAGACATTTTTAGAGACAAATTCATAGTATATTCTCTTCCTATTCAGAATTTAAAAAGTCACCTGAGTGCACTGTGTTTCTTGGCAATTTTATTACTTATGCCTTAATTAGTGAATTCTTTAGGAATAAAGTCCTTTCATAAAACAATCCATTTAAAAAACAAAATCCCCCACGAATCCAGTGATTTGTTGTAGCTGTTCACTATTCCACTAAATTGCATTATTCTTATTAAAGTTTACACATTATAGCTGCTTATGATAAAAATATCTTCCTTAAGTGGACTCTTATTGTAAAGTGTAGTGTAATAGGACATTGCTTTGGGCCTTAGATAAACCTGAATTCAAATCCTGGCCTCCTCCTAAATACTTATTTAACTTTTCACTCAGCCGTAAATGGATTAATTCTTTCTAAATGATAACTTTTTTTGAATGTTAGATAACATAACCAAAGTGTCTAGTACAGGGACTGGCATTTAGTCATCTCCCACTGAGTGGTAGTTGTCATTATATTAACTATTGTTAACCTCTGGAAATTTGCGAAATGGGCAAAGTTGATCTTCAAATCAGCTTTCTACACCTTTGTGTCCTGTTTTCTTTTAGGGTGTTGATTCAGCTCTCTTTCTGCATCCTACACACACACACACACACACACACACAAACACACACACACAGTGTTTTCTACCACAGCCTCTTAGAATACTAGGAAAGTATCTAATCCTCACCACCCTTTTCTCAGTCTCTTTCCCCTAAGGAGTCTGAGCATGAGGGGATTTACCACTCAGAAAGTGAATGTTTAAATTTTTCTTTCTTTAGCTTCTTCTAAAGCTGGGACTTTTATATTAGTTAATTTTTAATTATAATATCACCTTATACTTTACGTCCTTGCTGTTATTGATATATCTCTATATGCCTATGTCTCATTAGTTTTGGTAATGGAGAATTATATTATTTGAGCACATATATTTTGTAATGATGTTATTACAAAATAAGATGATGTCCCATGTAGAAGGCAATGCATTCTTGTTTGGAAGGAATAGGAAATTGATGTTACCATATTTTTAGCAGTAATGACATTCATTTTTTTCTCATCTTGTGTTCTTTATATATTAGGCCCTTTTCTGTTTTATTTACTAATTAGTGGCACTATTTTCAATGTAACTTCAAAAGTGCATATCTCAAACAATAATAAAAGAGTCTAAATACCTTTTTTAGGTTGAAGAATTTTTTTTTCTTTTCACATATTTATTTTCTGTTGAAGTGTGTTATGAATACCTCATTAGTTAAAAGATGTAAAGTTATTACTAAGAACATAAATGAAAATACTTTATAAAAATGCTAACAATCATCCATTTTATTCCTCCCTTATGAAAACACTTAAAGCATATAACTGGTCTATGCTTTAGAGAATCCTTCAGAATTACAAATATGTCAAGAAATCTAATTTGTATGCATCGGCTTCCATTCCTGTGTTTGTGTTGGCTTTAAGTAGCAGCACAGCTTTTAATTGTGAGGTTTTAAGTTCTGCAATTAAAATTTACCCTTTTTACTAAGAGGGTTGAGTGATAGTTTTTGATTTACTTTAGACAGTTTAGACAAATTATATTTAAAAGAGCATAAAGATGCACAGAGCATTTCCTGGTTCAGAGAAGGTCAAAGTGTCTTAGTCGCATTTTTTGAAAGTTTTACCTTGAATAACTAATGATTCTTCCTACTGTATTGACTAAACCTCGCTAAAGACATACAAGCAGGATGTCAAACTGCTTTAAAACATCAACTCCTTTGAAATCAATGACCAAATGACCTTGAACAAAATAGGGAACATGATATTTTATATCTCATGATGTTATATTAAAATCACCTCTATGAAGGATACAGAAATAGATTACATTAGTGCCTCCAAAGATGCTTACATTTCTCTTTTGATTACTTTTGTGTTTATAAAAATAATGAAAATTCTTTGCAAACTACTAGCAAATTTGTTTAGAGCTTTGACCCATAGCAAAAGTGTAGTAGAAATTCTGCAGACAGATGTTTAATTTGATCGAGGGAGACCATAAAATGGATAATTCTGGTCAATGATGAAAGTTGAGGTCACAGAAACAGGTTTGTGGAATAACAACAACAAAAAATCTCTTGGAGACATTTGAGAAGAAGCATATTGGAGAGGGATTACAAATATGAAATAGAATTTAAATTAATTCCTGAAAAATCTGGAGGAGGTATCTGTGTAAGCCAGAGAGAAAAGCATTTCTAAGACAAAGAAATATAGAAGAAAGCAATGTGAGATCTGCTTGGCATAGGTTGATAAGGTGGATGCACTGGCCCAGGGCCAGAGGTATATCAGGGTTACCGTAACGGTCAGATCATGAAGAGTCTTGTGGCATCAGGGTATTAAGCAAGGGAGATGTATGATTCAAGTTGTGGCTTTAGACTAAGTACATTATTCTGGCAACATCATTTGATAAGGTTGATACTAACGTCAAGAAAAGCATTCAGGAGACAACTGTAGTCATCAAGGTTGGAAATTATGAAGGCCTTTTAGGCTTAATTTACCCAGGCACTGTCAGCTGGACATAGAAAATGTGATAAATCCAAGAACTATTTGAGATTTTTGAATTGAGAGATATTGATAAATTATTTGGGTGGGAGTAAACATTGAGTTTCATTTTTTTTTTTTTTTGAGACAGAGTCTCACTTTGTTGTCCAGGCTAGAGTGAGTGCCGTGGCGTCAGCCTAGCTCACAGCAACCTCAAACTCCTGGGCTCAAGCGATCCTCCTGCCTCAGCCTCCGAGTAGCTGGGACTACAGGCATGCGCCACCATGCCCGGCTAATTTTATATATATCAGTTGGCCAATTAATTTCTTTCTATTTATAGTAGAGACGGGGTCTCGCTCTTGCTCAGGCTGGTTTTGAACTCCTGACCTTGAGCAATCCGCCCGCCTCGGCCTCCCAAGAGCTAGGATTACAGGCGTGAGCCACAGTGCCCGGCCGAGTTTCATTTTTTAATGGATTCATTTTTTAAAAATATTTTTATTTTATCTTGTCAATTTTTAGGAAATTAATTACCAAATGTTGCTATTAACATTGATATAATATATGTGACCAAAAATACATGATTAGATTCATATTTCCAGAAATATTTATCAGAAAAAAATCATAATAGCTTAAAATAAAAACTTAAATTATGTTTTGGCTTTAAGATGGAATAAAAATTTACTTTGACCAATCTTAAACCACACACTTCTGTTTTCTCTGTGAGTTTGTAAAGATTTATGGACTTGCTCGATTGTTAATGGCAAATACCAGCTGCTATTTTTACATATTCAGGGATTTTTTTTTCTTTTTTGCAATCTGTGATAAATACTGGCAGAACGTTATAAAATGACAGGAGCGCGGGAAGTGTGAATGAACTGGCAAACATGAGGTTCCACTATTTATTTTAATCTCACTGAAACTGCAGTTTTGAACTATAAATATATTTGCAAATAATTTTATTGGCATGTTTTTATGTTGTCATTTTTGGATATAAACCTACCATTTTAATAGACAATTGTTAATATTGCATAAATATTACTTGTGCTGTTGTTATAAGGATACTGATTTAATTTGCTCATTCTGTTCTGCAAAAGCAAGGACTGTCTTGGGCAAAACTGCAAAGTGCCAGAAGTTCCTCTCTTGGGTTTTTCTTCTACTAATTCTTGGAACCCACCCATGCCATGGAGTTGCCATGCCATCTCTGTTTCTATCCACTTCCCATGTGTCCCGAAAGCCCCTGAGGGTGTTGCCTCCACATTTCCTATATTACAACTCATCTCTACTTTATGATTTTTGTATTTGTGGTCAGTTGATGAAAGAAATTAACTAGTTATGGTATGGTAAGGAAAGGTCATGACATTTTGAAAGGACTCCATCACTTGGAGCTAATTGAAATAAATCACTATCCCCATGGAGATTTTTGACTGGGTAGAGAAGGATGGCAATACTGTAAGTTGGTAAAAGGAATATTTGAAGGTGGTTAGACTAAGAGTAGATTAATAGTATTGTGAGATGATGGTAAGCTTTGAGAAATATGATCAGGAAATTCTTTATAATATGTAACACTGCTTGGATTTAAATAATTTGATTTTGATTAGAATGACATTAAATAAGTTCTGATATATAATAGGTACTTAATGCCTAAGTTTTTGTATTTAAGTCTTTGTGCTTAGGTTAATTACCAGTGGCTGACTGCCTACAAGGCAAAAATATTAAAAAATAGAATAAAATTTTTCCTAGTTAAAGAATGAGAAAAATGAAATTGTCAGACTATGTTCTCTCACACTGTAGCTGAATTTTGTGACAATTAAATTCTGTTATCCCAGGGTGTGACATTAATGCCAAATATCAAAAGGAAACTCTAAAATTTAGTGCTGTGATTATAGAATGTCTCATGAAAACTACTTAAGTCTCATCAAAATACTCTTGATCTATATGCCTAAACACCTGGTCAGTTTTAAACAATTGAGTGACATTTCTTGGAAAAGCCTTAAAATTCTAATAAGGGATAGATACAAAAACTATTATATCTTTAAAAATTGTCTTTGACTATCCTTTGATGGAAAATGTCACAAAGAAAAGAAATATTATAAAGAATTCAAGTGGATATTATCACATTTATTTCCCCAAACAAATATAAAAACTGTGTGATTTATATTACTCTTAAAAGAAAGACCTCCTACTAAAAATTACTAAAATATTTGTCTAATTAAAAATGAAGCATTTTGGAAGACTCTAACAGTAAATCAGGGGATTCAGTACATTTCAATTCTGTATTTCTGACATTTACCAGGATGACAGACAAAGCAAAAATAAAATATTATGTGTTTTCCTCAAAAAACAAACCACAGCTGGTGGGTTTAATTTTATTCCTACCAGCCGTGACAGCAGCCTTTTTAAATATTGAAAGTGTGAATTAAAGCTTCTGCAAAACAGTTGCCATATAAATTTCCTTAACCACTATTAATTATATATGAAGTATCAGAAAATTGTCCTGGCTTTAGTTGGGGTGGTTTTTTGTATGATGGAGATGGCAAATATTGAATACTCGGAGGATACCAAAACCTTCCAGAGAATATAGTTGAGCGTATCCATCAGCCTGTTCTTGAAACCATCAAGAAAGTATTAATAGCCTTCAAGATTTCCTCATTTCCTAGTCTCATGGTACTTTGATGATAATTGTATACAAATTCAAATTGAACCTTTATTGACTCTCTATAGTAGAGCTACCAGATAGAATTTCTGAGTTTCTCTGGTATTAGAAATACTCTGTGTTTGCACTGTTGGTTCCATAGCCACTGGCCACATATGGCTATTGAATACTTGAAATGTGGCAAGTATAACTGAGGAACAGAATTTTTAAATTTACTTAATTTTAATTTAAATAGACACATGTAGCTATTGACTACTGTCTTGCATAGTGAAGCTCCATAACATGCAGGGTACATTTCTGTGTTCCAGGGAAGACAAAACAAACAAGCAAACATCAAAGACTCTCCATGTGGTAGGGGAGACAAGATATAAATATGTATGTAAATAATTAAGTATAATTGGGAATGCTGAAGATAATTAAGCATACCGAAAAATCTAAAACAAAATATTGGAGCAAAATGTGGGGAAGGATCGATTCTAGTTTGTTATGGAAGAGAAAGTTTTATGGAAATAGAAATTTAGACAAGCTTTGGGTAGTACCTTAATAGATTAGAGCTAATGGCATTCCAGATGGGGGCAACTTTGTGAGCAAAGACAAGGATTTGGAAAGTAGATGCCATGACATACATGAGCAATATGATTTAGAGAAAGGGTGGAGAAAGAGGGGCCTGAGTCTTGGCGAGGGCCTTAAACAGGATAGGCAAAAAAGTGTTATTTAGTCATAAGAGAATTATGTCTAATTATGTCCTAGACATAAGAGAATCAATCACTAAAGATACAGGGAGGCCAAATAGGAGGTTATAAAATAGCCCAGGAGAGAGGTTTGAGGCCAGAATCAGAGTGGTGGCAGTGGTGAGGAGGAAGGTGGCAGGCAGAAATGTCTTGGGTGTATTCTCCCACAACTACTATCTCACATAGTAGCATATATTTAAAAAGGGAATATAAAAGCTAATCTGTTCCTCCTGCATATCTGTAAACTTCTCAGCTTAGTACTTAATTATATTTTGTAGTGATTTATTATTAAGTACCTAGTCCTAGACCAAAACAGGTAAAAGTTCTAAAATGTTTAAGAATCTAGCAGGAATTAACATATGAAGTCTGATTTTGAAGAGAGGGTGTTGAGATATGAACTATGCTTTCCACTGCTAGATTATATCGATAATGAATGGATGGAAAGAATAAAAAGGAAACACAAACTTACTGTTTTTGTGAGCCGATTAAGCCTGATTCAGTCTCCATAAATGGTAGGAAAACGTAAAGCTTTTCCCAGAAAATGAATATCTAGTATGTTCATGATTTTTTTATATGATTTACTTTTGAATGAAAAAGGAACAGTTAAAGTAGGAACATTTAGGAACAGTTTTAGTAGACAATTCAAAATATAAGAGTAAGTTGTATTGTAAATTACAACTTACAATATAAGTTGTAAGTTGTATGTAAGGAATATCTATTCATTTGTATGGTTTTCACAATTTTTAAACTTAGAAAATTTGCATATTTACAATCATGGGCAAATGCCTGAACTTGGCGCCCTACAAATAGATTTGCATATAGAATGTACTTCAGTTTAAAATTTGTAAATATAAAGAAAACACATTCAAATAAAGAAGTAAAAATTCCAATTCTTTATTAATTATCCTACTTAAAAAAAACAAAAATTATATATAAACACTTGGAGAATTTTATCAAACTGTTCGGGTATTTGTTAAGAACCTAGTTGTGTAATGAAATTGCTAAACAGGATGTTAAAGCACTACCAGGAATCTTACGCATCTACAGCATATCAGAAATTGTATACATGTTTTGCTCAAAGTTTCATCTTGCTCAAAAATGCTTTCAGATATTGAACTGGTATTTTCTTTCCATAAATACTTTTCATTGGTGTGCCTCTCTTTCAGAGAGGTTTCAAAATAGGCCATAAGAACTTACCCTTAAATGTGTTCATATACTTTGAAATTTTACCCATAAGTTATTATCATAAACATTTTGCATGTAATTAGAAAAGTTTATTTTTCATATACCTTGGTAAATGTTGGAGGTAGGGCTTTGTTTTTGCCAATTGTTTGCTTAAACCTACACAATGAAAACTACTTCTCTGAATAAGTTCTAAATTTTTGCTTTACATATTCCTTGGCTTATAAATGTGTGTGTGAGTTTTTAATATAATGAAACTGTTAACATATCCATAATGATTGTCGCAGTTTTACATTTTGACTATTTGTCTCAAACTCCAAAAACAATAATATATTTTCTATTCCAAATTAATCTTTGTTTTCATTATTCACAAAAGACTGCACCTCTTTTGGTTGTTAGATCTTCTTTGTTCTGATTTAAACATATCCTCTCACAAAAACTTTATATATTCATTAGTTTGCATTAATGTAAAGGATAAAATCTTTTTCTTTCTTTTCTCTGGATTGGAGATTTGTACATATGTGTTACATTTTCTGGTTGCTCTCTGTTTTTGCTAGCTTTCATCTTAAAGCTGAAAATTTTCCTAACTCTTTGTCTTTCTTTCAGTAATTTAATTTTACCAGAACAGATTAAATATGCCTTATTTATATTAGCATATAAATTAATAATGATTGAAACAATTATTTAACATATCATAGAAAAAAGGGCCTTAAAATGAATTCACAAATCCAGTTGGCCACTGCCTGTGACTTAGATGCTGATAGCTCTATTTCTCAAAGTTATTTTTTTCTCTCATGTTCATAAGCTAAATTTAAATCCATCCTGGAATATAAGAAAAATAAAGGATGGTGAATATTTGCTAAAAAAGCAGACAATCTGAAAGGATTAAAATGCTTTAATCAGACAGAAAAAAAAGGCTTTGGCCACTTGATTAGGGCTGATTTCCACCATCTGCTTATACTTACTGAGGATCTAGCCCTGACTGAACACTAATTTGTGCACTTCCTAGAAATTGAAATCTCTCAGCAAGCAAATTAACAAGAGCAGGGATTCAGCAATAATGGAGCTCCTCGGCTTTTGTTTCCCTCTGACAGATGGACAGGGTGCGCTCAAATTGAATTCAGCTTTAATTGCATTGTGCCATTTAAAATTTTATCTGCTCCACAGATTTTGTTTACAGGTTTCAGGATTCCAAACCTTTGGAAGTTTTTTTCTTTTTTCTTTTTCTTTTTTTTTTTTCTGTACTGGGCAAGATAAAGAACATTGTAATTCTGTGTGACTGGGAGGTGTTCATTACAACTCTTTGCCCTGAAGGGTGGCACATTAAGAAAAGGAATTATGTTTTAAAGTCTGGGGCAAATGGGAAACAATTCAAACTTTGCATATGTTCAAATATTGGCAGTTCATAAATAAAAGTAACCAGAAATGCTCTGTATTTCATATCTAAATAAGAAAGTAATTTGCCTTGTCTCAATTAAAGCATTTCAAACTTTGCCTATCAGTATATCACTTAGAACTGCGAACTCCTGAATTCTAGAGATAAACTTTTTGTAAATGAATCATGATATTCTAAAATTACTTTTAGTTTCTGTTTGATTGACAGTCTTCAGATAGAACTGACTTATATGAACTGTTCTTTTGAGCAGAGGTATAAAATACTAAATCATTTAGGCATGTCCTAAACATTCCCGTGAATCTAACGCTGAAGATGCATTTGTTGCAAAATTGCTTGTCAATCTACAAGCCTTTCCTCATAAATCTATGGCTTAGTAGGTACTAAACTCTGACATTTCTGGTGGCAAACAGAGATCCTGAAAGCTTGAATATACCATCATAAGATTTGATTTGCACCCTATTTATGTGTGAAGATTGAAGACTTTCAGCTATTGAGCACCTTGCCAGGAATGACTGAATTTGCTTACATAAGGCAGATAGCTCAGCCTGAGGAAGCTGGGGAGGAAGGACTACAAGGGAAGAAATGGATACCCCAAAGTTTAGAGAACACTGCTGTGTGCTTACCGTAAGTTACATGTGCATAACATGTACTGAATCAGCTTCTTAAAGTATTTTACCTACTTCAAAATACATAGTTTCTATTTGTTTACATTCAGTTTTATTCCCTCATTTCCTTCCACTTAAGACTAATTTGTACATGGGATATTAGCGATCTGCAATGTCTCCTCGGATATGGCAGAGTATTAAATATTTTTTATTGTTGCAGAAATCTTTTCAAAGTGATTTCCTAAATTATTATTAATAATTAAAATGATCAAAGAACAATATCTGAGGATATCAAATTAGCTGCTGAATTCTATTAAAATACCATGTAGGTTTTTGGATAAAGCAATGCCATTCTAGAAAACAGGCTTACATTTTATCACAATGAGTCATTTTAATATTTTTCAGAGGTCTCAGCTAAATGAGGATTTGAAACCCTGGTTAAGTAATCAAGTGTAGGTGTTGTAGAGAACAACTTCGTTTCATGAACTTTAGGAAAGATGATTCTTCATTTGCTATCCCTACTGTCTTTATAAGCAGTTGGGAGAAAAGGTGTATATTACAAAAGAGCAAAATGCTATTATCATTAAGCAACTTAAAAATCTAGAAGGGAGTCCATTCTAAAATGATGTTTTCTCAATAGGGCTTCATGGAGAAAGTTGATCTATAAAATATACTTACTTCCTCTCTTATGTTTTCTCTTTGTGTTTTTCAAATTGTGTCTATTTGTTTTATTCTTTTTAGCACTCTGGCTATGTCAGATTTTTCAGCTTTCTATTCCCCTTTGATTCCCTGCTGCCATTAGATGCATTTGTGCTTCATTTTAGTTTCTTTCTCAGGTACTGTTCTTTGAAGGAATTGAATTTGTGTATATTCACAGTATTTGATAGCTGAATGGAACCTTAGAGAAAGGCTAGTCCAACTTTCTCTTTTTATAGATGAGGAAACTGAGACTCAAGGCTACACTGTGGATTGTTAGAAAGGCTGGAATTAAGACCCAGGCTCATGAATACCATCTCAGTGAAATTTCTGGAAAGACCAGAGTTCATGCCCCTCCCTCCCATAACTACTAGTGCAGCATTTCCTACAAATATAAACAGAAAAAAAAATTTATAAACGGATCACTAATAGAATAGAATATACACACATAAAAAGCAAATGAACAATCAAGATTTTTTTTCCATCAGAGAATGGAGAAATAATGATTTTCTCATTGCCAGTCCTCATAATGCCTGCTGCATTTATAACTCATACCCATATTTTTCTTTTTGGCTTTTCTAATATACATTCTGTACCTAGGTTATAAGCATGTATTTGTAGATTCATAGCTTCAAATTTTGGCCATTTTCAAAACCACATGGCCAGATTTGGGCCACTTTTACTTAATTGGGAATTCCATCATAGAAGTGCCAATAAGAGTGCGGAATGAACCTCATGTTCTGTTCTTGCCAACACTGTGGTTGAGAGCCGGTATGTGCTATCTGTCTCGGGTTTATAGTCTGGTACAATAATGTCATTGCCCCATGTGGCAAATGGTGTAAGCTATTGTAAAACTGTTTGTCTATGTGATTAAGACATTGCTGCAGTGTGCAGCACCAGCCAATTACTTTTTTAATTTAATTATAGCAGAAAAAAGAGAATAGCATAATAGAAATTCTTGTCATAGGGAATATGTAAAATGTAAATTGAAGAGCCATGAAAATTTCATGCATTGGCAGCCTGATTTGTTTTTATTTTCAACTTGTGATAAAGACTGCATTTATTCAATGCCATAAAATAAGACATAGCAGCATTTAGTAATTACTTAGTTCTACATCAAAATAATTATATACTGTATGCACTTGTGATCCCTTTTGCCGTATATGAATGTAAAAATAAACACTTCTGGGCCTGTATCAGTTTTTACTTTTAGACAGTGTAAATAAAGCTGAATCTTCAACTTTCAAATTTAAACTGATAACCTTGGGCATTCAAGGCTTTTATAAAGGAAGGGGGGAAAGTTTAGCTTGCCTCAAAACAGGTTGTGTCTCTGGAATGCTTCTGGGACTAAAGAGATCAATTAAGTGTGTATAAACAAACAGTTGGAAAAAAGCTACTAAAACAACAGAGGAGAGAGCTCTCTATTGGGCTCCAGAGGCCTGGGGGAGCGAAGTTTCATTAACTGGATCTGAAGTCCTATGGCCTTCTATAAACAGGCATTAATTAAAGAATGTAAAAAATAAAGTTTCAGACCTTGCAATATGTTAATGATCATATGATTCAGGGCCCGGGAAGGAGAAGAGCAGCAGAGGTCATAAAATAAGCATGAAGCATTTAATATGAGTGCTTGGCAGGGATTTCTGCAAATTAGTTGGTTATTTGCTGGTCCAAAGCAAATTAAGGTGATTTTGCTTCACTTGCTAATTTTTTATGTGCATGCTTGGCAAAATGTTTTTCACAAATGGATGAAGGTTATTGTTAATGGCATAATGAGAAATATTAACATATTTAAATAAACCCCCAAATTCTGACATACAACATAAGCATGCAGTTTTTTATTTAATACAGACATTGAAATTCTATTGGGTCCTGAGATGGTTTTAGATGAAATTATGAAAAATATTCAAGACATAATGTTTGGCATTATGAATGCATCTTAAGAACTTTTTCATACGTTTGCATGTGTTTTTGAAAAAATTATAGGCAATGGATATATAAGTATGTGTATATATGTGTGTGTGTGTATATATATATATATATATATATATATATATATACACACACTCTCAACTTTTAAAACCAACTTTCATAGTTCATTTGCTTGATGTTGGAGAAGGAAAAAGTAGAACAGATGAAACCATACCCCAAGAGTAAGATACTAAATTTAAGGCTGATTATGGTTTTCAGAAGTGACATTTTTGAGATTCTAGATTTAGTGACACACAGCCTGCTTTCTTTCTTCATTTACTTCTGTATACCTATTTTTATTTTAATTTTGACCAGGCTAAATTATTCCTGTTTATGTATTCCTACTTGGTTCCCCTTAAATGTTTTTATTTCATCTGGGTGCTCAAAGTGGAGCTTAAAAATTGGAGCAACTTCTCTGGAAAACTCTTTTTTGAAATTGCAGCAAAACTGTTCTGTCACTTTAATTACCATGAAGTTGCACAGAAGTACTGAATTTGGCAACAGAGCCTTATATAGAAGGAGGTTCTGGAGTAGGATGCTACTATTGACATTGTTCTGTTACAGCAATTTTAGATGGACAAATTGCAGTTGAGAAAATTTCATGACTCGGTAAAATGAGCAATGATGACATCTGTGGATGCGGGTCTGTTCATATCTTTGCAGAGCCTTTAGGGAAATAAATATCTCGGAACATTCGGTGAAGTGAAGCTCACTCAATAAATCAACCTGACACAATAACACTTCTGGCACATGAGCCCTACTTCTCCTCAGCACCACCTACCCCTCTGTGTTCCTGTGCTACCAAATGGTGTCTCCCCACAGGCCTCTAAATCAAATCATAGCACACAAATACAGTGAGAATTTATTGGGAATTGGTTTTGTTCGGCAAAAACATTACTTATTAGATGAACTGAAATGATAATAAATTTTGACCCTTTAAGGACTGAACCAGCTCAGGCAATGTGCTGGTTAATAGAAGGCATCTAGAATTATCTTAAGGGTATGGTCTTAACCAGGAGCTGTTTTAAGTCTTATTAGAATTAAATTTCTAGTTTTCAGCTCAATTTTTCCTTCACGTCACATGAAATCTATCACCTGGAAATACCACGTTTTCTTTTTTAAATCCTTCAGGGTGAAATTGGGACATTTGTTAGTAATATTTAAAGTAATAAGCAAAAGCTAAAGAGTATGCGTGTGTGTATATGTATGTATGTGTGTGTATGTATTAACGTAGCTGTGAATAAATACAAGGTAAGTACAGGGTAGCTCAAAAATGACAATATGCAACTAAAATATCTACCATAATTAGTAGAATATTATATATGAGGTAAGAAAATGAGAAAGAAGATTATATTAACATCTATAATATTAGAACTCTCCATATATGTGAGAGGATTGTATTAGTTTACATTTATTTAGAGTTCCTATGTGTGAAAATGAGCAAGAAATAGAATGTTAATTCTTATTGGGGGGAAATAATAGCTGATTTCTATTTTTATTATAAATTTCTTTCACTAGAGGTAATAGTGAACAAGATCAATAGGTGAAACCATTTCCCTGTCCCTAAATGTTTGTGGATCTCCTTGAAAAATAAAATATTTTTCTACAAAAAGTTTAATGGTGAATTTTCAAATTGAATATGTTTCATGAAGTGACCAGCTTATAAAGCAGTATGATCTATTGCTTGTCTTCTGTACAAAGTGTGTAATGTGTGTCTATGTGATTTTCTTCTTTATGTAATTTTCTTTACGTGATTTCCTAATTAATCATAGTCCTTATAATTAGTTTGAAATATAATATTTTCTGTTTGTGTACCTGATAAGTGAGTCACTTTTTAACATAAATATGCCTTGGGAGATGTTGGAAATCTTTCTGGGGGAAAAGTTTGTAACATTAAATCATTAAACTAAAACATATTATAGCATTGCCAGTGGGAATACTGATACTGAAAATTTGGTTAGTAGTTAAAAAGCTTTGTCACCAGCCAAATTTATAAAAGTGATAGTATAATATACTGTGTGTTATTGAAAAGAAAAAAAGTAGGATTTTTATAATAGCTGTAGTTTTACTTGCTGATAGTTTCAATCTATAAGAAATAATTCTTTTACTTATTTTTATGTAACTGAAAGAAACCTTAGGTAGCCTTTAATTTTTCTTTAATTAGAGCAACTTTTAATTTTTCATTATATTCTGGTACAAAAAGAAAAAGTACTGTTTTTCTATTGTCTTTTTCATGAAGAAAATATCAATATCCAAAGAATTGAGGCAGTCTGAAGTCACCTGCGGAGGTAGTGAATTGATTATTATAACATCTAAAGTCTAAAAGCTAAAAGAGGATTCTTGACAGCATCTTGTCCAATAACATAAGGTATTCCAGAAATAGAGTTACCTACTTCCTTCTTAAAACTCTTGAGAAAACAAAAGTCTACAACTTGCTTGGAATGTTCGTGCCTCACAATACTTTTCAATGTTTTTATAATGCTTATCCTAATTTATTCTCACTGTAAGTTGTTCATTCTGATAACTATTTGACATATAAGCACCTACTACATGCCAGTTACTATGCGAGGCTATGTACATGCATTTTTAAAATTTGTTCCTTCTAATAGTCTTACATACAGTACAGGAACTATAGTCCCCATAGAAGAGCTGGAAGATTAAAATTGGAAGAGGTTAAATATCTTGATCAGAGTTGTATGTCATACAGGGGGCTTGAGAAGTATACTGGGGTGATTTCAAGATCTGAATTGTTTTAGTTTTTTGTTTTTCTCAGTAGCACATACATGCCCCTGGATCATTTATCGCCTTATATCAGGCATGATACTAAGTGCACATAGAGGTGAATGATATGTTTTCTTTATTTCATTTGGAGGAATCTGACTCTGAGTAAATGATTTCAGCATAAAATGAGAATGCTGTGGGATTATAGACAAAGAGTTACCAGCCCTACCTAGGAGAGACTGAAAGCCTTAGAGAGGAGCTGGAAATTGAACCAGGCCATGATGTATAAGTCAAAGGCAACTGAGAGGAACAAATCAAGAAAATAAACATGGTACAGTGTGGGAATATCCAGAAGTATTGTTGGTAGATTATGTAAGACTTGGGAGAAGCATTAAGAAATGAAGATTAGTTAGAAATGTGAATTTACTCCTATCTTTACAACGTAGTTTAAGTACTTGAGGCCCATAAATATCATATTTTTTTGCTAAAAATACTTCATTCCTTTATATTTTGATCATTTTTCTTGGTAAGTGTAGAAGCTAACCTAGACATGTGCTTCTAAATAAAAAATAGACTTTGTTGGGAATAGTGATATTATCTCATTTCATACTCTTATACATTACTCCAGTAATATAAAAAATTTTCATGAACTGGGAATTCAAAGAATGGTTTGTTTGATTTCTTGACATTTAATTTTAACCATTCATGGCTATGGTTTAAATATACTTTATTTTAAATATATTATTTTCTAGCAAGATTTCAAATATGGTTAAGATTATTTGGGAAATAAGATCTTGTACCTTACAAAATGCAGTTCCCTTTTAAAGGCCATTATGGTTTTTGGTTTTGGTTTTTATCTTTCCTGGGAAACTAAGATTTTGTACTTTTTTTTATTTATTTATTTTTTGAGACAGAGTTTCACTCTGTCACCCAGGCTAGAATACAGTGGCATCATCCTAGCTCACTGCAACCTCAAACTCCTGGGCTCAAGCGATCCTCCTGCCTCAGCCTCCCAAGTAGCTGGGACTACAGGCATGCACCATCATGCCCGGCTAATTTTTTCTATTTTTGGTAGAGATGGGGTCTTGCTCTTACTCAGGCTGGTCTTCAACTCCTGACCTCAAGCCATCCTCTTGTCTCAGCCATCCAGAGTGTTGGGATTATGTGTGTGAGCCAGGACACCCAGCCAAAATTTTGTACTTGAATGGCAATCCAAGATTTAAAAATTAGTATAAGGGATTCTGCCTATATTTACCTTCTTCAGATGGTTGTTCACTATATTTTTAAGGGAAATTAGTGGGTAAGTAAACCAATGCAACCATGACAAAACAGTTTGAAATGGAGATACCATGCTAATTTGCCCAGGATTTGGTCAATTCTAGCCCTTGCAAAGCCCCTATTGGTATTGAATTTTGCATAACCGTACACTTGTGAGAGTGGTACAGGAAGAGTGAGCTTGAAGGTTTAGGGGAATCTGAGTAAGTGCACCTGTGGCTGTACAGGTCATTTCATTGACTCTCAATTTTCTAACCTCTAAGATGAGCAGATGGAGAGCATAGAGTTCATTTGACTGGTTAGGTTAATATCCTGCCCATGCCACTGATTAGCTCTGGGACCTTGGGAAAGTTATTTAACTTCTCTAACCCTTTGTTTCAAAAATAAAAAGGATAATAATTTGACCTGTCTCACAAATTATGACAAGAACTGAGTTATGGCATGTGGAAAACCTAACAAAGTCTCAAAAATAATTTTTTAAAACACATTAATGGAAATAAGAATTTTTAAGGCCAGAATGATGATCTGGGGTCCAGCTCCAGCTCTCCTACTCATTACCTGTCCATTGTTCAAATTACTAAAACTTTGAAAAACCTCAGCTTTTTTACTTAGAAGGAGATCTCACTAGGTTAAGAAGTAAATAAAATAGATACTCGGATGGCTAATTTGTTTCTCTTTTGGCTTTTAGTCAAGAGCAAGGGATCAGGAAGTTTGGAAGGAGGCAAACTGAGATGGAAAAGATGTCTTGGGCTGGACATTTAGTTCAGATTTTTCTCTCCATGTTGATTGAAAGCCTCTGAAGAGTCTTCTATCGCTTCTTTTTCCTTGCGTCTGATTTAGCGAGGCAGCTATTGAATGAAAGTATAAGAAGTTCAGTTCTTCAATAAATGCATATTCCAACATCCTTCATAAACAAAATTCAACTTAAAGATAACAGAATTCTAGACAGCTCAGTAAAGCTACTAACTAGTTTTACTCTTTATTCTAATTTCTGTTTAACCATGGACTACTTTTGGAACAAGCTTACTAGTGTTTTCTTATGATTGTCATTATTTCAGTTAAACCTTTAAAATGTATTTTTATTAATATGCTTGATACTTATTTAATTAAAGAAGCAAATTCAGTTGAATTGAAGGAGACTACCACACAGGACCAAAGCGATTCCAAGAAATGGGCCCTTTATAATAATATTCTTTGAAATATGGTATTTTGCAGATCTCAGATTATTCCACTTTGTTCTACTTACCTCTTCCATTCATTCTGTCTTCTACTCTTTCATGGAGAGTCAGGTAAAATTAATGCAAGTTCCTTTAGTTCTAGGAACCTGATATTAATATTCTCTCCCAATGGAATATGCACATCAACACTGAGAACAAAGACCTTAGGATCTCCAAATATGAGGGCTAGATGAAGTATATGATGGCTGGGCACCACTAAGAGTATATACTACCGTGTTTCCCCGAAAACAAGCCTACCCATAAAATAGGCCCTAGCAAGATTTCTAAGCATTAGCGCAACATAAACCCTACCCTGAAAATAAGACCTAGTGATGGGCGTGGCTGCACAGCATATCTGCACAACCCATGCGTTTTGTTGCCTAGCGGCAAAGAAGATGAGCAGCCCTTCTCATCTGCCCCATTGTGACAGCTACTATCCAAGAGGTGACCGGAAAGGTGCGGGCACAGCCCCACCAACAAGGTCAGCTCCCCTTGTCAGGTCCCGGCCATTCTGTGCATGCTGCAAGCTGAGGCTTTGAGGGGGAAATAACACACCTCCTGAAAATAAGCCCTAAGATGTCTTCTTGAGGAAAAATAAATATAAGACCCTGTCTTATTTTCGGGGAAACACGGTACTTTGTAGTGGCATGCTCATATATTTCCATTTAATAGAGGGTGATATTGGACATAAGATGACTGTGGGTTGTCTACCTGTAAACACCTGATCAAGCTGAACCCTCAACTTAACATCTCAATTTTAAATTTTTTTCAAGATGGGTTCTATAATATTTTTTGTTTAACCTGTATTGTGTAAAATTATTTTCAGTATTTATACTCTTTTATCAAAACTAAAAATATCCTTTGCCTTTGAGAAAAATTGAAACAGGTAAAAGCACCATCTTCTGAACAATGTAAAGACTGATTGATAATCATCCCTTTTTTTTTTTCTGCTGCCCAGATTCCAGGATTATGTGCGTGTGTGTTTACAAAACACTTGTTTTAGAAGCCACATTTTATCTTTGTTCTACTTTCAATTGTACTTAATTATTTCTATCTACGTCAAGTTTCAGAAATCAGAAACCAGAGCATATGTCACTTATTCAGGGAAATTTACTGGACATAGGATTTATAGTAAATTGCAATGTGCTGGGTTGCATATGAAATATTAAGTATTAAGAAGGTTCCAATACGGTAATCTAGAAAGGAAGCAATGTCTACAGAATAAGAAGCTAAGAAGAAAAATAACTGAAAGGAAAAACCGTAAGAGAAGTTGCAAAGACATACTCTATCATGTGCCAAGTAAGTGATAATATAGTTAGAGTGTCCCTTGGTGAAGGAGAGAATGAGCTCTCTAAAGGCTGAGATGGCTTTGGAAAAAGTGGTACTAGCTAGAACTAGACTTTAACAATCCTGACATAGACTTTATTGATGGTTGAATATGTGAAATGAGCAAATTATATTGGAGTGATCTGCTTCTCTATATACTTAAACAGCTTGTAGTTGGGCAATCATCAAAACTAGTCCATTTTGATGAAACTTTTTTGCTCCTTAAAATATTATAAATCCATTTAAGTTTGCATTCACTTGGAGAGTTAGCCCTTTTAAGAATAGTTCCAGAATTAGATAATTAGGATAAATTCTTAAGAAAATAATGGTTCAATGCTAGCTTTGGGAGATAATATTTATTCATTTAGTGTAAGCCATTGTTTAGATGTCCAAAATAACAAATGGGTTATAGTAGGACAGCTGCTTGCACATGGCATGCTTTTATGTGTAAGCATGGACAGTTAGTCCTGAAGAATTGAGACTAGACTACAGGATGATCACTAGAATAAGCTCCAGATAATTGTGGCTCCTTATATGTTAACACACATATATGTTATCTTGGGAAGTATCTGGAAATCATTGTCATGTCAAGATTGCAGTCACCTATTTGGTTATTGGTTATTTCTAGTAAATTAATGAGTCATTTGAAGACCTAATAATTTGAGTTTTGTTTGGCAGATTTTATGTTCATATGTTGTTGATGTGGATCATTTAGCCTCTACTTCAATTACTGGGGGCTCTAGGAACTGTTTTGTAAATTTGGAGATAGTTGCTTTGATCCAGCCTTAGAGTAAAACAAGAACATCTAACTAAATAACCTTTCATCTTTCCTTCAAAGGAAGAAATAAAAATAATCATTCAAAGTAATGCTTTTGGTGTTTCTTAGATTTTGATTTTCCCAATCACCTGGACATTACCAGCATTAGTGTGACATGCAAAGCCAGTACTTGCAGAATTTCTTCCATGTAAGAGACACTGAATTGAATGAAGTAAATTTATCAATTATACTTTTTGGCATTTTTCATTATAATCCTTTTATTCTCACAGTATTTAACTCTAAATTTTTGCTTTTAACTTTATATGCCAAGTAATAAAAAAGGCCTTTTAAAGTACAGCATCTTAATCACTAAATATTTATTAAACCTCCACCTCCACGAATTATGCCAAATGCCAAAGAATGAAACTCTAAATCAAGTCATCCAAAGAGTTATGTTGACTCCTCTTTTTTCTTCAAGCTTCAAAATTCTAATGCTTGGCTCTACAGAAGCATTTTAGAATTGGTGCCATTGGTTTTAGTGGGAGTTCTAGAGATGCTTCAGTTAAAAACTTCCATGCATTAAGCAAATCCATGCAGTGAAATCACTAAAAGGTATATATAGGTTCGACTAGAGCATTCATTTGTTTTTCTTTTGCACTGTAAGAAAAAAAAGCCTGTTTCAAATCCTATTTGTCCCTTATCTCTGTTTGTTCAGTTGTTTTTAATATCACATACTGAAAGAATTTCAATAGCAGTTTCACCATGAAGTCATTTGTTATCCTTCAGCAGGCTTTTGCCTACTGAATTGTAAAGCAGTTCTGACTATTTGCATCCTCCAGATGGAGCGGCATATAAACACTCCCAGATATTTCTGGTACGTATGAAAAAATATCTTATTTGTCCTTTCTGTGAATAAATAAGAGAATGTCAAATTTTATAGACTAATAAATTTGTTTGCCGGCACTGACATTGAATCTCTCATGGCCTGCAATGTCACAGACCTTGAGAAACACAATTTTTTTTTTTGTTTCAAATGAATACTAAGTCAAATAGAAGCTCAATAAAAGCCAGAATTTGATTGCATTGTTTATGTCTGCCCAATATTCTAATTCAGTTGCAATATGCCATGAGGAAATGCAATTTATGTGTTTCCCAGGCTTATTGCACAACAGTCACTCACATACACATACTTCTATCTGTCAAAGAGAACTTCACTAATGGGTTAAAATGCCCTTCAGCATTTAGTCTGCAACAGCTGACCTTCCCAATAAATTTAACGTTATCTTTCTTAATACTCTTTTAGTGATATGGAAACAGGTGATAGCAGAAAGCAACCTAAATACCTGAGTTTTTAAATATAAAACTTTTGATTTGTGTATATAGGTTGACTTTTGTGCACACTTGATAGACTCAGAAACAATACTCTCTACATTGGAGAAATCAAATTGCATCAGTTCAAGCAAATCTTTATGCACTTTTCCAATTTAGGATTAAATGTATTACTTATATTTAAATTGATATGCATAATGTAGGGTGTCTAATCTTCGTATTCAGTTAAATAATGAACCTCTGCAATCTCAGCTGTGATTGACAGTTTAATACTGCTTTTACACTTGCCAGTTTTTATATTACATCTTCTAGTTTCTTTCTAAATTAAATGCACTGTGCTCTAAACAGAGTAAAATCATATAAATCATACAAAGTAAGCAAAATTAAATAACTTTAGAGATAAATATGTATATTAAGCACTGTGAATTTAACTTTGCTTACTTTATTCATGTGAGGAAAGGAGTCTTGTGAACTCAGTACAGACTGATTGTTTTCCACTCTGACTTTTTGAAGAAAGAATTTTAATAAGTAATACCTAATATTTCTTTCCATTCATTGGTGCAATTAAAACAAAGCCCAACATCGATTTGATTTTGGAGAATAAATTTTTGATTTTTGGAGAATAAATTTTCCTAAATGAGTTTTAGTTGAATAAAAGTAAATCTCAGATATAAACATTTAAAATAAATTTTAATAATGCTCCAAATTGGATTTGGAAACACAAGTTCTATTTATTACAAAAGCATGTCTTTATGCATTTTTTTCCAATTATGAGCTGTGAAAAAAGTTAAAATTCAACTTTGGTACATTATTTTTATTATGATACATTCGACACACATGTCTACCCAGATGTCCTTGATTTTTTTAAAAAGTAGCCACATAAAATTAGAGTAACAATGTCTTTTATGCTTTATGAACAGATATAGAGGTAGAAGGTATATGTGTATGTATGTGTGCAGTTAAATATGCTATAGCAAACAGTATAAAGATATTTATTTACACACTTGAGTTTTAAATTTGGAAAATATCACTTGATACTAAATTCATTGATTCAAGTTATATGTGTTTGTACAAATGTATACGTATATATGTAGACCTACACACATGAAAAAATATATATATAAAAGCCACAGGTATGGCCCAGAAGCTGTCAAGTAGACTGATAGTCTATGTGGACTAACAGAATATATGAATTGAAAAGAACATTAGAGTGTCTCTAATTCAACCGTCTTGTTTTATAAATTGACTATCAAATTGACTTCCGGAAAAGTTAAAATGGTAAATTTGAACCAGATCTCACATCTCTGGATTCTAAATCCTGACATCTTTCCTCCATACTGCCTCTTTGATTCTGGCATTTTATTGTATCAGTGAATTGTTTTGGAAAGTTTTAGTGGCCTAATATTCAATTGTTTGCCAAAGCACAGTAGCAGTTACTATACACACATACACATGTATATCTATATATACACACATATATAGTGTATATGGCATATACACATATACTACACATATGTGTGTGTGTGTGTATATATATACTATGCAAGCTATATAAATCCCAGTTGAACTAAGTGTCACTAAATTCTAGACTCCACTGTATCACTATATTTCAAAAAATAGTTCCAAAATAGCCCTATTTGAAGCTCCTTTAAGTTATTAAGTCTCCCAAACATTTATCTTTTGTTTATTGACACGAGCTTCCCAGATTTCCGCTCCTTTTGTTTAGCTGTAGTAAATTTGGCATTAAAGGATGATATTCAATCCTTGCTTCCTTTATAGAGTTGCACCAAAGTCAATGAGAATTTTACGCAAAAATAAAGGATAAACTATGGCCCTCGAGTACTCATTTAAGAAGGTAGAACGGACCCACAAGACTAAGTTCAGTGCCTGGTAAAGGGTTCGTGCTAAATTTAACATTGCAGAAGAGTTTCCAGCTGTTGGCTTGATATGAAGGAGGAGAGCTGTTTTTATGACTGATTACTGTCCTCGGGAGAAAGAGGGAAGTGGAGCGATGCCCCATCTCTCCAATCCGTAGAGTGCTGTGCATATTCTATGGTGCTGATTTGCGAAGGCTCATAACTTTAATGGCTCCCTTCATGAGTTGTCGTGACTCTAGGCTTTCAAAATCCAAAGACCTAGGAAGGGAAGAACAGGAATACGTGTAACTAGAAGTGTAGAAAATACTATAAGAAAGTAAGATTACCTTTTTAAAATTTTTATATTGATGAGAAGTCACTTGTGGTTTGTCACTCTAGCTAAAGTAACACGAGACTGTATTTGCCAGCTGTACTTAAAGATCTTGGTTTTAGGTTTTTTAAAAATGTCATCTCTTCCTTCAATCACTTGTAAGTCCCCTGTAATCTCTTTTTAATGTAAGCACACTGGAGTTTTCCCTTTTGTTTCCTGCCCTTGCATTATTTACTTTGATCTGCTGTGAGAAAATCTGAAAGTGTGTTGTCCTAAATGCTAGCATCTCACCAACAAGATTTGAGGCCTTGTAGTTCACATCGAAGAAAAAGGCTCTTGTGTGAAGACGCAGGTTTTGTTTAGTTCTCTCTCCCTGGTGGGAGCCTTAATTGCATTTTCTCTCTCTCACAGTGGCTGGCTAAGGAGTGCCTGCCTTCCCTGCTGATGCTGAAGTTTTCAAGCTCTATTACTCTGTGACGGAGAAAATTCCTTGGTCCAGGAAGAAAAGGGTCAGATTAAAAAGAAAAGTGTTTAAATAAGTATTGTCAGTTTACCATGCACAATAAACAAAAAGAAGAAGAAACAATAGAAAAGCTCCCCCCCCCCCAATTCTTGTAGAAGTTTTGTGTCACCCAGTTTATCAAATAGGAGATTTGAAATATTTCAGAGAGGCTCAGACATTAGGGCAAAGAGGTTAGACTTAACAAGAAGCAATAAACAAAAAAAAAAATCGTTAATTTTTTTCCCTTTTTTTGCCATTCTTACATGATTAATATATATCTATATATTCAAAGAGTTATTTCTGGAATTAGCATTAAATATTGACATTTATGCCATTTTCAGATTAGTTATAAAACCCTAATTTTATTAACCTTTTTACTTTCTATTATGACTTACTGAACATACAAGCAGTAAGCTTGAAACAGTAGATCTGAAATGAATATTTTAATTTGCTTCTCATCTGACAAAGTACACTTCACCCACCTGGCTCGGAAGCTGTGGCTGCCACATTCACTTCCACTAGCTATATTTTCCATCCTGATAGAATGCAAGGCATTAATAGCATCTACTTAACATTTTCAATTTTAAAGCATCTTAAATGTAGAGCCTATATTGATCTGCATTCACAACAATGCTTGTTTATTGTTTGAGGCTTAAATGTTTTTAATGCACATATGCGTAAGCTAATTGTAGTTTTTAAAATCTATGTATTGCTATCTCAACTAAAATTTGTTATTCAAGCATTTATTTCATTTTGCAAGACCTTATGTTTTTCCTATTGCTTACTCCCAAATCTTATATTAGGCTCTTTGCTGACCTTTTAACTTTTCCCTTGTTAAGCCGTGTTCCTTCTCTGATTCCTTTCCTTCTCTTGTAGCTGCCTTATATCCACACTTGCCCTGTTCCAAGCTGTTATCCACCAATGCCTGCCACCTCATGGTACTCTCGGAAGGTTCTGATCTCTGCTACTCGTCTGCCAGTGAGTTGAGAGGATCATGCTTGTTCAGGGATAGCAGTGGGATTTAGTGATGAATAGTTACGTAGACAGTATCAAAATAGTTGGTTGGACGTGGCATGGGATTGGTTGGTTGAGAAGGGAGCAAGAGAGAAAAGAGATATTAGGAGGCCAAGTATGTGAAAAGAAGAAAGATGCTGGGTGGAAAAACTGAAGCTGCTTTTCTAAGGGTTGGGATTATGGATTTTATCTCTGACCATAACCTCCCATTAGTAATCACTGGGCCTTTCAGGCTTTGTGCAGTGTGCTGAGCCCAGTCAACAAAGTCTTTTCAGCTATATTGAAAAGCAGTGATCCAACACATAAAGTGAAAACATCTCCTTGATACAAGAGTACACACGGCTCTAAGAACACATTAACATTATAAGACAGATATGATTGTCATTAAAAACAGCATCAGGAAGCCTATGTCTTGCTTTATTATCTTCAAACTGGTTAGAAATGTGAAGAGAACCTTCGAAAAACTAATTTAAATGTATAATATACATTTGAACACTTGGTACTTTTTTTTTTTTTTGGTTACCTTCAGGATGGTGCTTTTAAAGTGTTTACAGCCATCACATTGGCTGCTAACAGGATTTAATTTTTTCATTGAATGATTAACTAGCAGATGACACAGAAAGACATACTTACATAACTGTTCTTCCTAATAAGTGAGAAGTAAAATAAAATTGAAGCATATGACAAAGATACAGCAAGATTTCTTAATAATTTTGAGGAGTGTATATGTTTAACTTGGAGAATTCAAGAGCTAATTGGACCCTTATTAATTTTATTGTTCAGATAGACTCATATCTTAGAACTGTCAAAATTGAAAATAGGGAACAAATTGCATTTTTAAAGAGTTCAAAGAACTTTGTTGGCATATTTTATTTCCTCTGAATGCCAGTATATGTTTTTATAAATACTTCTTAGGGATTCTTCTTTTTCTAATGATCACCATTACTTATTTATTTCAGTAGGAAGAAGAAATGTCAATTGGGATCTATACATTTCTCAAGTCTTAGAACAGATCTAGATAATTCAGCAAGTGGTTATTCTATTTATCAGCACATTTTATTATGGTAGAAATTCTTTATGATGAAGGCTGGGGAACCTGATTATTTTTTAAATAGGTCAAGAAATGGATCAGAAAATCTACAGGGGATTTATCTCTGTTTCTAGTA
The DNA here is from genome assembly GCF_040939455.1 of Microcebus murinus. Taxonomy (NCBI): domain Eukaryota; kingdom Metazoa; phylum Chordata; class Mammalia; order Primates; family Cheirogaleidae; genus Microcebus; species Microcebus murinus. The sequence goes on from NC_134116.1 coordinate 41,216,189, forward strand.
CTTCATAATGACAAAACTTTCCCTGGCTAATGAGCATGTCTAGATGAATTCTAATACATAAAGAAAAGGGTAGAAGAGGGCAGTGGACTTCTAAGAGAATTGGTATAATTGCAGTGATTGAATTCAAAAGATTGGAAATAGTTTGAGAGGAGTAAAAAGTGATAGATAGGCCACAGTTTGTTAACCCAAAGATATCCTGTTTTCTTATGTGAGTGGGTGTGAATTACATGAACATAGGGAAAATAGGCCATTTGCATACCAGTTCAGAACTAAAATAATGAAATTTTCTATAAAACTGTGGTCTTAAAATTTCCTACCTTCTTTTTTTATTCGAGCACCCTATTTGTTCTAACTTTAGTCTGGTACTACATTTAATTATTTACCCATTGCCTATGAATTCATTTCTCGAAACACTGTTTACTGAGCACCTGTATGGAACGGGCATTGTCTTGCTTACAAATGGAAGTTCTAGTAGACAGAAACATCTTAACCCTAAGAGATTGGAAATCAAACATACTTCTGTCTACAATAAATTATTAATATTTATTTATTCAAGTACTTGACATCGCCACTTCAAATCCAAATACTGTGTTAAAGGATACATAACCTCAAAGTAAAACTTCAGACTCACTGTACTGTCTTCATTACCATATGAAGACAGCAGACTTTTTTTCCTTAATGTTTTTAGTTTCATGCAAAAACCTTCTGTTATCATCAGGTTTTATTGTTTCACCTTGGGGAATATATACTCTATCTTCCAGGGTAAGAACCAACCTATGTTAGTGAGTAAATACAGCAGAGTTAATGGTAACCTGCATTTTATTTTTAATGGCCCTCAAAAGGAAAAAAAAGTCACCCTTAAATATAACCTAAATTAGATTCTGTGTCTTTCTTTTATATTTTCTTCAATTCATTCTTTAAATGTCGGCTCCAGTGACACTTTCTCTGTGAAACTTTCCCTCCCAATCACTTGGAGCAAACGTTAAGAATACCATAGAAAGGTATTTAAATTTCAATCACCTCTCTTAACACTTTCCCTTACAATCTATTGTAACCATTCATTTTCTTGCGCCCTTTCTGCTAAAGGCTATACTCTTGGGGGTGGGGGGAGTGGGGAACAGGTATAGCTTGTTATCATCCCTGCTTTCTGGTCTCCTGACACAGTATCTGAGCCATAAGAGTTCAGGAGATATTTCTTGAATTAATTCAATCCTCTTATAATTACTGTTTAAATTCTTTTATCTTATATTTTTGTGACCCCTGTCTATCCTTTGCTAAAAATATATATAAGTAGGGTTCTTGATCCTGTTTATATATGTAGCAACTAAATTTCATGTCTTCCTTTTCTGTAGGAATATTTGAAATACCTTTTCTAGGAACTAAGTTGTAAGTTTAGGTTCAAAATGAGAGTAGAAGCTGATAGTGGTTACCCAGTTTACATTATATTTTTGTTCATATTGCATTGCCTTTTTTTTTCATGAAGGCATCACTCAGGATCAAATACAAATATCTTTATATTTCGACATTAGACACCCAAATCCCTTATATGTCCTAATCTTTCTGGTAATATCATCATCACTGTTTTCTGTGTTCAAGTGTGTGCATGTGTGTGTGCAGCCACTGACTGGTCTTCCGAAGCAAAGCCTTTATCTTTGTTGTTATCTTTCACTGTCAATGCCAATCTCTTATTATTGATCCTTCCCTTTTTCACTGTCAATGCCAGACTCTTATTATTGATCCCTTCCCATGATAATGGCTTGAGGGATTTTGAGAAAGGATATTTTAAAAAAATTTTTTTTTTGGTGGGAGAAGTCTTGCTTGGAAGAAATTAAATGAAATAATTTCCATGTTGGCTAAGAAATCCTACCCCCTCAACCCTTGCATTATTAACTTGCAATAATACATATTATTTACAGCATCTAAATTTCATATATAAACAAATAACTGTGAAAAATAAATATCTTACTCTTCAATTTCCTAAGATTGGTGGCTATGAAAGTGAAGGCAAAAAAATCTAATGCAGTTAACACACATTGGCTTAGTACCTACCAGGTTATACAATGTGGGGGAAAGCAGATGAACAAGGATGATCAAGATAGTTTCTGACGCAGTGCTTTCTATGGAAGACTTGTAAATATATGAGTAACTTTAATAAAAGACAATATTTGATACAAATTTTTACCAATAATACACGTAATTAGGCACTGAGACAATTGGAAGGATAAGAAAATAAATATTCATTTTCTAATGAAACGGTGTTTAAGATAGGTTTTGAAGAATAGGAGGATTATGTATGAGTGGAATGTGTCCATTTTAAGAATCTATAGGATGATGTGATAGTTAAGATGCTGGGGACACATTTTACTGAGCAGCCAATGTCTGGTTGAGAAATTGGTACTCATTGTGGTAATCAGCGTGGCTTCACAGAAACTTTCTGAAGATGATGTGATCTGATCCAATTCAACATTTTTGAAGTATTTAATATATACAAAGGTTCATAAATGTTTTGTGTAGTCTGCATCAGAAAACAGAAAAAAATAAGGAAATGCTATAATAAACTAGGGTTGCCAACTTGTGTCTCATAGATAAATTTTGCTCAGTCTAGGCAGATCTTCCAACCACATGAATTAGATGTCAAATTTAAAGTGGAAGTTTCAAAGAAAAATCATGATTCTCACATCTTCTGAGAATCCTAAGATCTGGCCTCTATATTGGCATGCTAGCAATTGCCTAGGGTAGGGGTGTGTAGTAGTCACCTTCTTTCTGCAGGACCTGTGTGGAGGTTCACTGTGGTCCCCACGGGGTCTGTCTGTTCCCTGCCTGGTTTTCAAAGCATTTGAGTTTGTGGCCTTTATTATAACCTAATGAGCCAAAGGGAAGATACAAAGTTTCAAACTTACCATACCCTAATCCTAGTAAATAGTAGTTACAATAGAACTCTGGAAATATACTCATTGGTTATATAGTACATAATTTCTTGATTAGTTTTGTGCTTCATTATATTTATTTCTGCATTATTAACAATAAGCATGCCATCAAATTGAAGATTAGCCTAAATTGGTAACAATATTTTAAAAATATATTTTACTATTTAGGGAATGTAACAGGAAAGCAAAACCAAATGGAAAAAAAAAAGCAGCAAAGTGATTTCACTTATACAGCAAGATTTTTTATTTTACCAAAGGAAGAGTAAGAGTTAAGGGACTGGAGAGAGAAACATTTGTTTCAATAGAAGAAATATATGAATTTTGGTATTTTAGCTAGATTTTCAAAATTGATAATTCTATCAACTCATAGTGAATTTTCAATAACATATAGTATTCTGTATTTTGTACCTTATTATTTTAAATGTCCTAAATATTTAGGTATGTTTTATACCAGGGATAAATAAAATAATATATCTAATCTAAATATTCATTAAGTGCTTTAGGATATTCTGAAATATAAATCATAGTATCAATGTGAAAATATGTTGGAGTTATATCATTTGATTTATCACATAAAAAACAATGTTAATATCATATAAACTAATACAGTACAAAGAAGAAACTCCAACATGTAGCCTCATTGAATCTCTCAGTTCCCTCAACTTACCAAACTCTTTCTAACTTTTAGGTCTTTGTGTATGGTTTTTTTGTTTGTTTGTTTGTTTGTTTAATCTGGAAGTCTCCTCTCTTCATCCCCTTGCTGGTTTAATTCCTATTCAGGTCACAGTTTAGCTTTCACAATTTCTATTCCTCTTTCCCTGATTCCTCTTCCCCAGTAATGTTTTATGGCTTACAGAGCCTTAACATTCCATTTGATCTTCATTATCTTCATTCATAGAATGTTTGGAAGCACCCATGCTAGGCAGTGATATAGAGGAGAGCTGTCCAGAGATGCAATAAAGAGTTTTTGTTCTTAGGTAGATCACAATTTAGTAGGGAAGAGAAATTGATCTGCATAGTTCTTTACGGAGACTTCAAAACCTGAGATTTGCACAAGTGGGAACAAAACAGGTGGATGCTGTTAATGAGAGGTGGCCAAAGATGGGAAAGAAAGAGACAGGGAAAATTGAAGACCTCAAGAGAATATTCTCAAAATAAAGGGGAAAGGAGAGATAGAGGAGAAACAAGTACCTCCATGACTCCATGAAATAGAATTGTTTTCATTTTGTTTTGTTATTTATTTATTTATTTTTATCACATGAGCTCCTAACATGGTCTAAGTTGTATGCACCACACTCTGAAGGAATTACTTCATTTATCTTATGCAATGACTCAGTAAAGTGAGTACTTTTCACAGGCAAACAGTCAGAGGTCCAAAGAAATTAATGTGGCATACTGAGAGTATATTTTGCCTTGCCATTTCCTTTTTTCTATTTTCTAAATTGTATAGTATTCTTTTTCAAATACCTGGGAGTGAGCTAAATCAAGTTTTCATCTAAAACTCAAAATGAAACCTTTTCTCTTGTCTTTGCTTTTTCAATATATATGTTTGGCCCTTTGTTTTATATTAAATTTTTATATTTTTAAAACGGCATCTGAATCTTGTTGATAAGATAGGAGCAACTTTCTTTTCTAAATATGTTCATTTGAAATGCTAAAATAAAAATATCACATAAAACTCCAACTTTCTGTTATCAGTGTTTCTTTAGTAGTCATCTGATAAATGAATGCCATGTTAGACCAGTGTTCCTCTTAAATAACAGTCCTTTGGGGTATACTGGAGCAAATTTATTGCTTCCAAGTTTTATTTTTTGGAAATGTTGCTTTTAAAGCAAACAATAAACATATGAAATTCTAAAAGAATCTCACCATGTAACTTAAGAGATATGATTTTTACATAAATTAGTAGAGGAAAATGTAGTTTACATTTCTTTATTTTTATTATAAGAAGAAAATTTTATTGTAAATAAACTGTTATAAGAAGACAATATTTATGCCTTTCAAAGCTGGAATTTTTATTATATTTTTCCACTTAAATTTTTCCTAAAATTGGTCAACATTATAAAGCTATAATCCACAGAAAGTTAATTAAAGAACTATTGAGTGCTCTTATTGGTCACTGAGGGGAAATTTGAAAACATAAATCACAGAGTTCATTCCTTTAGCATTTGCTCTATGGTCAAAGAAAAAGATCAGTAAAATATATATCTTAAAATATTAATTGCATTTGAGTTATATAAAAAGCAAAGTATCAAAAAATTATAAGGTGAATTGCCAGAAATCTAGCTTCCAATACTCATTCAAACTATTACTGGTTGAGTTATCTAATCTTTTGGGACAAAGTGTTCTCATTTGTAAATTGAGAGGATTAAGTAGCTGATTTATATGGTCCAGTTCAATACTGAAAGTTTTATTTGATAATTTATTAATTCATATATATTGAACACCAATGTTGAGAATAGTGGGAATAGTATATACAGATACTTAAAATTAAATGCCTGACAAAAATCAACAAATCTTCTATATGTTGTGTAGTAAAAATCCAGACCAGACAAAACAAAACAAAACAAAACAAAACAAAACAAAAAACGGCATCTTGATGGTACCAATAGAAATAAACAAATACACAGCTAATTCATTAAACTTACACATTATTTCTAAAAAAAATATCTTAGGGAAAAAGTTATATTTATAACTCCACTCCACAAATTTGGAGTTTGGATTTGCTTTTATTTTTTTAAATGGCCAACATATATACAGGCAGTTATGCTGTTATGATAATCATCTATATACTGATGCTCATAGATTGTTAAAAGCAGGCTAGGATAGGACAATTGAGAACATAGACTCACACAGATAGACTGTGATAATATTTAATGTATGATGAAAATGTAATCTAAAAATATGGGTAATCAGTGATATAGTTTATAATTAAAAAAAAGAGAGAACACTTCCTTTCTTATTCATAGATGGTTTCCTAGAGAAGGAGAAATGATACCAAGTTTGATTAGCATCTACAATGTACCATGAAAATTTTGCCCATTTAATCTTCATAATAACCCTATGATGTAGATATCCTTATTTCCATTTCACTAATGAGGAAACTGAGACTTACTGTTTAAGTTACAAAACAGCTTGATGGAGACAGGCTCAAGGCCAGAGCTGTCTGTCTCTGAAGTTCATGTCTCTTTGCTTCACTGTATGGTCTCAGAAGAAGGTGTAAATGTTCCTTGAGATCCCCTTTACTATTTGAAGGAGCACACCTGAAAGTAACAAGAAGGTGATTCTTGCAAACTATGGGAGCAAAACGGTGAAATTTGTTTGACAGCAGGAATTATGGGAGGCTGAGAGAATATATAGCATAAGTTTGGTTAATAGTTAAAATAAAAAAGAAAAAAAAGTTTAGTTTAGGCCTGGAGAAATTTGAGGATGCTTATCAGATGTTTGCATTATAGGCCAAGAACCTTCTGAGACAGGGGTTTTGGGTGAGGAGTAATGAACGGAGAAGGGCTGTGCAGATCAAGTCAGATGAGAAATCATTTACTGGAGGTTAAAGATAAAGACTGAAACATTTTACCAATAAGTACTAAAGTAAAATCAACAGCAGGTTTATTTTGGGGTAGAAGAGATGCCAATTTTTCAGTCTGACTAAATAATAAATAGTAAACGAGCAAGTCGAATTTAAACATACTTTTTTATTCAGTAGTGAAATAAAAGGATATGGAAGAAAGTACTTTTAAAAAGCTAAAAGGAAGCTGTACAAGATAGTTTCACTGCATTTCATGAATGATACATTTTCAATGAAGGCAATTGATCCAGGGACTTTAGGAATTCAAAGACTGTTATTTCTCCCTTTTTTTATGGATAATTAGAGCATCACTCCAACTAGAAACACTGAATTTACACTAACCAATCTAATTCTTCTCTAATCAGTATGTTAATAAAATATTGCATTAAATTAACATTTAAAGTTATAATACCATACTATTCATTTAATTTTCCTTAGGTTATTCCCATATTAATAAGCTGAATTATATATTGAGGTTATATGTAAAAATTAGCCATGGTGACTGTCGCTTCTGTAATCTGTCCTTTCTACCTGAAAATGAAAAGTTTATCTTGAATACAACCTAAAAATACCAGTAAAAAGTGACCTCATGATGGTGCTGCCAGCCCTGATTGTGAAACATTTTACTATGGACTATTTCCCTTATAGATTGTGCCTATTAAAAATGTTTCTGCTAAAATTTGTAGCGTAATGGTGACTTTGAGAAGTACACAGGAAGGAAGGAAATGTTTGGTCAAATTACTGCTTAATTATTCCAAAGCTGGAGTGACTGGCTTTGTTTTGCCCTCTTTTACTGAATAACTTTTGATGCCATCAAACTGAAAAGTCAGGAAATTAACTTTTATGGAAATTGAGTCATGCATTAAATGCATTTCTAATTCTTTTACTGTTTATTTAGTAACCAGTAAAACTGAACCACATTGTGCTATAAATTGAAGGATCATGACTTCAAATAAAGCAATTCTGTTTTCTTCATTATCCCTACACTTGGCTGGCAAAGAGTCTCTAGGAATTTTTTATTTATATGGTGTTATTTAAAATAGAAAATACTAATGTGATGTTGGAGGTTTTAGTTAAGTTTATCTGCAACAACAAAACATTTCAATTCAATTCTTTCTATTTGCTACCCATCGTTGCTTTATTTTTTCTTTCCTCTGTCAGTGGCCTTCAAATAACCTTAATAATACAGAGGGAAGCCTGTGACAACTAGGTTAGGTTCAGACTTCACATTTTACAACTAAGACAATGTTATATGTAAATTTTTAAAACTTACTATAGCTAATGTGTGTGTCTTTGTATGAATATGCACATGTTTCTCTGAATCTATATTTATTTATAGAGGCAGAACTCTTAAACCAATACAAAAATATTAACATTTTCGTGATTATACTGAGACAGCAGAAAGTAAAGTGGATATACCACTATCTTTTTACAATTCATATCACAGGCTTAATTACCTGGTTTGCTAGTATGGTAACAGTACCATGATAACTGTTGTTATCTGTCCATTTTCTTCAGTTTGTAAGTCTGGGGTAGCATTTTTGCAGCATATTTCAGACATATCTTTTGATGAGGGTGATGGTACAGATTCCACATTGCTCTTGGTCTAGCAAGCTGTTTGTAAAGACCCAGAAACAATGGTCTAACTATGGTCTGTGTTAATGAATCATCAATTTTAGTTTCATAGAGAATTACACTGACCCATTTTGTCCCTGACTGTAATCATGCATTAGGGTCTTATGAAGAAAAGTTGGATTTGTTAGAGAATGGAGTCCTTTTCAAGAGCATTTGAGGATATGTACCTAGAAAGTCTGTTCTAGAATGGGTGATGCCCTGATCTAATATAAAGAGCACACTGACTCTGAGGTTAGATTAACCCAGGAATGAGTCAAAAGTTACTCAACTTTTTAACTTAGTTTCCACATCTGTAAAATATAGATAATAATATCATCCTTAAAGATTTGGTATTAGAACTAAGTGAAATTATAAGGTTTCTACTATATAATATGCACTCAAGAGATGTTTGTTCCTTCTGCTTCCACATATCTTCTACAGCAGTGGGATGGTAGAAAGTCATCACTTCTACTCTGAAACTTGCAGAGTGTCTTACAAGCCTACAGATGAAGGGAATCATTCTCAACCAAGAACACTTCATGTTATATTGTCCAGTCCATTTGCATAGTGATAATAGAAATTTACCATGTTAAGACATAGAGACAGCTCCAGATTATTGTATGATGTGTAAGATATGAGAATAATTTTGGCAATGTGGCTACTATTTTAGAAGCTAATTGCTTGATTTTGCATCTGTTTTCAGAATAGATTTTCAGTGGTACATTTGATGTATAAATTCTAGTTATGTATACCAATCTGTAGTTGATGAATCCTGCAAGTCTCACTGATTAGTATGAGCACAAGGAAATATGATTTCACTTGAGGGTAATGTTAATCCAGTGAGTCACATCACTGGATATCATTTTGATAATTTGTGTATTAAAAACATTTGTTTGACATTAGAGCAGTTCACTCTTTATGTTGTTGTTGCCATTCTTTGGGGCATTTTATTTTCTGAAACACGATAGAGTAAATGGTCTGTGCCATTATTCTATTTGTAGAAAGTAAAATTAAAGCCTAAAGATAAATGTGCATAGTTTATGAACAAATGCAAAACAACAACCTTTATGAAGATTATTTGTATGCCATTTCCATTGGTTTACTCCAAAGATATATTCTCAATGATAATAAAGTAATAAAAGATTGTTTTCACAGCTGTTTGTCTTTGATTACATATTTCTTTGAAGTACTGTAATAAGACAGACTTTGAACCTGGAAAGAGATCAAATAATGAATTGTTCTGCTTTGTGAAGCTTAAGAAGGGATTTTATTGTCGAAACATATAGTGCGACATATTTTTTCTTCTAACAGTTAAATAATGGTTGAAAGTACTATGAGATCATTACAGATGGACTAGATTAAAAGGCTTGGGGCCAAGTGTGAGTGATCGTTACCAAAAAATTGGTGCTTTGGTTTAAAAAGTCTGTTTTATAATAACCAAATATTTCATTGGTTTCAGTTTGAGTTAAAATAGAATACAGTATTAATGCTAGAATATATTCTCATAACACTTATATCTAAAGACAATGTAAAACTTATATTAACAAATCTCAAGAGACTTCAAATTTGTTATCTACCTCAGGTTTAGGCAGATTAGACTAAATTCTACAAATTAAACTAAATTTCATTAGATAAAAAACATTAACAAACATATGGGTTTTCTTTTATCTAAAATAACAATTTAGAAAATGTAGCAGAAAGTTCGGTAGTAACACTTTTACTAGGTTTTCAGGTGTTTCATACGAATACAGTTATAACTATTGGTATTTCCAACTAAATTTTCTCTAAGAATTACTTAATATTTATTGATCAGCAGTATTAGAATATCTAATTATATTATTGAAATATAAAAATAATAGAATTAGGCAAAATTATAGCACTTTGTTCAACCTAGGTTATATGTACTATATAATATGGTTATAAAGCATCAAATTACAATAGGGTAGGCATTTCAACATAAAATTTTATTAAAGTTATGTTGAAACAACAAGCTGCTTTTATAAATACTTGGAAGTTTGTGATTACATTTTTTAGAAAGAAAGAATAACATGTATGTGCATATTTTTGGATCTCATTTACTCAGCATAATATTTCTCCAAACTAGTTTTTGTTGTATTTGGAAAAAACTTTTTCTTTATCTAAGATATAAACCTTTCAAATGATAATTTTCATGGAAATACTAGACAAAGGAATATTGTAACTTTAGAGATTTTTATGATGAAGGTGTGTTTAAGAGATGTCACTTTGATATTTTTACATTATGTCCTACATTTGTCAGCTAAAACCAGGATATTGCCTCAATGAGAAAAAGCATGTTCTGCACTTGTCAAAAGGCAGTAAGTAATGATTAAAATAGCAGTGTGAAATGCTAGGAGATTAAAGTGATGCTAATGATAAGTGAGAGAAGAAAAGGGCAAGCTATATTTTAATCCCTGAGAGAATGGTTAATGACTTCTATTGCCTGAGATTAAACTAAACCTGTCTCATCAGCTTTTTCTGCCTGGTGAAAAAAAGCTCTTTGCACTTTAATTTATTAAAGTCTTTTAAGGAAGCACATTGATCTACAGAGGTTAAACTTTTAAAAATTGTGCAAAATACACACAAATGCTTTAACAAAAGTGTGATTTTGTTGCTTTTAGGCATGCTCACAGATTTATAAAGAATCCATTGTCTATGCCTTGGTATGTTTAATTAAGGAATATTAATTACTTAAACTAGAAGGTTTGTTCCTTTTAAACACCAGAACATATTCATATTACCATGTAGACAAGGGGCAAGTATACTGTAGAGGATATCAGTCTATATGAAGAGATTAAATTACAGTGGTAATTACTGAATGGTTTGTTCAGAATAATACATGTACTGTTCAGAAAAATGAATTATTTTTATTTAAAAACTCTTAAAACTATAATAACTTATAATCTTTAAATAGATCAACTTGCTATTAACTTTAGATAACAAGTTATTATGAATTTTTCAATGTTTGATGATTTACTTGGTCTTCTAATTCTAGCGTCATTTTTTTCATACTTTCCCATCCTAAACCATGAAGATGATGTCCATCTTCTATGCCAGGGATCCCCAACCTTTTTGGCACCAGGGACTGGTTCCTTGGAAGACAATTTTTCCATGGACCAGTGTGGAGGGAGGATGGTTTCAGGATGATTCAAACACATTGCATTTATTTTCGTGCAGTCAGACCTCTCTGCTAATGATAATCTGTGTTTGCAGCCTCTCCCCAGCACTACCACCACCACCTCAGATCATCGCGCATTAGATTCTCACAAGGAAAACGCACCTGCAGTTTACAGTAAGGTTTATGCTCCTATGAGAATCTAATGCTGCCAACGATCTGACAGGAGGTGGTGGAGCTTACGTGGTGATGCCAGCAATGGGGAGCGGCTGTAAATACAGATGAAGCTTCACTCACTGGACCTCCACTCACCTCCTGAAGTGCAGCCAGGTTTCTAACAGGAGGTGGACTGGCACTGGTCTATGTCCTGGGAGTTGGGGACTGTACTTCTATGCAAATAACATTTACCTTTATGCACATAATATTTATCTTTTCCTAGTGGGATAAAGTAAGTGTGTGTGTGTGTGTGTGTGTGTGTGTGTGTGTGTGTGAAATCCTTTCTATGAGTTTGTAGACCATATCCAAAATATGTAACATTTACCAACATTGTATTTTAACTGTGTTATGTTATCTACCATAAACATAATAATCTCCACCAAGTCAGGTCATGATAGTTTACTAATTCATTATAATAAAGGAAATGTTATTCTAATTTCTAGAAAGGGATACTTCCACTTTCTAGAGTTCTGTTAAGTACTACTTTGGTTCAAAAGTTACTGATTTGTTGCCAAAGTGGATATAGTTATACATAAATTGATATACTCCATTGCATTTAAATATCAAAGTGGCTTTTTAATTCAACTGTTTTATGACAGGATTATAGCTCAACTTAGAAGCAACTTCTGATTTCATTATTCTAGCAAAGATTTAAAAGAAATTTGTTTTGGAAAAAACTTCTTTTTGCTTTTGGTGATGGTATTTTTTGTGATTCCATTATTAATAATGCTCATTCTTAAGAGTATATTTCTTTCTATTAATTATACCAAGAACCATATGAAGATCTTTTTTAAAATTTCATTATCTAAAATATTTTTAAAATTTTATTTTCTATGTAACTTTTTAGGTTAGGGAGCTTAAACTCAATACATTCTTTGATGTTAATGAAACACCAATTTTTCTGAAGGCCATGTAGCCCTAATGAGCAGCTTCTTATAAAAGAACATTTAATCAAGGTTTATTTTTAACTTGTTTAAACAGATCTAATAGTTTGTGCTGATTTCATTTCAGTATAATAATTGCTAGCAATCCTATTAGTGAGTCCTAGTACAGGGAAGTTAACACAAATTCCAATCTAATGAGAGTGGTGTTACAGCAAAAACCATGTAATCAAGGAAAGATTTGTATTATATTGGAGGGACAGAAGCACCTGGCTATTCTGTCCATAGTTTTATTTCCATAAATCTTTGAGTTCTGAGTTACTAATACTTAGATGGAATTTATTAGCTTTATTTCATGAAGATTCTTATTGCCAGTAAAAGGAAAAAAAGTAAAGAAAACAACACTTACTTTAGGGGCACATTTTGAGAAAATAAATGACATTTAGTATAGATAATTTTCTTATAATAAAGTTTGTTATGTAACTTAGTTCTAATTTGTTTCGACAGCACATATAAAAATTAACCAATCTTTGAGTGCCTTCCTCCTTTCCTTTTTGAGCTTCAGATTGAAGAAAATGAAATGTTCCTGGATTATAGGACATAAAAATGATATAATTGATAGAATTAAAGGATGATTTGAGACTAGCAGCATAGTGGATAAATAATTTCAGCTCATATTATATAATAGGATAATTCTTAAAAGAGATGACAAAATAGTCTGCTAAAAATCAAATGTTTTAAATGCCATTAACTTACTATTTCAGTAGGCTTAAAATAACATTATGATACTTTAGACTGCTCAGGGAATGTGAAGATTTCATTGCATTCAAGAATGAAAACAACAAAAGTAAGAAGTAAGACTCTCTTTGATAGTGAAAATGTAAGAAGGCAAGGATTTCAGGCCTAGTAATGAAAGTGAATATCTGCCAAGTTCAGGTTATAATCTTTTAAACTTTTTATTACTTAATATGACACAGTGACATTTAAAATATGGAGAAATTGAAGATAAATAATATGGAGTGAATGGCAGAATTGATTTAAAATTTTAAAGCTGTACTAAAAGTATTCTAATGCACTGAAGGACATTTGTAAGTTATACATTGTTTATAGGTTTCTGATTAGAATCCCAAAGCCTAATGTATTAGAGCTTGCCTTTCCCATGAGAGAGAAGGAATATTGTCTGCAGAAAATAGTGGATAGTAAAATTTAGCCTCTTTTTTCATGTAAATCATCTTTCTGCGAAAGGTCTTTATGCATAGGATCATGCCACATATTATTAATTTGAATCAATAACTGATATATTTGATCTTCTGGACGATTTCTTTCTGAAGATTATCCTTTATTGCTCTAAAAAAGTCAAAATTAGAGTAATGCTGTGAAAACTGTGATTTTTATCCCCTCAATACAGTATAAGGAATAATTTTTCATAATAATTCTAAAATCATGGTATGCTGATAACTTGATGATTTAAATTTTTTTACTACATTTGGTAAAAAAAAATAGTATCTGATTTACAACCTATTATTTTTTTTAAAAAGTGATCAGTAAAAATTATATATCATAATCAACAAAGGTGATTGATAACAATATAGATTTATTGATCTCATCATAGGCATGCTGAATTCAATACTCTAGAAGGGAAGCCTGGAAACTAATATTGTTAATGAAGTTCAACAGGTATTTCTATTGCACATGAAAGTTTAACTGCTATTAATTTTAGAGAGAATATGACACTCTATGGGCTAAACAGAAAGGGTCAATATTTGCTGCATTATATCTACTAGAATAAAGCTAGAAGATTAAGGTATTTTGGTAGAGTTGTTTATATCAAATCTTCAAAGTGGCGAGAACAAAACTTTTAGAAAGGCATTTGTGGCTTTAAATTTGATGTGTATGTGGTACATAGATGTCAACTTTAGAACATCTTTCACTGACACTGTATAACTGTATACTCAAATGAATTATGTCATCTGGCTCAAGTTACTGTTCTATCTTAACTGCACACAAACTCACACTATTTGTGCTGAATGCTTATACACATTGCATTCTGAATACTAAATTGGGATGTATTTACAAAACTGAAAGAACTGCAATGTTTAATGCACAGGTTGTCATAGAAACTAATTAACTTTTATTTCTATGTCAAGATAGAGTAGTGCAATACAGATGAAAATTGTAGCAAAGGAATTATAGTATCAAAACTAATGGGGAAAAGGCTCCAACACACGGAAAATGTGGACTCAACATGCGTGGTGTCAGGTAACTCAGTGGTAGATTGTTCTTTAATTCCACAAATTATGATGTTAAAAATTGTTCAGATAGAGTCCACATTTTCCTTGAGCTGTTTGAACAATTTAAATGGAATTTGGCAAACAACAATAGAAGTAGTATAACGTTTATCAAACAATGCCAGGAAAGGTTTCCAGTTTAAAGATTATTCCATATTTTATTTTATCTGCCTTATTTTGTTCTAAAATTACCTGTCTTTTTTGGATTAGAAGAGGAAAAAAAATACCAAATGTTATCCATTTAGGACATTTTGTGCTCAGGGCTATCAAATTTTAGGTACAATACTTTAAAAAGTGAATAAACTATAAATATCTTAATTTTTGAGAACAAATACCATATACATTTTATATTTTTTTCCAATCACATTTATTGAATATGTTTTCATCTTAAGGAAAGCAATATATAAGAATGAAGAATTAATTTTCACCATGTCATGGCATATCCCAAACCTTCCTACCTGCATGAAGCTTCTCCCTGGCCTAGTCATTAGGGAAATAGACATGTTTTTTGTGGCTTACACTCATTTCAAAAAGAGAGGATAGAAAGTAGCTTATCTATAAGTAATCTTTGTTCTGATTATGACATGTCTTATTTCAAGAAGATTGATGATGAAGATATAGCTAATGATTATGAATATTAAAATAAAAGAGGTCAAGTACCATGAGTAATTAAAGCTTTAGAGACAATAATGGGGCTTATATTATTAACATTATTTTAATGAGAATATACTTAACATTCTGAAATTCTAACTATATGATATCCCACAATAATACTAAGAATTTTCAAAATTCAATACATAAAAATTAAACTTGATAAAAATGCTAATATACTTTGCCTATGAGACTAAGTCATATTTTATTACAAAATATTGCTTACCTGCTGCTTAAAATGTCTTTAATTAAAAAAGGAAACAGATTCTTGTCATCCCACTGAAACTTACACAGAAGAAAAAGTGTTAAAGGGCTAGGAAAATATTATTTCATCATTCCTGTTCCATTAGAATTCACTTGGGTGGCTGAGAAAATGGTTTATGGATTAGAGAGAGAAGAACAAGCTAAAACATTTCATACCTTCATCTCTGATAAATTCCCCAAACTCATTCTTTGCATCTGAGCCATAAATAACAACCATGCTTTTTGCTAAAAAGAGCTTTTTTCCTACACCAGGTCTTTTGTCTTGGAGATGAATGCTATAATAAATTTGAAGTCTTAGGGGGGGCATTGTTTGAACTATAACATTATGGTTTACAACTGTTGCTTCTATTATGAGGAGGATAAAAAGCAACTGTGAAGCTTGATCTCTGTCATAGAAATGGATTAATATTTCAGTCTTCAATGTGGGTCAAGTGTATGATTCTCCCCAAAGCAATTCACCATGATTAATTTTTATTATGTGGGCATTCAGATTCTCTTTATATTCTTATGTATTTTATCCCCCCACCAAATCACCCTTTGAAATACTATAACTTACATTTTTCACATAATAGCAGAGAAACAGGATTTTTAGAGTCTTACAGAAGCTTTAATAAAACCTCATGGAAATAAGCCTCTAAAATGTTCTTTTCCTGTGAATAACTTAATAATAGAAACTTAATTCTTTTATTGATAATTAATATTAAATTAGTTTATAGATACACAATGTTAAATGTTATAGTTTGTCAAGTAGTATATTTTAATTTCCTAATGATTAAATAATTAGGAAATATTTATTTTAGGAAATTAATTAATTATTAGGAAGATGTAGTCTGTCACTGGAGAAAAATATTGAAGTTTTAAAAGGGGGAATTTTTAAAGTGTTTATCTGAAGGGAGAAGGAAGTTAACTAGAAAAACAAGAACTTTCTGTTGTCTTTATTATCTTTAGACTAATTTTTCATATATATCTGCAAGATGCTAATGACTACAAAACTTTGGGGAAAAAGATTTTTTTGGCCTTTAATTAAGTGAGAGCTTTTTCCCCCTTTTCTCAGAAGGAAACTGACAGTATGTATGAATAATTTCATGTATTGAAATTGTTTTCTTTAGTACTTTCATTCCTTCTTATACCCTGAGAAATTTAAGTAATTCAAGGTAGCTTCAAGATTTTATTTATTTATTTATTTAAAAATGGAGTCTTGCTCTCTCACCCAGACTGTCCACAATCATAGCTCACTACAGCCTCCAACTCCTGGGCTCAAGCAGTCAGCCTGCCTCAGCCTCCCGAGTAGCTAGGACTACAGGCACACACCACCAAGCCTGGCTAAATAGGTTATTAAATTTCAGTACTTACATTAATAATTCCTATGAAGTATTTGTAAGAGCAGTTCACAAGTCTTATTCATCTATTTCTTTTACAAGTTATTTTCGACAGCCTATGGTGCTCTAATCACATGTGAGCTGTATATTTAAGGGAGCTATTACTTCTACCTATAGGAAGCTCAAACGTCCAGTATAGGGGAGAAATAGTTACAATTACTGGGATCAGTGATATGGAGATTACTTGCTGTTTGGTATAACTGTTAATATACATATATATTTAGTTTTGCAAGGCAGTAGGTCTCAAACCTGGCTGAACCTTAGAAAAAGCTGGGCTGCTTTTAAAAATTCTGATGCCCAGGCTCTACCTCAGATTAACAAGATAAGAATTTCAAGGGGTGAATGAAGCCAGGCCATTGGAGCATTTAAAATCTCCCCAGGTGATTAGAGATTCTCATGTGCTAAGCTAGTGGTGAAAGTCTAAAAAGAAGAGGGTAGAGATGGAAGCTAAAGGAAAGATGTGAGTATGGAATTTGGGAGAGATTGTAGGATAATGGTTTTGAGTAAGAGCATTAGAGTTAGACAGAAAAACTGTTTCAGATACTGGTGTCTCTCTCTTACACTGTAATTGTAGATAATAAGTTAGTTATCATGGGACCATTATTTATAAAACTGGGAGTCTTAAAATCCACTTCCCAGGGTTATAAGGAATAGTAAATAAAATGGCATATGAAAGCATTTTAACAGTACCTGGAATGTACAATGATAACCATCATTATTACTCTTTAGAAATGGCTAGAGAGATAGGCAAGAACCAGATAATAATGGCTTTCATTTATCCTTGAGTTTGGATTTTATCTAGAAAGTAATGAGGAAATATTGAAGATCGTTAAGACAGCACATTAGGTAATCAAATTTGCATAGTGTAAGTAAAATCTTGGTAGCCAAATGTAGTACAAATGGAGGCAAGAAGGCTCATTAGAAGACTATTATGTAACAGTCCAAGTAAAAAACGAAAGAGGCCTTTACTGAGACAATGATCACAGAAATGGAGAACAGGAAATAGATGTGACAGTGCCTTAAGGGGTGGAACCCGTGGAATTTGGTCACAGATTAGATGTTTGTTCGTGGGAGAGGACAAGAATGAACAGGTGAAGCAGTAAGTTCTTCAAAATGCCTGATTTGTGTGGCTTGCCAAATGGTGCAGCAGGAAGGGAACATAAAAAAATGGAACAGAATTGGGGAAAAGATGACAAATTCATGGAAATGTTGTATTTGTGGTAGTTGACTGTTTGATATCAATGGGGGACCATATTACCTCACTTGAAGATTAGAAATTGGAATGAATGGGACCTCCTGAGTATGATGATTTAGAGAGATCGGGAAGAGCTAGGGATGAAACCTTGAGTAATATTTACTGTTAGAAAAATCAGGAGAGGATTCAATGAAAAAGGGAGGCATGGTTAAACATGTAAAAAACCCAGTTAATTACATTGTTGTTGCTAAAGTCAAAATACCAATCATATATTTCAAGATGTAAATAGTTTTCTAGATACCTAAGAAAACAGCCTGTACAAGATTCTTCTAATGGAGATGGAGTAGTCAGATATTTACTACCTTGGCATATCCTTAGAATCTACCAGTAAAGAAGTAAAATGAGAGAACTTTCCTACATTATACTTACATTTTTTGAACACCTACTATGACCACAGCACTAGATCAAGCAATTAATAGATGGGTGGTTCAAAAACTTATCAAACTTATAGCCTAGTGAACTACATCCCAAGGCAAACAAATTTCTGAGACTTCATCACTGGATCTACTTCTTATTTTTAGTTTGGAAATTTTGTGGGCTGTTAATGTTTTCTCTTCTTTGTGCTTTTGTTGAACGTTTTCTTTATTTCAGTTATAACATATACAGTCTTATGCAATTATGTGTATTGTAACTCTTTTGAGTATGATGTGTTATGTGTGTGAAAATTTTCTGGTCTGTATAATTAACATTCTATATAATACAGTACTACAGATCTTAAATGCTGTAGTTAGGATAAAATTATTTAAAAATTAAGTACACATAAATGCAATTAATTATATTATTATTTATAGTAATAATGATATTCTTACTTAAGGCATATGTCTTTTAGTGTTCTAAATAAACTCTGACATTTGCTTCACAGCCACTTATGTTTATATCCTGGTGCCTAAGGTTGTGCACAATGCAGGCATTCAACAAATGTTTGCTAAAGATGTGTATGGATGAATAACATATTTTCTAATATAGCAAAGGAGGGCATTTTGCTCCTGTATATTATTAAAAGGTTAATTTAGTATATCAAATCCAACATGTGTTAACTGTTTTGATCAATGTTTTCTGCTGAGCATATGCCTTTAGAAATGATATTCCTGTCACTTTTATTCTAATGACCATTTAAAAGGCTTCCTAATTGTAAATGTAAATGCTATCTTCTGTGCAAAGACATATAAAAGAAGGAATGTAGAGTCTCAAATTAAGATTAGAGAGCCAGGTGCAGTAGTGTGCACCTGTAGTCCCAATTACTCAGGAGGCTGAGGTAGGAGGATTGCTTGAGACCAGGAGTTCAAGTCCAGCCTCAACAACATAGCAAGGTTCCATATTTAGGGGGAAAAAACCAGATTAGGATAAATATCTGCATAATATTAACTGTTTAAACTACTCCAACCAAACAGGCTGAAACACAACTTGATCTCTAAGATCATATATTTTAAATCATTATAGAGTCTTACCATTTGTCATCAGAAAAAGCTATTGGAAATAGGCTGTAACAACTGTCATATTTTATAGGCAACAATGAGGCAGGGTGGCAAATTGTTAGAGAGCACAGACTCTGGAACACAACTGCCTGGATTTCAAACTTGACTTTGATACTTACCAATGACATAAATCTAGATGTATTACTTAACTGCTCTGTGCCTCAGTTTTATAATCTGGAAAATGAGTACAATAGTTTTATCCTTAATAAAGCAGTCATGATTATTATTATAAATGGGTTAATAAATGTAAAATGCTTCAAACAACTGGCAATTAAATAAGGTAGTATATAAGTGTTAATGTTTATGTTGAAGATTATGACACTGAGCTCAGAGAGTGTTAAGATATCAGTCAAAGCAACATATGTGGGTTATTATCCCAATACACAGCAGTGTTTAAACTTGGCTTTCCATATCTATGCTGAACAGTCTTATATGCCAGTGATAAGCCATATATTTTTTTTTTGCACTTTTACATGACTTGCAATGATTGAGAAAAATTATATTATTACATTGGTCCAGTAATAATAATAATACCAAATTTTTAATGTACATTTTAAAGATATACCTACCCCTTAGATACACATACTTTTAAATCATTTTCTATCACATCGTTTTCTTCACAGCATTTACCCATATCTGACATTTTCTTGCTCATTCATTTGTCCAGTTATAGAGTAAATCCAGGTTGGCAGGAACTTTGTCTTTTCACACCTGAATGCAGAGGGCCCAGAATAGGGACTGTATAGACCCTCCATAAAATGTGTTGGGTGAATGAATGTGTTGTCATATACTGTGATCCAGAGATGTCTGGTTCACATGGGGAGTAATGTTGATTTGAACTGTACTGAACCGATAATGCATTTGTAGACAATATTTGATTCAAGTTCCAAGTCCAACCGTGGACCAGTTATTTTACCTCACTGAATCTCAGTTTTCTGGTCTGTATACTTAATACAATTAATGTAACAATGCAGGCCTTTATGGTTGTGGTGAAGAAAAAATGAGTTAATAACTAAGTCCATATAGCAGACACTTTATCAATATTATCAATAGTGGTAGTAACATTCTTATTTAAATCATCCATATTTCAGATACTTTATTAATGTATATAATTAATAAAGTACTTTTATTAATGAAGTTAATACAATAGTGTTGAAAATATTACATGTGGCTTTATCTTGATAATATTCTAAGGATCTCCTACTTCTAATTTTATTATAAAAATTATAAATACCATGCAGTAGTTTTAGTCCTTGTTTCTCAAAGTCTGGGACCAATAGCGTCAGCATCACTAGTAACTTTTTATTAAAAATGCAGTGTCCTAGGCCCCACTCCAGACCTACTGAATCAGAACCTGCATTTTAAAAAGTTCTCCCCCCCGGCCAGGTGATTAATGTTTGATAAGTGTGAGTTTCAGGTGATATTTTTAAAGGAGAATAAATATTCAAGAATCCCAGAGGAAAGAAAAAAAAAAACATGCAAATATTCCCTACTAAGCCAAGACAATCATCTCATTTCCTAAGAAACAGTAATTATAAGATAAGTCAACATAGCATTGTTAAATTGAGAGGAAAAGAGAGAGGATTTATAGTTGCCATCTACATATAGGAAATTTATGCCTTATTGCATAACATGGGATCCCTTTTGAGTAAGCTTTTACAAGTACAGGCAAAATTGTACCATTATACCCATTGTACACTCTTTCCTATAGAGTGAATTATCAAAGTGTAAAAATATAATGACTATTACCAGAATATTTAATAAGAAGGATAAAATAATAATTTAAGAAAAACGATTCCCCAAGGGACTAAAGATTAGGATTAAAATGAGAGTTAGAATAGCATAGAGGTAATTCAACATTTGATTAAGGACTTAATCTACTTATTTTTATTCAATTCAAGCTTTTTTCAAATTATTAAGATTTACCGAAATGAGAATTACTTTTAGATGTTCTTGCCCCAGAGTATAAGAGAAGAAGATAAAGGATAAAAGGACATACAAGATGAAGGATTTAAGATAACATTGATGTAGAGACAATGGATTATGAAAATGATCACTTTATATTCTATAAATTTCCTGAATTTGAAATACCATATCAAAATTCCCTGATGTTAATGAAAAAGAAAAGTTATAGTTGAATGTGTCGAGTGTGTGGATGATGTACTGTGTGAAGAAGATGATGATCCCAAAGAAGAGACTGGGGTGAAAAAGTAAGAGACATAAAGAAAGAAACAAAAAGGACAAATAGAAGTCTGATAATTGAATTGTGTTTGCAGAGATAAATTGGTCAATGGCACTGGAAAAAAAAAAAAAAACCCTCACAACTACAACACCCTTGAGTTCATAAATATGCCAGTATCCATTTTTTCATTATTAGTAGACAAGGCTGTGTCCTTTCCTTTGATGACGGTAACGAGTTCTATGACATTGCCACTTTGAGTTCTTGCTTCATTAGATTGGGTGACTGTTTATTTGAAATTGTAATGAAATATTTACTTTATAGAGCTATAAGGATTAACTGTGATAATTGAGTGAGGCTGATCTGGAGCTTTCAGTGTAATAGGTCCCCCTTGTTTGAATACAGAGCGCAGTGAGAATGAACGAGCAAGTGAGTGTGTTTCTGCCTGTCACTTTCTTTCTACATGTTGCTTTTTCTTCTGGAGATAAGTGGGCCTAATGCTGAACAAATACTGGAAATCAGAAGCCACTGAGAATCATTCCCCTCTCGCTTTCCCATGGCAGCATGATAGACGCTCAATCAAAGAACCCCCTCCTCTCAGCAAAGCAACAATTTTGTCACCACGAGCAAATCCAATTGAAAAGTCCCTTGGACTGAGAGGAGAACTCCAGTTGTCAGAATCAGCAAACAGAATGAAAAGAACTAAGAGGAGTAAATTGGCACCTGGGGCCTCCGTGGTAGCCTGTGATAGGCTGTGGCATTGTGTTGGGTAGACATTCAGCCATTTTCAGATATAATGGGAGAAATTAATGCAAATGAGTCAATGGAATGAAATGCATTTTAATGCAGATTTGAGGGACTATCCCAAACTGCTTGATAACAAGTCGCTTTAAGAAAAGGCTTACATTGTGAGGACTCATTTTTTCCCCATTTCTTCTCACTAGTGCCTCATAAGGGCCCTTTGTTCTCTAAGTAAACTCTTTCTAAACTATTGACATTGCTCATTTATGTGAATTTCAGATTTTTTTTTCTTCCTCCCTGACAAAGTAGCCTTGGGTGATCTGGGAAAAACGTTAATTGCAAGAGGACAAGGAAACTGGCTGAAACAAGAAATGCAATCATTAAGTGTAATGTTGCAGTTGTCCATGCCTCATTATAACATGCATACAAGGCAATAAAATGCATGTTTCACAAACAAATCTTTTGACAACCATAGTTCAAGAGCCTCCAGCTGTCCTGCTTTTTTACATCTATTTCTCTTGGTTTAGTAATCATTATTGAAGCTAAACTTTGGATTCCCAGAACAGTCCTTCATATTATGCAAGAACCATGAAGATTTTTAGAGTGAAAACTTTGTTTGTTTTAAAATTCTAAAATATTTGCTTTCCAAAGTTAACTAGAATTGTTTTGTTTTGAAGATGACACTTAATAATAGTGAGGTGGAACAAAACAAAAAAGCAGAACTAACTCAATCTCAACAAAGACACTCTTTCACAAAACAATTTTTAAAATATTTACCTCTCCTAGGCTGTCTTTCCATGAAGAAAAAGCACTAGTTGAAAAATAAGGGCTCCATCTTCTACATTAAAGTTCATTATGGTTTCACTGGACTCTAAATACATATCATTTTTTTAAGGGACAAAAATAGTTAATCAGATGAAAAGGTCATTAAGTGTAAGTGCAGCTTGAAACTGGTGAACTGTCAGACTCACAAGTAAAACAGCCAGAAAGGGGGAAAAAAAAAAAGGTAACAGATTCAGCATTGTCCAAAAGTTCCAGACCAGTGATTAATGTGTAAGATAATGGACTTGGGAAATGAGTAAACACTCCCCATGCTCCCTGCTTTGTGCTTGAACGACTTGATGACAAGGGCAGAGCAAGGTGAGAATTTAAACAGAACCACAGGAAAAAAAAAGACAAAGACTAGCAACAACATAATGCGAGGGAGGGGGAATTTACTGGTTTGCAGTCTAGAAGGTACATAATAACTTTCTTCAAAGCAGGCATTAACAGAGTACTAATTTAAACTTCAACACAGGCACAGGATTCCTGGTAGAAATTATATGCTACTCAGTTATCTTTTAATATAGCAGATATTTATATTTACTTATTTTCATTCATTTGCTGTTTAACTTCAGCCAGTCCATTAAGAATTCAGATACATATTCACGTTCAGATGTGTCATCCTCAGGGAGAGGAGAGACTGTATTTTGATTAAATGGTGCATTTCAAGGTATTTCAGGCTATTACTTAAATAATTATATAGACACATTTTGGAGGTATTTTTCTCTAAAAATATTTCAGGATGTGGAAGCCCTTCTAGTGGTTGCACTGCATTTGTTAGCAGTCTGTCATCACTTGAACTTACACTTTCTTGAAGGCATTGGAGAGCTTTTATATCTATATAACATTTATCTACAGTGAAGAAAACTTGTTTTGTTTACAGGTTCTCACTCCCTCTGTTTCTTTAGGCACCTACATAGGTGTTTTCCATGAATCTCCTTTTGTAGGATCATGAGCTTAAAAATGTTAATTTTGTCAGTCCTTTATGTGAAAATCTGTTTTTGCTTTTGTCAGTCTATTTTTTTTTTAATTTTTTTTTATTTTGGCATATTATGGGGGTACAGATTTTAAGGTTTCAATAAATGCCCATTTCCCCCCCTCCTTGTCAGTCTATTTTAAATGCACACATCATACATGATACACTTTGAGGATCTATCAGTCTCTTAAAAAAACGTGGCACTTTCTCCGGATAAATGTTACCCTTTACCTTTAACAGTGTTTAACAAACTTTGAGCCCTCACCATGAAGAGGCTACATTTGTTCACAGCCCTGAATCTCTGTACTACTTTCGGGTGATCTTTAGTTGTCCAATTGAAAACATTTGAAGTTGTCATATTGGTTCTGAATTCTGGATACAATATCTGAGGTTCTTTTAATCATAAGGGAGAGATAAGTTTATACTTATGTTTCTATGCATTTGATAAATTAAATTCTTAATTTAGAAAACTTGAGATCGCATCTTCATGAATCCACTTCAGTGATTCAACTCCGAAAAACATGATGGTATAGAAATGTCATTGTGATTATCAACTACTAACTTGCTACTTTCAAAGTACCATTAAAAATCCTTTTGGCTTTTCAACAGTAGACTTGTGAGGTGGGTATTATTACACCCATTTCAGGGATTAGGAAGAATGGTCCCTACGGAGGTTAAGTGATTTGCTTAGGTTAGGCAGCAAGGGACTCTACAGAATCAGGTGTTGGCTACTGATCCATTTATTTTACTAAAGCCCCAAAGAAAATGCTTTAAAAAATCAAATTATTTCCTTATATTGCTCTTGCTTTAATGCTTATGGCATTTAGGGTATTAAACCAGTTTTTCTTAATTTTTCTTTTGATCCAAGTCTTGAATTACTATGTATTGATTTAAGTGATATTTTAACATTTAATTGAATGCATGTTTATTATGAGTTACTGAGGCATAATATTAATTATTCAAGCTAAATAAACTATTTTTGCTTTATGTCAATAACAAGCCCTTTCAAAAATCTTCAAACGTGTGTTACATTTTTACTAGAACTTTTAATAACTATTTCTCATGTTTTATGCATTGAATTTTACTTAACAAAAAAATCAAACAGTGGCAGTATATGAGTTTTTTGGTTGCAAATTTGTTATGTGAGCTATTGTTTCTCCTGATTCTTTAAATTCATTTTGTCATTCTCACAAGTAAAAAGCAACCAGGCAGGCATATATCCCAATTTGGCATTTCTATGATAATAAGATATTCAGTCCTTGTTGATTTAAAGCAAACTTTCTAAATCTGCTCTGAGACTTATGATTATTTCTTTTAGAAAACTGATCATAGATTTTAAATTTTGCTATTAAATATATTGCACTTCTAAAGTTCTTAACTTATACTTCTACCCTAACAATAATTACTTTGTATTATAATTATCTCTTTTCATATTAATCCTGTTCATTAGACTGTGAGTTTCTCCAGGTACAGGGATTGTGCCCTATCCTGATCTTTATTTCTTTGGTTATCAATACAGTGTCAAGGACATAGTTGCCATTCAACCAAATGTCTTCTAAAATAAATTTTTTTCTCTAATGTTTCAAAAACCAACCCTAAACCATAATCTAAGTCCTTTCAATATTCTGAGAAAGTTGAAATATAAGTTTTAAAGTGATAAATGATAAGGGTGGATGGTCAACTCTCTAAACCCTGGATTTTTAGGAAACACAAGTGGAATCCCTAGTAAAGGGGTTCCAAGTATACTGTTAAATATCTTAAGTTTAGGCAGTTTAGTGGGTTTTACTTTGAGACAGGATCTCACTGTGTTGCCAGGGCTAGTGAGAGTGCAATGGCATCATCATAGCTTACTGTAACCTCAAACAGCTGGACTCAAGTGATCCTTTCTGCCTCCACCTCCTGAGTAGCTGGGACTACAGGCATGTGCCACCACATCTGGCTAATCAAAAAAAAAATTTTTTTTTTTTTTTTTTTTTTTTTTTTTTTGTAGAGACAGGGGTCTCACTATTGTCCAGGCTGGTCTTGAACTCATGCCCTGAAGGGATTCTCCTGCCTTAGCCTTCCAAAGTGCTAGGATTATTGGGGTGAGCCACCTTGTCCAGACAATTATAGTTTTTGAATTTATACAATTTACCTTTTATAGCCATTGCTATAATATTTAGTATTTTAAAAAATGTTTACACCCCATTCTATCTCAGCTAACAAATTAGTGGTCTACAGTGAATACACTATTTCATTATTTTGCTATAGTATAATACCTTTACAAGTAAGTGTTCATATATGTTTGTTTCTAATGCTATGATTAAAATACTTTTGGAATTCATGTGAAAGGAGAGTTGACAAGGAATAGACACAATTTAGTTTGAAGACAATATACAAGTCCTGCTCTATTTTTGAACATTAATATGTAGACAGTAGTTTCTTGTGTTTTTAAAGATACATGTTTAGAAACAAATGGCTACTTTATTTCCTCTTAATCCACCTAATTGAAAGCTAGAATATATAGATTCCAGCTCAGGTTCTGGGAAGCCTGAAACCCAGGGGTGACATGTGCAAAATGGGAAATCAGACCTAACTTAGAGACCTTCCTAGCTCTACCACTATCATTGGGACCTTGGGCAAGTGATTCCCACTTTAGAGATGCTAAAAGAGAGAATTAAGGCTAATTGCTAGCTTTTGTCGCAGGAATAATACTGATTTGGTCTGGCCTACTGATGTAGCAATTTAAACTAGATTTTAAAAACTAAAGCCACTAAAGGTGGGCAGTTAGTAGTAGTAACTTGACTGAACACTGTTACTCAATATTAGCCAAGTGGAGTGTTTCCAGGCAACATCTTAGTATTTGTAATTACCCTGAAGATGATAAAATAAAACTCATAGACAAAATTAGTCATTTTTCTTGTTAAGTTTCAAAGAGAGGATTAAGAGATAGAGTATTTTGTGATGATTCTTTTCCTGGTCTTTTTGCTCTTTTAAAAGTAGAATGATATTAAAAGTGATAGGAGCAAAGGAAAAATAATATTTAATGTTTGGTAACATGCTTACCTTGTTATTCCACCTCTTTGTTTTTTATCTGGTTCATAATACTCATGTTCAGTGCAGTGAATTACCAGATAGTGGCATTTTCCATGTTTTGCAGAATTGTGATGTGCTATGTATTTGTGACATTTTTTTTCCTGGTGATATCTAAAGGTTATAATTTGGCCTATATTTGTTTTTAATTGAATATTTTTTGAGAATTTCATGAAATACTTTAAGAAATGTGAGACACCCTGGGGTATTATAAAATCTGGGCTGGAAAGCAGTGGCCCAGAGAATGGTTACTAAATTCTGACAGCTGTTGGGTCAATGGGCCAAGCCATTTAACCTCCATAAACCTCATTTTCCTCATCTGTAAAACAAAACTCTAAGTGCTGACCTAGCTTAGGTTTAGGTTGGCAGCAGCTAGAAAAATATTGGAGTGATGATCCCCCCTGTAAAGTATTAACTCTCATATCTCATAGGGACTCTGCATACCATAATGTAGATACTTCATTGTATAGCATGGAAGGGGATACGTATGGGTAAATTATTATTTGTAGTTGGACAGGAGCCAGGAAGTCAATCTCAGATTTTCAGAGGTATTAATGAGTGTCTCCATATCAAGACCAATGGGCGGTGCCAGAAGGGAAATGGGCATGATCAAAGAGGAAGATCTAATCAGGTAAGCTGGCTGTGAATTCCTCTATTTTAAAGCATGATCAGTTCAGTTTTGAACTTTGCTTCAGGAAATAAATATTTTGCTGCAACAGCATCTGAACAAAAGAGAAAAAATGGAGAAAAATAAAAAAAATGCTCTAGTGGTTGATGTATATATAGTGTATTAAAGAGGATAATCACAAGTCAAATTAAGTCAAAATTAGGCTACTTCTGATTTAGTATGCTATTTTGATTTCTCTTTGCATCTGTGTCCTGAACCAATTAGAATATTTTGAGATAATAGAACCTTTAGTGATGTATACTTTGACTATGCACAATAATTACTTTATATTACTTTTATATTATTTGTAGACATCGCAGCTAGTATTTCTTTTAGAGTAGGTTAGAGCTCTTGGCAGCTTTAGGGGTAGGTGATTACAGTGACTTTGGTTTTAAAAAGGAAATATGGAATAATCCAAAAAAGAATAAACCATTGAAGATAATTGAGAATTGATTATATTTCACAAACTCAGAATGTGGAAAGTTCTGAAGTTCTCTTCCACTTGCAAACAGAGTTAGGTAGGCCAGTCGTGAAATATTGTGTACAATTTTCTTCATACTGCTACTGGAACAGTGTCGGCAATCTATGACAGTTTGTGTGTTTTCACACTTTGGATCTACTGACTTTGTTATTTATATATCTACGTAAAATGATAAATGAAAAAGACATTTAAAAAACTTGCTTACTTATTGCTTTAAGCTATTACATCTTCAGGCAGATGTTGAAATAAGGATTAGCCTTTTTTTGCATGTGGTGGTGCATGAACCTTTTAAGGAATCTATGAATTATTGCTTTGGTTCAGCATGAGTGCAGTAAGAAGAAATGTACCTCATCTGTAATACACTGTGTAGACTAATATCAGCTCCTTTTTTCTTATATTGCAGCGAGATATTGATCTGGTAAAATGGTACCATATTGGAGCTGTCTGTTGTGGTATTCATCATGCTGTCACATCCCTAGTGCCTTGAAGTTATTGGAAAGTGGAATTGAGAGAGTTCTGTCATTTGGTGTGGCAATCCATTCACAGGACAGTCACTACAATATTTGCAGTGGTTCACTTATTTTTCTAGCTGGGATGGCTTCACCTTTAGTAACAAGAGGGCCTTTGTACTCTCCCATGCATAGTGGTATTAATAGGTTTGGTTTAACTCTTCTCTAGCTTGCTTTCCTTGCATATCATTGCTCTTTTCTAGTCACTGCTCACACCTGCTGCCTGTCCTGAAGCTGATGGGCTCATTCCTGTGGGACTTGTATATCTGAGCTGTGGCTTCAAGCCCCTTATGCTTTTATCTGATGATAGTAAGAAGGTAAAAGATGAACTTTTATATGTAGAAAGCTTTTAGTTTCTTCCCACACTAAAATATCAGTTAATGTTAAAGGAGCTTTCAAAAATATAAAAAGATACTGTCAATCTTCAATGACTAGATTAAGCAGTTTGAATGAATTATTTTTGTTTTGGATTCTTGCTGGCAACCTCATGATTTTAATAGAATGTCATGTTTTCTAAAAAGAAGCAAGAATGAAAGATTTTGTTTGGGGAAATAATTATTATCTACCAAAGAGTGTTAATATAAAGTGTATAAAGTGTTGATCATCTTTAGGAAGATGAGTTCTTGAAATTCCCAGTAACTATAATTTTAGCTATAGCTAAGTAATTGAGCAAGGAGAGAGAAAGCAAGAGAGAGAGAGAGGGAGAATATCCTAGTTTATATGAGTTTAAATGCAATTTAAAAAGTTGAATAATGTCAAAGTAGGTGACTATTTGGATAGACACTAATGTAAAAATTATGGCTACTGGAAACCAAGCCTATGGTACTTTGGAGAAAGTATATTTTAAAAATTGGCAGTTGAATAGAACTAAATATGCAAATATATTATGTATTTAACATATGATTGTGCACTATTGTTAATACACATTCACAGCATGCACTATAATAGCTCAGAAGGAGCTTTCAGAGCATTTATGAGCTATGACATGCATTTATATTAAGAGTTATCCATATGTTTTCTATGCTAATCTTAAAAATGTCCACTGATTTGCTATTGCTTCAGGAGGATTAAAATCTCTGAGAAGATGGCATTTCAGTGACTTGTCTATTCTTTCCCCAGCCAGTATTTTTATTTATATTACACTTATAATAAAAGAAATGCTAAGTGAATCACAGAAACAAGAAGGAGAGTTTTAAAAAATCTCAATGAGGGGTGCTGTAAATTTGATGATACATAATTGTAGAATTTATATATAAAGGTTTTGAATAAGTAGCAAAACAGTAAAAAAATGTTGATCACAATGACTGTATGTTTTGTGTGGAAATACTGTTTTCATTTCAGTGACATATTTGGCTTAGTTTGCCAAATTGCTTAATATGAGATGAAGTGTATTGTTATAACAGATGAGAAACCATACAATCTAATATTTTGTTGACTTATAATTTTTTTCTATTGTTATAAGATTGTTAGTTTTTGCCTTTTTACTTTTGTGTTTACTTTTATAGCTGCTACATATCTTTGAGGACAAATACATATTCTTTAGATAGTTTTACACATACTACACCTTACATCAGGACATGCTAGAAGCAAAGGTTGATTTCAAGTGAATCAACATATAACACATGATCATAAAATAATTTTTGTATCCTACTATGGATTTAGATCAACAAGATCTTCAATTATTAGAAAGGGCAGAATGGTAATGTTTTTGAAAAGCCATTATTATGCTATTGGTATTCACTAGAATGGACAGAAATAGAACATCACTGTCCTCTGTACACAGTTTCAATTTGATCTATGTACATGATAAAAATCTTGGTTTCCCAGTGCATTTAGGTGCTGTCATAGCTGTTGTTGCCAAATAAGAATGCAGTGTGATGTTATTATAGTAAACAGCACTTAAGCACAGCTGGCAGAATTGATCAGGGCCACATTAGAGTGAACTTCAACAGATGACTGACGCAGCAGAAACAATAACTGAATATGCAAACAGTTCTTGCAGTGAATGCTCTGGGGATCAGGCACCATTATTTTTGACTTTGAACAGGGAAAAGGGGCAGATTTGTAACCTCCTTCCATACAGAAGGGTTCTGGGTATTATGTAAACATCTGACTGCCATTTATAATGGTGGTTAGTTACAATGCAAAACTGAAGCCTCCCCTGACTATTTACATTCCATTAATTATTAAAGGAGAAAAACATAAACATCAGATAACTTTGTTTAATGTTTCACATAGGATTTTTTTAAGCCAGCCTTTGTCAATTAATGTTAGTCATCAAGAATTTCTGCTTTAACTTGGACAGCAACGTGTGTGTTTCATTGATGGTGCCCACCCTTTCTCCTAATTATTACAAGAGCTAATTATGTGAACTACATATTGCTGTTTTCTTATTGTAATGATTGAATCATTAAAAGTAAATAGTGTAGAAATATTAGATAACATTTATTCATGATATTTCTTTCATTCTTGCTTTTGAGGTCAATTTACATTTTGCTAATTACTAAAAATATCAAAAAACCATGCAAGTAATAGTGAGGACAATTAAACGGTACTTTCATTTCCTACTTTGACATTTATTTATTGAATTCTACATAAACAATTTGCACTTTAAAGCAATTATTCTTATAATGCACTCCAGCTAAGACACATGCTAAATGAAATAGTATATTAGATTGCTATTAAAAGGTCCATTTACTTGAAATGCTAACTTTTCTCACTCTTTCTGTTAGATCATTAATTCCTCTCTCATTCATTCATTTATGCATGCATTTATTAATTAAACAAACACAGGTGTGGCATTTTTGCAGCCATGTAATGTATATAGTTCCTCAGCCTAAGGGTCAGGAAGACAATCAAAAAGATACAGTTATTGAATAGTAGGGCAAGTGGCTGCTTTTGGCATGCAAAGACAGGGCATCCCAAGAAGCCAAGATGTGTCAAGAAAAGCTTCCAAGAAGATAGCATGCTTAAGTGTAGACTCAAAGAATGAGTATAGAGTGGAAAGGAGGAAGAGTAGAAGTAGTATGTTCTAGGCACAGGAAGAGCATGACAGAAAGCAAGGTGCAAGAGTGAATATGATAGAATTTGTGAATTATGTGTGACGTTTATACCCAACAGCATGCCTGGCAGAAAGTGAATGCTTCCAAAGCATAAAATTTTGAGATAAGAACGGTGTTTATTTTTGTCTTCCACTGGCTATTTTCACCACTGGTGGTCCCCTTTCTTTAATCATTCCTCTCCAAATCCTTCACTCTCTACTTATTTATTTAATAGCTCTTACCTTTTACCCTCATGGTGCTTGTTTTCAAAATGGGGATAATAATGCCTGTGGTGTTAGGTTGTTGTTAGGCTTGGAGATAAAGTTTATGAAACTCCTGGTCCCTAGCTGGGTTCAGAGAATGGCATAAATGATTAATAGTTTCCCATGTGTTGCTTCTCTCAACAGTATTTACATTTCTTCAGTGGGTCATGTTTTAAATCTGAGGAATGATTCCTTGATTGATTGTTCACTTAAAGAGAATCCTTGGAATGTTCTCTCATCTGAAAGAATGTTACATGAGATAAATTTGTCAAAATATTAGTAATAATAATAGTTTATGTTTGTTGAGTGCTTACTCTGTGCCGGGCACTGTATTAAGTGCTAGAATTTGCATATGACCCATCATTCGTTTGATTCATTCATACAGCTTTTATCAGATATATTCAAGTTTTCCTTAACAAATTCCCTGCAAATATCTAAAAAGTGTTCTCAAATTATACATTAGGATCGGTGTGGTGGCTCACACCTGTAAGTGAGCCCAAAGTGCTCGCTCCTAGCACTTTGGGAGGCCGAGGAAGGAGGATTGCTTGTGGCCAGGAATTCAAGACGAGCCTGATCAATATAGCAAGACCCCATCTCTATAAAAAATAAATTAGCTGGGCACAGTGTCTCATGTTTGTAGTCCCAGCAACTCCAGAGGCTGAGGCAGGAGGATCGCTTGAGCCCAGAAGTTGGAGGCTGCAGTGAACTATGATAAGGTACTACACTTCAGCCTGAGTGACAGAGTGAGACCCTGTTTCTAAAATATATGTGTGTGCGTATATATATATATATATATATATATATATATAAATATATGTGTGTGCGCGTATATATATGTATATATATACGCGCACACACATATTAGATAGAAATTAGTCATGTTACAGTTTTAGGCAAATTAAAGTCTCAATATTTTACACAATAACTAAGTGTTTGGATTTTGGAATGGTGAACAGAAAAAAAAGAAAATGGTTAAAATAATTATTCTAATTTTTCTATGCAATTTTTATATTCCAGGTAAAATAGAGATAAATGAGTAAAATTTAATGATGCTATGAAAAATTATATGTTAGTCAAGAAAATGTCCCATATGTTTTTGAAATCCTTGAATTACTGTCTGAGCTAATAAAAAGGCACGACTCTTTGAAAACATGGGAAATGTTATTTCTAGTCATCAAGGCTCCGGGAGTGAGGGTTTCTGCAGTAGTAGCTGGAGAGGAACCTGTTGGCCTTTATTCAATGGAGCACCCAGGCTGAGCCCAATAGTAAAGGATGTTCTGGGGACAGCAGGCAAAGCAAGCACCAGGAACAGCATTCTAATGAGGCAAGAGCCCATCCCCTTCAGTTCTCCTAAATAGATCACCCTGTTTTAAAACTAAAGACTGAGCTTGTCTTCTTTCTTTTTTCTTTTTTTCTCTATCTGTGGAATGATCCCTGAGAGCTTATTCATCTCTAAAATCTCTTTAGCTTCTACTCACTGTGATCAACTTGTGGCCGTATGAACTTCAGTGTGTGGTCTCAAAGCTGTATTCCATGCTGCTTTCTTTGTCTTAAGGAATGTCTCCTACCACTTTTTGCTGGGTGATAACGATATTTCCATGCTTCGATATGTACTTCGTTTTCCCCTGTCAACATTGTTTTTAGTGGCTCTTTCTTTTTTATTCGATTCCATTATTGATAGAATATGGTTCGCTCATATTAATCTGTAACAATGAATATGGAAACCTAGCCCATCGGTAATAAATTTGAAGTTTAATTTGGGTGGCAAAGTTATCCTAACTTAATCTTTTTATAGTTGAAAGTCACCATGTTGTCCCCCAAATATCTTCTATTGCTTGCCTTTCACTTTTCCCCAGAGTAGCTCATTTGGCTGGCAGGTTCAATTCAGGCACAAACTAGACAAGACCTTTGTGCACCTCAGGAATGTGAGTGGAGCAGAGCTTTCTGAAAATTATTACCTTGAATATGTATGGCCTCTTCGCCTTGAGCAAGCTGCTACAGTGCTATATGAGGCCCATTAGGACATAATTCATTTAGAGTCCCTAGAGAAATGAAGGTTGGAAGGCAGAACTCAAATTTCTTTGCTTCCTCCAATGGACCCATGAGAGACACTCTCCAAGGTAAATACAGCTCCTGAATTTATCTAAACCAAACATGTGGTGAAGAAACTCTCAGAATTCACTAGAGCATCCCTGTATGCAAGCCAGCCTGGGCATAAGCACTTTTTTAGCTGAGAAGCTTGATTTTAATAATTGTTTCTTATTAATTCTTCACAGTGTGCTGAGTGTATCACACAATTGAATTTTAACCCTCATCATTGTAAGAATTTTGAATTGTAGGTAGTTTTTCCTATAAAAGTTATTGTCCCTCTTGTATAAAATAGGTATGTATTATATAGCTATTCTTATATATGAATATAATATATAAGTATGTAAATGCAAAAATAATTATTTACATGTACACATAATAATGTATCAATGCATATGTGTTACCAGAGAAGTATGTTTCAGGTTGAATTTTGGGGCAGCAAATATTTACTATACTGTCTCTATAATACTCTTAAAATATATTTAAATAAGTAGATTGGCTATAAGTTAACATAGCTTTAATTTGTAGTTAGGACATCAGAGAAGTCCTATTAGCTACTTTTGTGGAGGAACCTAGAAACTTCTGTAAACTTATATGAGCAACCAATCAAGGTTGGCACCAGCTGCTAATAAGCTTGATCAGGTAACAAAGCTAGCCTGCAGATACTGTGAAGTTTCTTTTCCCATTTCTTTCATCTGAACTACTAAGGATGGGCACAGTAAGGAATAGGTCATTGGTACTATAAAAGATATAAGAGTATTCCAAGCAGGCCCTTAGTGGTAGGAAATTCCCAGTTAGTAACCTGGGAAGTTTTGCAGGTGATTTTATCTTATTAAAATTATTATACCTTTTTTAGTGCTGTATTTAAAAAAATTATGGCAATTAAGTGAGCTCACTTTTCATCAGTGACCAAATCTGAATTTCCAAGCATGATTAATTTTTGTATTCTTAAATTCTAATCTTCCGCTTTCTCATCTATAAAGGGAAGGACTTAATCTCTACATTTTTTTCCACTCCTATTTATGAGTTTCCTCTTCATTAATGTATATTTTGGAAGAATCTTCCTTGTCCATGATGTTGCTCATTATGTCATAATAATTACTTTAAAAATATGTTCTTAGTTGTTAGTAAGTATGGATGACTGATGTTTTGGGATGTAGCAGAGCAACATGGTAACCACCTTGTTTTCTGTGCAAGACACTAAAAAGGCTTCCGGTTTTCTTGGGATTTGGTACATGGTTTTGTTTGAGTAATGACAGTTCTCAGTGTAGTTTCACTGGGGTTGGCGAAATTTAAAGCATTGCTCACTGTGTATGTAACATTATCTTTTAGGTACAGAGTTTCACAGTTATACAAAGGCTGTTACATGATCTTGTACCACTTGTTTGGTGATTGGTTCTCTAGGAAGATTCACACTGAATTGTTTCTTAATCTGGATGTCGCACTTTGATGAAACAAATTTGTTGGTGGAAACCTGAAATCTATGAAACTATGTTTCATCCAGGCTTCTGTGCCATGCCATTGAGATTTAGACATCCATTAGAATTTATATATTATAATGGTATCACACAATTTGCATATTCACCAAGTTGCAAGAAATTATTGCTTTTCTTCTCTTTGATGCTGTGAGGTCAAATCTGACATGTATACTAAAGTTTGTGTGATAATTATCTATTGGAGATGCCATTACTGCAGAGCACTCATTTTTCATAGGCATTTGTGTGCCTATTACATATGTTCTCATGATAATGAACCTCTAATAGAACTAGAAGAAGAAAGAAGGGGAAAACTGAAGTGGGGACAGATGAATTCTTTAGTAACTAAAAGATTTGTGGGAAGAAATAGTAGACAGACAGACTTGTTTTGGGGGAAAAACTAATGAAAATGATCATTCATAATATTCAGTGGCATATAGTTCAATTGTATAAATGTGATTTGATTTCCACAGCAATCTGTAATGCAGATGTTATTGTCGCCGCTATATATTTGAGAAAGCAGATTCAGAGATATGGATTCACCAAAGATAAATGAATAAATGAAACAAAGCCTCTAGTTCTAAATCTAGTACTCTTTTCAATAAACCTTGTTAGGTTGCTCATATAGAAGTCATTTTGACTCCAAGACAAAACTGGTGGAACATCAAAGAAAAATTCTAGAGTTTTCTGAGGCTTACATACACTTTTAACATATGATGTTTCATGGATTTAAGTCATAAAAGCTCCTTTGTTTTTTTCCCAGGTTCTCATAAAATCATATAACATTTGATTTCTAGAAGATATTTAAATCTCAACTGAAGTGAGCACCTATATACAATATTCTTCCAAGATAGTTAAATATGTGATTGGATATTCTTAGCAATGTATTGTTTCACCAAACTAATTGTGAGAGTTCTTGCTTTCCTGAAGCAAGAATGGTCTGTTTGTTCCCTGTTCCTATTTGAAAAGGCCAAATTAATTCTTCCACTGTATCATGACCCTCCAAATAAGTACTTAAGGACAGACAAGATGCTGCTTCTGACTCCACTGTGTTCCAGACAAGACATACTCATTCCTTCAATATTTCCTCAGCTGTAGTTTTCAGATTTTGCCTTTGGTTCCTTCTAGTTTGCCTGTGTCTTTCTTAAAATACATCAAGCATGAGTTAAGCAATGCAGAAGACAGTAAGAATTCTAAGTGCCTTATTTGAGACACTGTACTTCATTCTCTTGTGAACTTCTAAAATCCATGAGAAATATTTATGTTTCGTTGCTAAATTAAAATTGTAATGAGGTGATCAGTTTATCCAAAGATTGTTATTTTCAAATCATCACGTATGTAGACCTTTCATTGTTGCTTTTTCTACCATTTAGGAAGGAATCTGTGGTTGCAAAACAAATTTATTAAGTGCAATGCTTTTAGTAAAATAAGACCCTCAACAGATGTCAGGATAATGAAATTTCCTCATTCACACCCTGTCTTTTTTCTGTGCTGTTGAGGTTTGGGAATGAGAAGAAAAGGGAATGTGGTTCTTTTGTTATATTTTCTCTTTTACTTTCCAAAGTCTGGGGCTTCTATCAACCTGATAAAATCTTTCTGTAAACCAGTTGACTTCTGACGTAATTAGAAGAAGCTGAGCACGTGGAAACTAATATATCTGCACAAGGATTGAACTATTTCAATAGTTCAATAGTTTGAAAAACACATGAAAAGGTCCTTTTAAATATAATTTTCTCTTTTGTTAGCATGAACACATCAGAAAAAGTTTTGTTTTTCCAAATACTTATATGAATCTTCTGAAGCACTGATTTTATAAAGTTATAAAAATTGTTTAAAGGCATTTAGGAAATGTAAATTATCTAAGGAATTAAGTCCCACGTCTCTTAGCTGGCACAGAATATTCTCCAAATCTGGTTCATTTAGGGGTTTGCCATTTACTGGCTAAGGAGATTTAGGCAAGATACTTAAACTCGCTTCATTTTCTTATCTGCCAGAAAGGACATATCTTCCTCAGAGAGTTGTAAGGATTGTACAAAAAAGTAAAACATTCAGCAAAATGTCTGGCTCCTTGTGTTTAATAATTCTTCTAAGGGCAGCCATTGAGTTCAGGCAGACTGTACAGTCTTGTCACAGTTTCTCGAATATACTGTTACGATTTCCTCTCCATGTGGTAATTCTATTGGTGTCTCCCACCAGGACTTTTTTCTCACTCTGTTCCACATAGATAGAGGCTGTTCCGTTTTGGGGTCCATTTATGATTATTCCATCCTTTAGTGATCTATTCTTTGTTGCACTGACGTGACAACAAGTTTGCCAATAATCTTGTCACCGAGTTAAGTGCATTGTGTAGTCTTGTTTAACTTCTGTCTTATGAGTATGCATGTCTTGCTCTCCATGCAATTGAGAACTCATTCTTCTACTTTGTCCATTATACCACTGTGTAAATACTAGGACTTCAATAATGGTTACTTAATTTAAAGAGTTATGCAATCAAGAGGTCAGTGTTTTAGCCCTCACATTTGTTATGTGACTTTAGGGGGAGATCTTTGCTGCAAGCTTCATAAATATCTTTGCAGAAATAGCACATGGACTAAAAAATATCTTTAGATAGGAGATACTAAGTAAGAACAAGAGAAAAATTAAAGGCAAATTTTGCTTAAATTTTGCATACTGATCTCTGTGTATACCAACCTTTGGGAAATTCTCCAAGGTAAAAAGAAAGATTGAAATCTTTTTAGCTTCTTAGGGAAAAAAAGCATAAAATGAAGAAGATGATGTTGAGATATTCCCAAGGTGACATTTAGAAGAGGCTGTAATTCTAGAAACAGTAGAAACACCATTTTGTTTTTCATTATCACCTCTGGCTGAGAGGTGAACTACAAATAAAATTTTGTTTTCTTTTTTTTTTTTTTCTTGTTATTGTTTCCCAGGAAAGTAAACATTGTAAAAATAGTTTCAAATGTAAAACTATGAATAAATTTTAGCAATATCTCATATTTAAGTAAACTAATCAATTTTGCTTGATTGTGCTTAGAATACTTGATGTACGATAACTTCAACATTAGTATATTTGGAGAGGTGAGAAGAAAGAAAAAATTCTAGTAAGGATCATTGATATTTGGAAGTTTAACTGAGGAAAATTAGGAACTAATTAAATTTTAATAGAATATTAGTAAAACCTCGGTTTCCAATAAATCTGTTGGGCTATATTATTATTATTATTTTTTTTCTCTGTCTTAAGTGACTGGGCATAGATGTTCTATAAGATGAGATTATTTTCTATTTCATTCTTTGGCTAAGTGGCTTCTTTTCTCCTTATGTGCCAGAATAGCCTAGAAAATAATGGAAGTAAAATTACTGCCATTTAATTAAAAAGATTTGAGGAAGATAATTGTTTATTTTACATCTTTATCCATTATATCTGATTATTAAGTCTATTTTTATAGACTTAAATATGTGAGTAAGAATTAACTCACATTTCAGATTTAGCATACAAAATCATCTCTCTTAGACATATTTTCAAAGGAATCATTAATTTTATCAAGCATTTTGTGGGAATATTTTGTTAGATATTTTATTATCTTCAACAGAAAATGAAAATAAAATTGTAAATAAAATAAACAAGTGGACTGTAGGATTTTCCACTAATGAAATGTCCTTAATTCTTTTTTGTTTTAATACTTTCCCTTATTGATAATAGAGTTGAGCTCCATTTCTGGAACAACAATGAGATGAACAAAGTTCTTGTTTGATCAATGTTTTAATGCCAGTTCATGTTATCTGATAAGGCATTTCCTTGTGGCCATTTTCCCTTCCTTTTATTTTTCCAATAATCAAAATAAAAAGTAAATTATTGAATGCCTTCCATATGCTTGGGACTCTGCAGTGGAGGGTGTGCCAAATATGCTGTAGGTATCATTTCAAGAATCTCTTTGAACTTAGGTGGGAAGTTAATATATATGTAGCCAGTCAACTCTGTAAGAAAATGGAATAATAAAAACAACATTATAGAGTTAAGAAGAGAGGGATACATCACATTTATCCTCTGAGTTATAATGGTTAGTACTAGCTTTTCTTAAGAAAACTAATCATCTTCACTAATTTTTATTTTGAGACTGTATTACCACTGTGCTAATGTGGGCCATTTCATGTCATCTTCAGTCATATGAAATAAGAAGTCATGCACTTCACTTAAATGTCAAGGCTAAATGGTAGGTAAATGGCTTTCATTTTTAAATACTTTTAAAACTATTGAATAGAACATTCAAATCTATGTTATAATTTATGCTTTCAGGGTGAAAAATGACAACACATTATACATGGTATTTTTTGGTGATAATATGTTCAATGTAAAGCAATTCCAGTAATTTTCACTTTAAAATTATTTATCAAATACTAAGAAGTGACTACTGTGAGATATTAAATATGTGTACACACATACACACATATAAGGCAGTAGCATATATAATTAATTATATCTCATCTAGCCTTATGGTTGATGATGCTACCTTATATCTTGTTATCTAACTCTTTGATAGTTGGTCCACCAATTTGAATTGTCTTGGTATAAGAAAGGTTTTTCTTTGATGCACAATCATTTGAAATATAAATAAATAAAAATATTATTGAAGAATTTTAAACAAAGTAGACTGAAGTTTGACCTCTGTGATTTTTTAATTTCAAACAATTTCTACATTCTAAGGTGTCTAACTTTTCTTTCACTATGCTATATTAATAATTAGTTTTGAAATGTCAATAAAATGGTGAACATATTTTTTAAAGAAAAATACTTGTTAAAGGAAAACATTCTTGAAATAATGCATTTTTTGTTTGTTTTGCTTTCCAGTGAATTCTTTGATTGATTGGTAAAGAGTGAAGTATTTGGAATTCATTTTACTTGACGTAGGTAGTAAAAAAATAGCTTGAAGAAGATATGCCAGATGTGTGATTTGGCTGTCTTCATCAGTCTTGGGAAAATAGGGCGAGCAAAGGATAAATCCAATAGATGTTGAATTACTTTTGCGTGTGGGATTCTAGTTAATGAGACAATGTCTGGATGCAATTATTCAGAAAGTTCCTGACCTTTTATTTGTACAAGTTGATATAATTATGATTTCATGAGGACTGGTTTTGAAATTCTTAAACCAATTTCAGTCCTATGTTTATATTGTGTCTTTGACTTTAGAAATCCTGGAAATGTTTTCTACTTTTAACTTTTACCCTGTCTTTAAAAGCTCATATGATTAGCTTCAAAGTGTTTTAGTTTAAATTCTCATTTCAAATAATTTTTAGTGCTTGATTACAAAGAGAAGTTCTAGCAGTATTATGTGATTCTCAATTCAAATGCCTTTTCATTTTTCTGTTTGTACTTAATTAAAAAAAATAGCGAAAATAAATACATGTATACTAGCTCTTACTGGCCAGATAACCAAACTTAGCAGTCAAGGGACAGTTTCAAAAGCCATTCCAGGCTCATCAGTCTACTTCTAGAGCTGTTCTGTCTTGAGCCCTTGAAAGGTAGATACTTCAAATTGAGAGAGTCTGTAAATGTAAAGTACATGCCAGCTCTAGATAAAATAGTAGAAAAAAGGAATGTAAACTAGCTCCATCATTTGTATATGCATTTCATGTGAAAAGATCATATCTTGAATATATTGAGTTAAGTAAAATATATTAATAAGTTAATTTCACCTCTTCAAGTTCAATTTTTAAAAGATAGTTATTAAAATATTTAAAATTTTATATGGGGTTTCATTATATTGCTATCAATGATGTTATTCTAGATGCATGCTCATCTTCCTTAAAATCTGTTAATGCTTCAAGCCATGATTCCATTTCATCTTTTAATCAGCCAATTTCTTATAATAAAATAATGGTTGTTTCACCCTTCTTTCCATGTCCAATGTAGTCTACAACTTCTTGTATGCTCACTTCCACAAAAATTTATGCTCAACTTCCTCAGTTACCTTTTAAAGTAGCCAACAACCATTTCGTTGCCAGATTGTCTCAGTCCCTATCCTCTTTTCCTTTGTTTTGTTTTGTTTTTCTCTAGCTTTTGACAGTTTTTTCATCATTTTTATTTTCATCTTATTGGTTTTTGTCCTATCATTCTGACCTTCTTTCCCCCTGAATTTTATGTCTCAACTAATATTGTAAATGTATCCTTTTCACTATAAAACTATTTATAGTCCTGTAAGAGAATGTTAAAATTGGAGGCAGTGTGGGACAAAACTCCTTTCTCTCCTCACTCACTCTTCCCCTCCCTACACACCCCATTTTGCATGTGTCTCTCAGGATTGAGATTTGCTTCTCCCTGGTGGTGGAGCAGAACAGAACACCTCATTTGGGAATCACTTCCTTGGTGATCTACTTTTACCAATGAAAACATATCAAATCCTGAAAGTATATTGGAGTGATCAAGAGCCATTCTTTCTCAAAATATCAAGGAACTCATAGATTGAATTATTCCCTTTGTGCAGATGACTTCCAAGTATATGTTCCTTTTTCTTCTGAGTGGTAGTAGTAATTGCCCTGATGATTGATGAAAATCACATATTAATTCTGCTGCCACTAATATATTCAAAATAGACAATATCTTTATTTTCATCCTGACTCATCCCTCTGTTTCCCATGGGATCACTTTTCTTTTAGTTAACCAGGCTCTGATATTTTCAGTCATTATTAATAGAGACTTTGTTCACTTAACCTCTGCATTTTATTAAGCGTTGTTGATTATGACTTCATAATCCCACGACTTGATCATTCCTACTGCCTCCAGCCTGTATCATTGCTGACATACTTTGGGATAAGGTAGACTTCAGGACAAACAAATCTTCTAAATGGAGTCCTTTCCCACAGTCTTTCCATTTAGATTTGAAACCAAGCTAACAATGACAGAAGAAATGAACCAAAAAAAGAAAGAAAGAAAGAAAGAAAAAAAAGCCCAACCTTCAGTAGTTACTGACTGATTATAAGATAAAAATCAATCTGAATTTTAAAAATGTAAGCCTCTTTATGAATTGTTTACAATCTACTTCTAGGTTTATCTCTTACTTCTCCACTTTAAAGAATGCCTTCACTCACCTAAATTGCTTGTTTTTCATAAATATTCTACATTCAATGACTTTAGTGTTTTTGCTGTTCCTTGTCCCTGTGCAAGGAGTACATCTTCTCTGTGTAATCCCCCTTCCCTCTACTCCAGCTCTCTAGAGCTCTCTCAAAGGCCACGTCCTCTAAATACACTGAGATGGTTTCAACACCTAGTTCTCTCCTCTCAATTTCTATAGC
This sequence comes from Microcebus murinus, assembly GCF_040939455.1. Taxonomy (NCBI): domain Eukaryota; kingdom Metazoa; phylum Chordata; class Mammalia; order Primates; family Cheirogaleidae; genus Microcebus; species Microcebus murinus. The sequence continues at coordinate 41,259,441 of NC_134116.1, forward strand.
TTTTTCCCTTCAATTTTTGAAACGTCATTTATCACATTGTATGTGGTGTTATAGTTTTCCGTAAACATGTTTTATATTTTATTTGTTCTCCTGAGAAAACAGGATCCATGCCTGATTCCTTCATGTACTGCACAGCTGAGCACATAGTATTAAATATATTATGTGTTATAAAAGTTCAGTAACTATTTATTAAATGGATTAATGTACTCATGTATATCAAATCTATTAGGAAAACATACTGTTACTTCTGTATTCTCATTGTTATGATTATTATTTATTATATGTATACTTCTAGGCTAACTATTGGAAAAGAGGGTAAGCATTCATATTAATTTGACTCCCTCTCTCTTACCCAAAACAAAACAAAACAAACCCCCCAAACTAGCAGTGCACTTTGAATATGTTATAATGCTTTTACCTTTACACTTCTGTTATCTAACCCTCTCAGATGAATTGGGTCCTATTCTACTTGTCTTTCTGCAATCATATGGTTTCATATTTGTCTGTTTTTTAAAATTTGTATTTCTCATTATGATATTTATTATTTTTCTTAAACTGTTCCTTGGCTTTTTCACATGTCTTCTGGTTTCATTAGTAAAATTGCCCCCGTGTCCAGGACTTTTGTCATTATACTATTGTACTTCAGTGATATTACAATACAGCTGCTGTACACTTAATAAGTATGCAATACATTTTTAAATACATCTAACATATGATTGGGCATCACGGTTATCTTACAATATTTGTTTTCTTCCTGTGAAATTTACTTTCAATAATTATTATTCTTTGGCCACTATAAATAGCCACAATTATTTTCTGTGGCTCTGCTTCTTCAAAACCCTTTACTGTTGCTTGGGGTTGGTATCTAGAAAATACGTGCATACCTCTACCACTCTACTGACATTTTCCATACCCTGTTGACCCAGCTCAGTGCTTTCTGTTGGCTAGTACCATAAAGATAGATTTTTAAAGCATTTTATAATACCTTTTAATAAAATGTGAGATGTGAAATATCCAGCAATCACTTGCAGCTGCCAAAAATGGCATGCAGGGTGTCTTGGTTTTACCGACAACCACAATCTTGCTCAAACCCTTGTTGTTATCTAAAAAAAAAACACCACAAAATTATTCTATTGTGTTAGAAAAAATAAATTGTTGTATTATGACAAAAACAGGTAAAATTTTGAAATGAATTACCTCATGGAAAGTAAAAATACTTGAACTCTTTTCCTCAGAGTCTGAATTATGTCTAGAACAAGGGAACTATTTGGTGAAGAGCATTAACCCAGCTAAGCAATGCCTTTAACAGTTAGGGAGGAATATATAGATTCAAATATGTTTTATTTTAAAAACAAGTTTTAATGGGTGTACTTTGGTTTGTCTTATAGGAAAGAATTTTTATGGACTGAAATTATGTATAAAATATTCATTTTATGAGAATAATATGAATTATTTATGATGACAAATGAACCATTTTATAAAATGCTGCTATCATTAATAAAATGCCGCCCTATGATGTAAAACTGCAAAGTGACTATCTTACTTCTAGGAAGTAACCAACATGCTGGGACAATCTGATTGACTATTTGGTAATATTTTTATATTTAAGGAACCCTTCCTTCCTAGTGCTATCTAAATCATTGTCTGGTGAAAAAATACTTTCAATAACTCTTAATATATATTAGTGCAGTATTGAAGTTATCAAAGTGGGTCCAAAGAATAACTATATCAAATTGTGGTAATAATTTAAAATTAAAATAAAAAATGAATACATGATATATTGTTTTTCATTTACTATTTATGGATGTCATTTTTTAAAGGACCTTGCTATATGGTTAGGATTTGTTTTGGAAGTGAAATTGGGAAAAGGTGTGCAGGATAGAGAAAATGATATGAGTAAGTATATAGAGGGGGGAAAGATCATTAGGGAATTGATGTCAGAAGATGTTAGAATGGAAACTAGGAATAAGACCATAAAGAAATTATCGTGTCAGGCTAAGGGGTTTGGAAATATCCTATAAGGGAGTGACTGGCATACTGTTTCTACAGAGGGCCAGATAGTAAATACTACAGGCTTTGAAAGCCATATGGTTTCTGTAGCAACTATTCAACTTTGCCATTCTAGTGTGAAAGCAGCCATTGACAATACGTAAACAAATGAGTGTGGGAGTGTTCCAATAAAATTGTATTGACAAAAGCAGGTAGACAAGATTTGGCCTATAGGCTATAATTTGCTGACCTCTGCTCTGGGGAATAGGGAGCCAATTGATGATTTTTAAGGGAAGAGGAGAGGTAATGAAACTAAAGGCTGAACTAGGAAAGTAGAAGAGATAATAAAGGAAAGTGTAGATTGGATAGAACCTTTGACGTAGAGCTGATAGATTTCATGAAAAATCCAAGGTAAAAGAGAAGTGATCTTTCATATTCTTGAGCCTAGATGGAGCTATAGCTAGTGACAGAATTAAGATTCCCCCAAATCATGGCAGGATGGAGTGATAGACCAAATACAAGTAACATAAATTTCATAAAGGTGAATGTAAGATCATCATTGAAAGAGAGTTCAAAATAATACATTTAGCAATATTATGTGTGAAAATTATTTGGAGACTTTAGTTGGCTATTCTCAGGCTCAATTATGAGTTTACAGTGTGAAGAGACAGCATGATAAAGGAAAAGAATACTGACATGATCTCAGAATAACCCTTGTAACTAAAAGGGCTAAAATTAATTGTTCTATTTGATCCTTACAATAACTTCTGAAGAATGTAAGACATGGTTTTATTTTTTTTATAGAGAAGGAATCTTAGGGAATTCAGGTCTAAGTTTCTTTAACAAAGACATCAAGGCTGGTGTGGTGGCTCACTCCTGTAATCCTAGCTCTCTGGGAGGCTGAGGCGGGCGCATAGCTCGAGGTCAGGAGTTCAAAACCAGCCTGAGCAAGAGCGAGAACCCGTCTCTACTATAAATAGAAAGAAATTAATTGACCAACTAATATATATAGATAAAACTAGCCAGGCATGGTGGTGCATGCCTGTAGTCCCAGCTGCTAGAGAGGCAGAGGCAGCAGGATTGCTTGAGCCCAGGAGTTTGATGTTGCTGTGAGCTAGGCTGATACCATGGCACTCACTCTAGCCTGGGCAACAAAGCAAGACTGTGTCTCAAAAAAAAAAAAAAAAAAAAAAAAAAAAAAAGACATCCAGTTGGCTTGAACATCTATTCTCAAAACTTCACAATATTTTAACCTCAAGCAATTCTGACACCAGAGTCTAATCTGTTATTTGAGTGTACTGTTACCACTGTCGAAATTAGGTAAAACGGGTATTCCATAACACCCTTTCTAAAGAAGATCAAGAAACCAACGAATAGAGCAGTTAAGTGGCTTGCTTAAAGTTACATTGCATTCCAGTGATAGATTCAAGATTAGAACCATGTTCTGTTGTACATTTAAGCCAGTCCTGCCTGTATGATAACATGACTGCTCCTTGAACAAAATTATATACATATAGAATTTTTCTTCATGGAGTTAGTTACTTTAGACATTTCAGATATTGCACAAGTATTAATCCTCACCACACTCCTTCTATAAAGTAAACAAACCACAATTAAGTAGGTAATAGTTACTTGCTATAACTGTATTCTGTTTAAAAAAGAAATAGAGCACTAGTTTATTAAAATCAGAATAATTAAAATATAGATTTTTAGGTTCCTGATGGCATTGAATGCTTTACAAGTCTCAAAAAGACGCAATAGCATTCTGAAATTAGGAAAGTATAGCCTTTGGTATTGCTTAAATAAAATTGTTACATTTCAGAAAAAAATACCGATGTGTCTAATCCTAGTTACTGACAATTATAATTAATAAATATAATTATCAGACAATAGAAAAATCGTAATGGCTGGCTATAAAATACAATTTGCTCTTTGCTAAATAAGCTTTCAGTGTACAACACGGTACATAATGTTTTAGGTGTTTGTGTGTCCAAAAATGTCAACTAATAAAGTGTGTGTGTATGTGTGTATGTGTGTGTACTGTGTATTTATATTTGTATGCACATACAAACATATGTGTATATTTATGTGTGTAAATACACATACATAATACATGACATATCAAGGAACACATTTAAATTACACAACATTGTACAAGGGAAGTAAACATTTCTTGATTGAATGGATTTTTTGAACTGTGCATGCATGACTCTTGTACTTATTGCTAATATATTCAGAATGAGGAGACTTGTCCTTCATGTGATTGAAAACATATGTTTTACACAACTTTTTATTTCTTCTATGTACTTAGCTTTTAACCTAGGAAGAAGAAATGTGTAAATAGTTTAAATACTTGATTCCTCACGAGAACAGGTTTGTATAGACAGAATAGTTTGATAGCCCCAGGTAATGACTTTTGCCCTTCCTTGGAACTTCTCTGCCCTTTTTGTTGCTTTATTTTTCTAGTTTTAAGATTAGTAAAGCTGATCAACCTTCACTGCACCATGAGGAAATATCTTCTGTCTTATATGTTCCTTTACAGAAATGATATACATATCTAGAAACACGTGATAGGATGATTTCTGAAAGGAGTAGCAATAAAATGTTCATTCCATGTGGTTGTATTCAGGATACACTGCCAAATCAGAGGATTTTAAAATAAAGGTGGAATTAGTACTATATGTTTCTGCAACCCAGGTACCCATCAGGTTTAATCTGCTTTACAGCCTTGTTATAAACAATTTTGGCAAGTTTTATTATTTTGCTGTATGTTGAATAATGCTAATTACCTCATCTTCTTCTGGAGAGATTGAAAACTTCATCACCTTACATAAATATGCTAACAATTGAATTTACATGTGCCTATTTTACTGTCAGTTGGTGCCAAACGAGTTTCATTCTGTTGTCCCAAGGTCTCTTATTGTGTCTTCCTATTATTATTTTGCGTGGATTCCATGATCCCTGACTAATATTTATTAATATTAAATGATGTAACATAAATAGCTATATACTGGCATGAGAATGATTTTGTGATATCTTCATTTTATGGATATAAATTGTGATTATTAGTGATGGGCCATCATCACCTAAGGTTCCTTAAGGTCGTTGCCATGTTGATACTTTCCTTAATGTATTTACTTTTCTTAAAGAGGAGCAGTGTCCTTTTACTTTTCATTTGTATGTGGCTTTTAAAATAATTGTCTCTGAAAATCATATGCTTGAAATGAAATTTTATACAATCCAGATTTTTTTCTATTTCTTATAACATTCTAATCTATCACAATTTTCACTCATATTTGTGGATTAGATGGATTGTGTTCAGAAATGCCAGTTCAGACTTGATTATTTATTAATCAAAAGAGGGATATAAAAAAATAAGCACATTCATTTTGAGAATAATTTATTCCAACAAATTTTACACATGAGGACATGAAATAATTTCACTTAATCTGTACCAATGTTTCATGCAAAATCTTAAATTTAAATGAATCACTCTAGGTAATCTGGTGAATTTCTCCACATTATTTTCCATCACTCTAAGATTTTTTTGTTTTCTCGTATTTGGATTTTTTTTTTCAGCAATCTGAGGTGAATTCTTTTGTGGGACTAACTACATAAAAAAAATAAGAAAGCTTTCCATATGCTTTTCATGCACATTCTGTTAAATTGAGTAAGGTAGCTGATTTTCATACTTAATTTATGTAGTTTGAAAAATCCCCAAAACAAAACAAAATCCAAACAGGTGGTTTGTAGTGAAGAAATACAACAAGCATTATTATTATCGACTAGGACAATTCTTTTTCTATTACAAATTACCTGGATAGAATAAAGTAGACAGCTCATGCTGAGAAAACTGAAATGCAGAAAATGCAAGAGTTAAAGGACAGACAATACACTCAGATCCATGTCTCAGGCATGGATCTCTGAAAATTACAATGAACCATCCAACTTGAATGAATAAAAAGCATAAGCTTATCTGTTGTTTGCTTTCAGTTTTGAAAGTCATTTTATAAATTGGGCATGCTAATGATTTCATCTTTCTGATTAAATTTATAAAGTCATTTATTTCTCCTCTGTTAATTGTATTTGTAAGGGTTAGTGGCAATTATTTTTATTGCTGAATACATTTTCCCTCTTTTGAAGCACAGTTTTTTGTAAAATAAAAATATTTATGATTATGTTGGCATAGTCCTTAGAAGCATTTGCTCATTTCCTTAGACTCTTTGAAAGTGATATCAACTTAAAGGTGTGTTTTCTCATAATTTAATACCTAATCTGAAATGTTTAGGTCTTAATTTGAGAAATTCTAATTTTGGGTCCTAAATATGTGTTTCCAAATAGGTATAATCTATCTTTGCCAAGTACTATACAGCAAAATAAAATCCCATGTTATCAAACACATTTTCTAAATATTTAAATTGAATCAAATGCTTTCCTTTTATGCTGAAGTATATGTGCTTCATAGAAAATTGATGCTTTTGAAAGGCACTTCTTCCTGTTTTTCCATTTAATTGACTTAAAAGAAATAGCATGTTTTCAGAAGCAGTGATTTTTGAGAGTGCTGATACATTCATATATTTTAATTGTAGAAGTCCTGGACATGAGGAGTGTTTTGCATTAAATTCTGCACCTGATCACATGCCTGTTGGAAGGTTTCCAGAGTGTGGTCTGGAAGGGACTGTTACTTCCAACTTGTGCCACTGAAATTAAGATCTACTCCCCAGAGAAGACAAGTGAATTAACACAGTATGCTTTATGCACAGTGAAAACAAACTAATTTGGGTTACTTCTTTGCTTAGAACTGTAAAAAGTGCAATAGCATATACTTGCCGCTGATTAAGTGAAGTCTGTTTTTTCTATTAAATATAGAATGAATGATTTACTACATGGCTTTGTTTTAGGTTCTTTTGATATGCTAAGATTCTCTAAAAACTTGAGTTTTATGCTAACTGCACTCTAGAGCAACACTCTCTTGCCTTTCCATTTCCTCATTTTCAACTTTTTATTACACAAGAAATAGGCTGATTGTGGCTAGCAAATAATTAACATTAAAAACCAGGAAACGCATAGCCTACCTCTTTATACATACCAAACAGTTTTAATAGAGAGAAATCATCAATGCCATACATTAACAAATAAATAATAATCACTCAGACATGAAGAAGTATTCAAAGACTAGAAGAGCTTGGTGATGAAGACAGGAGAAATAATAGAAATGTGCACCAGGGCTGTTGGTGTATCTTGTAGGGAATATCTAGAAAATTAGATTAATCAAGGAGCAGACATTTGGAAGAAAGTTTGTGTGAATGCCTGACAGTCTTGCTCTTTCCCTCATTTCAAATGTTGGCAGGGTAGCAGGCAGCTCCAAGGGAAATGTGCTCCTTTCATACTTGAGTAATTGATGAATTGTATGCAATATGCAAATGAGAATCCATAAATCTTATGAATGACAGCTTAATTTATGTGAGCCTTAATGAATGCAGGATTAGATTTTAATTAAATATCCTCAAAGGCACCCTGAGTAGTAGATTTTTTTAGGCCTTGTTTTTTGAAGACTTGTTTCTCAAGCAATGCATTTTACAAAGCAGAAAATCAGGCAAAGAACCTAGTCTATATTTTAATAATAAGCATTGTTTCATGTTACATAGAAAACAGCAGATCAATCGATGTCTTCAACAAAATGTATACAGACCTCTTTATTTTCTACACATTTCACTAAATTTGATTACTTTAATTACTGTTGGTCTCTGATATCATATGCTATTTTTAATTACAAGAAAGTTATTAAAACTTTACCAAAAATACACTAGAGCTGAAGAATTGTTTAATAAAAGATTGTATTAGATAGATAAACATTTAAAGTATGAAATCTAATTTGAATAAAGTAAGGTCTTCCTAACCATTTTTTATTTTTCAAAATTGTCTCTCTAGACAATACCTAATGAGATAAGATGATAAATAAGACTATTTTATACATGATATTTAATAAGGAGAATTGCATACTAAAATTAAACTGAAATGATGTATACTCCTGTGGAATAGTTACATCATTAATTCACTTTAATACTTTGGACTAAAATATAGGTTTTTCATTCACTGTATATTAGATGAGAAATAACATTTTATCTTTCTGCTAGGCATCTACTTTTTGAATTAGAATTTGTTTAATTTAGAATTAAAATGCACAAATGATTTGGTGTTTAGAAATCCAAACATTTATTTCTTCCATTTAAAATATTTTTGTTAAATCACATTGAGCTTAGTTTTTTAGTACGCATTAGTTTTTTCAACTAAAGCAGTTTTAAATATCAGACATAAAAATATTCTGATTTTTCTGTCAGTAATTCTACAAGTGCCTATGCACATATAAGTAGAAAAATGCACATTTTCCCTTATAATGAAAATTATAAGGGAAAATGAGATTACATAGTTTCAAAATGCAGTTTATTCACCTAAACTCTATAGGTGTGCAGGTGTGTAATACGTTGAGAAAAACAAAGTTTTAAAACATGCTAGAGTCTTGGTCCACAGATGAGGTTCTGGTGAAGACCTTGAAATTGCTTGCACAATTTTGGGTTGATGACTGCGTGTTCATTTATGGTTAAAAAGTCCATAACTTTCAACAGGTTCTCCAAGGGGATTCATTATCCAAAAAGATATACAACTATAATGCAAAAGATAATAGCAAGTAAATAACTTCATGGAGCAAAGTGTGTCATTTGAAACCAGAAAAAAAAAAAAAAAAACAAACCACAAATTGAATGTTTTTATAAACCATGCAACTTTCTAAAGCATCAGTCTTGCAATAGCATGCTTTTCTTAAATCTTCCATTAATGATTTTTAAAAATACTGTATTATTTGTCGTCAGAGCAGTAGCCAAGCAAAATATCCTGTATTTTTGTTTTATTTTCAAGGATGATTGCTATTTCAAATATTGTGATGAATTAAGGAGCTCATTTCTCTAATAGATGTTATCAATTGTATTCTTAACCTGTTTATGCGGAAGAACTTCCACTGACCAAAGTAAAATTTGTTCAGTGCTATGTAAAATGGCAATGTAGTTCTGGAACAAAACAAATATTTTAAAATATTTTAGAAAACATCAAGATTTAACGGGTTTTAAAGTTTGTTCGATCAACTATACTGATATTATACATTCTTTTCCCTACAAGTTAATAAGCAAAGGTATTTTACTTTAATAATAAAAGTAAGATAACACAATGGACTCAAAAAGGGGAGGGACTAACACTTGAATCGAATGAGGGTTTTTAAGAGGGGTTTTAAAAGTTGAATTTTGTATTCTTGTTAATTTATATTTACTTTCTAGTTCTTTTGTCTTCCTTTTTGAAACTCAACTGAATCTGTCACTTCCTTTTCTTAAAGGTTACATTGCCCAAAACATTTAAAACTGTGACAATGAAGATGCCTTTTGATAAGTATAGTTTTTTGCAGACAACTCATTGTTTTGATGAGACTTGTTTTGCTGAAAATGTTTAAGCTTTTTTTGTTATATTAATTTCATTTCCAAAATAGTTATTTTCAAATTTTTTCTCTTAAAATGTTTTTCAGATGTTCAGTTTGACTAAGATATGTTGTAATCCACACATAGACTGCACTCATTGCCAGTTGTAAGGTCTCTTGTTTAGATGTTTTGCATTTGCAATTTCAGTTGTTAGAAAGAATTGCTTGTTTCTGTGCAAATCCAAAAGTTATAGTTAGTCATGATTGACATTCATTATAACATAAAGATTCATCCATGAAGAAAACTTTCAAAAATGATTGTTTTAGACTGCCAAATATTTGAAGGTTTTTATTTCCCTAATGTGGTCTTTTTATATTATGGAGCTTTGGAACTTTAAAAAAAAATAAGGGCTATAAATTATAAAGAATCTTACTTGCAAGTTCCTTTACAAATGTTCTGTGTTTAAAATTCTAGGCATAATGTAGTTGTTTCATATGGTATTAAATTAACAAACAAACAAAGATAAATTTCCTAGATACTTTTAGATATAAGTAATACTTTATATTCCACTGACTTTGAAGTAATTCATCTATTTTGCTGTGTAGAGAAAAAGAAAAATTCAGAATAAGAAGTATATGGTATAGGTGTATCATTTTAAGGGTGCTTCCAAGTTATTTTGAACAAGTTATAGAGAAAGTTTTATGTAAATTTTGATTATCTCAGGATATTGTATTGGTTAGTTGGATTAATTTAAGATTTAAATTGGCAGCCATTGAATAGGTTATTTTTAACTGTTGTAAATGCAATTATATTGGTCCATTTAGCAAATAATAATAATAACATAATAATAATATGTATATCATATATATATGTGTATATATATATATGTATATATATATATATATACATATTAAAGGGCAAAAGAGTTTTGTATGGTTGGGAGTCACCAAATGGATTATCCAAGTATAGAAAACTGTTTACAATACATTTTTGAAGAAGGTTTTCAAATGTAAAATTCCCTTTCCCTTGCACTGAACAGGATAAATACAACCATAAGCCCTTTTTTTGATGAAAGAAGTCTTTCCATATTTGCTGCCTTCCATATTTGCTCCATATTTCCATTTTGAAAATTAACAAGTTTGAACTAGTTTCCGTGAGATACATTTTATTTTTTTATTTAAGTCTAAGTAAATGTCTGAAAATTTTCAATACTGAAAGGACTCTTCAGACAAATTTAAGAATTGTTGCTACCCATCAAAATATTCTGAAAAGAAAGTGAAAACAGAAATGCAAAATAATAATCTGTCATATAAATCGTTAAGAAACAGAGGAGGATTGATGTGGGATTAGGAAATAGATTTTAAGCAAAACACTTACTAAAAACAGATTCCCAGGAGTTCAAGACCAACCAGCCTGAGTAATAGTAAGACCCCATCTCTACCAAAAATAGAAATAATTAGCTGGGTGTGGTAGTGTGTACCTGTAGTCCCAGCTACTCGGGAGGCTGAGGCAGGAGAATCACTTGAGCCCAGGAGTTTGAGATTTAAGTTTGAGGTTTAAGTGAGGTTGGGGTAAGCTCAGGAGTGCACTCTAGCCAGGGTGACAGAGCAAGACTCTGTCAAGAACAAAACAAAACAAACACCCTCCCCCAAACACTCAGATTCTTAGTTATTTTGTCAATTACAAGTCAACATCAAATGGGGTTTTCGGCATTATTGTTCAGATACCTGTTTGTGCTGTCTGAAGTTATGAAGTATCTTGAAACATAACACCAAATATTTATGGTATCATGTTAACTAAAAAAACATTTTAATAGCTTTCATTTTGTTTAGAATAGATACATGTATAGCTGTTCTCTGGTTTTGAGACCACAATCCATGAAAAAATATGCAAACAAACCTGGTAACTCAGCACATTCTGGCTCCTCTACATTTGGATGGTATTGGGGCATTCCTTTGCAAAGTCTCCAAATAGGACTTACTCTAAGCCTAACCTCTGCTCGGAAGCATTGTGGGAGGGAGTAATGTGGACCCTCCTCTTCTCCTTGGGCCACATCCCCAAATTCATCCTAGTGTTTTTGTGAGAAAGCTAAGAATAGTATACTTAATCCCATAGCATGAATGTAGAAACCAAATTCAAACTTTTAAGGTCATACTAACAAGCAAAAACTGAAACCTTTACCTCCTGATTCAAAATCCTGACTCTTTTCTCATCTTGTGAAGTTGAATGCTATTGTGTGACTGGCCTTTCAGTTCTTTATCAACATATTTAGAGCTATTGTTTATAGGAAGATGAAAAGATAAATGAGAAAATCAGCTTTGGGATGATTTTGAAAGCATAAAAATTTTTACATGGTTATCAGTCATGCTTACTATGATGATATATTTCAAATATTATTATCTCGGAGTAACCCCTCTCATTTCCAAGTTCTATCATGAAAATTATTGCATGAAGGATTTCTTTGATGTTCAGTATGATTTTGTCCTTAGTGACTGCAACTGGGAAACCGTAGGAATTTCACGTATAGGGGACTTGTTATATTCTGTTTCATAGTCATTAAAAGAACATGTTGATTTATGATTTTTTTAAAGAAAACAAGTAATTCTATAGCTTATATACAAAGACATAAAATCCCATGGGAAATCTGCATTCATTGGCAGTTTCAACAAACTTCAAGTAGAGAGTTAGCATGATGAGGAGACAAAAACAAAACTTATAGACCTTCTTAAAATCACCCAGCATGACACTAAGAAAAGCCAAAAGGAAGATGGTTTTCTCAATTGCATCCTGGCTATATTACCTATTTATAATATAGAAACTCACTTATAGCACGTGGCATATGCCGATTATATACTGCTAAGGACTATACTTTCTAATATATAAATTATTCAGAGTAATGATTAATGTACTGGAGTAAAGATAACTTAAAGGTATAGACTTACAATTGTCTAAGAGCGTAATTTCTAACCCTATCCTTAAAATAAATATCATTATAATTAGATATACTATTCAAAAGGATTATTAATGCTTTTTGGTGTATATTCATAACTTTAAGAGTCTATAATATACCACTCAGGAAGTAAAATGCTTTAACATGCTATTAAGTACTTTCATCTTAACTCTTATTTTTAAAATGAATATTGTATTTCTTTTTTTCCAGCAAACTATTAGGAAAGAAAAAATGTTATCAAAATTTCTTAATTTATTTAATGATATCACACAAAATAAATAACAATCTAACTTGGATTGTACTGCAACTATAGTGAAACAAAATCGGTAGAAAATGAAGCCTAGTTCTTTTTTATTCTTCATTTGACTATTGGTGATTATTTCAGTTCTTTTGAAATGGTGGTTTGAAAATGAAAAAAATATTAATAGACAGATTGTTATTAATAATTATAACATTGCTATCAGAAGCCTCTAAATCAAGCTGCTTTAAATGTATGCAAAGTCAGATAATTGCAGAATTTGGAATACCCCTAGTTACTAAGTGAGTAAATTGCCATTTAAGTGTTTGGCCCTTTAATTCAAAGCTCATAGTAGATGAAAATATGTTCATCTCTTACCTCCCCTAGTGATAATTATAATTGTATTGTTGGATCACATTTCTTTACTCTTGTGTAATTTAGCTCTGTCAGCATTAATCTCTTGGCTGTTCACATCCGTGGAACTAAATGTCTGCTTAATATTATGTAGGTTAGGTGGTTGTCATCCTAGTTGGGGAAAAAACAATGAAAAAATTTACTGTGATGTTAGGCAAATGTATTATGGGAGCACCAGGCCTAAGATCTGAACATTTACAGTATAGTGAAATCATGTTTGGAAATAGATTTTTACTTTCTTCAAATAAAGGATCAGTGATGGGTTTGTTTCTTAAACATCCATAGGTCACTTTTCTGTATTTTTCTAACTGATAATATTGTTATTTGTTCTACAATATTTATAACAGGAAATAGCTGTGGATCATTAAACAAAAGAGAAATGCTTTTTATAATGCAAATTTAGATTTTTCTTTTAGGATGTGATAATAGTTACATTTATCTGGGTGTAGAAACATTCTGACAGGTGTGAGGGATAACTGCTTAATACAAACTCACTACTGCAAGAAAATGAACCTTTTGAGAAAGACATCTTAGAACTGATAAGTAAAGTTCAGAGAATGTAATTGTCTGCTATTATGTATCATGTTATTACCTTTAGATTGATCTTGTTCTTTTTGTGGATAGCAAAGCATTGACAAAGGAAGTCTAAAGCAGGCATTTGTATGGTGCACCTTTAGCTGCAATGTTATCTTTACATCAAGGACCAGTTAGCAGGAGAAGGATTCATATTTCATTAAAATACCGATAGTACTCTTTACAGAATCTGAAAATTTAAACACTCTGGAGTGCTTTGGAATTTTAAATGAATGGTTTTCATTTATATTACATTTTAATTTAGTTAGTCAAACACATTTGTTAGACATGATTATGGGCTGAGCCTTGAACTAGACATTATGGCTGAAAATAGGGCAGCAAGGTGTGCCTTTTGCCTGAGAGAGAGACATCGCATTTGGAAAATGCAAAGTGTGCTTGCTGTGCACAGGAAAAGGTTTAAGATTTAGTAAGATAGAATACAAATAAATACTATGGGTAGGTCAGTAGAAATCCAAACTCCTTACGCTGCCTCCTGGACTCTATTGCTTTCTTTTTTCCCTGCCATATGCTAAAATCCAGCCATGCTGGCTTTCCTTTGGTTTCCTGATCAGACTTAGGCCCTTTGGACTCACCAGTCCGTTTGTTGGAACATTTTCCTATGATTTTCCCATAGGTGGTAACCACTGCCACCACTGCCACCTCTGCCCAACCATAGTTGATAACTTCTTAATATTCAAGTCTCACCTTCTTAGAGAAGCCTTTTCTATCATACTAATCTAAATATAGCATTTTAATAGTCTATTTATCTATTTATTTTTTGTCTTTCTCCACCCAGATTGTTCTCCAATACATAAAAATCTGTCAGTCAATGTCGTTGAACAAATGAATAAACAAAAAAGACACATGCAGGAGTAAAGGTGGAAACATTCAATATAATTCAATGAGGCTTCCTGGGGAGGTCACATTTTAAATTCATTTTTGATGGAAGGAGAAATGATACTCCTAAACTCACAACTAATGGATATGGTGAGCATTGTAGGGGGGGGAAAGGTACTCCTCAAATCATGGTTCGGGTGTGACAAAGTCATAGCATGTCACCAAACTATTTGTATCCCCATAATATCCTGAAATAAATAAATAAGGAAAATATAAGTAATTGTATGATATATAAAACAACATGGAGGCTGTGAGCACACTGCATAAAGTGTCAGGCAGCTTTGACTTCTGGAAGCTTGCTCTATGCATGGAATTGTAATGTGAACTGAAAGTCAAATTGGTGAGAAATTTGGGGTGTTAAGTTTGTAAAGAAGCTGAAAGGCCAAAACAAGAGGCTTGGGCATGCTACAGTGAGACATGAGATCTGTGTTGTTCCTTTAACAGCAAATCCTATGATGAAATAAGCCATTCTAATATTAGGTCAAAGGCAACCTTCCAAAGGTGGCCTACAAAGGTTTTTGTACCTAAGAAATAGCACCAGAGGTAGCATTCACACAGAAGAAGGAGCCTCTTTTAAATGCAAATACTCATAATTTAAGCTTTTAACCTTAATTATCAATTAAATTCTTGCCGGGTTTAGTTGATTGTTGAAAGCAAACTACTAAAGAGTGTCCATGGCTGGGGTGATGGGTCTAAATGTCAATGGGAGGAGTAAGAATGCCAACAGAAAAGAAAGCTCTAGTAAAAAAAACGAAGACATGAGGACTGCTGCCAAATTATAATTTTCTTAAAGCTTGCTTTGGTTGTTATTCAAAACCTTCTTGCCTGATAATTTTTACTCTAAAAGCAACGAGTAGAATGGTTAGGAATAGGAAATGTTGATAGAACAGCCAGTTATCAGGGTAACATGAGATTCTAAGGAAATAAGCACCTAATTAATGACATAGGAAAGAAATGAAAAAGAAACAATACATTTGAATAGATAACAAACTGTACTTGGTGATGGAGATTAGGGTGAAAAGAATAATAGAATTTCAGGTTAGAAAAAGTTAAAACCTGTATCAAATGCCAATGCCCATATTGTAGTATCCTTGATAAATTAAGTAAATTGTCTAGCTTCTGCTTGACCAATGAAGGGACAAGGATCTCAGAGGGAGATAATTTTTTTTTTGCATCTAACTGTCAACAAGCCCTTCC
Source organism: Microcebus murinus (assembly GCF_040939455.1). NCBI lineage: Eukaryota > Metazoa > Chordata > Mammalia > Primates > Cheirogaleidae > Microcebus > Microcebus murinus. The sequence continues at coordinate 41,275,162 of NC_134116.1, forward strand.
TTATGTTTGGCCACAATATTCTATCTTTGAACTCAGAAGTGAAAGGAGAATAAATTTAATCTCTCTTTTATTTGGTTACTTTTTATTCAATATGTTAAGGTTCCTATTTTGTTCTAATCCCCAAACCGTTTTATTTTCCATATAGATCCTATCTTCTCTTTCCTTCATCATTGTCTCTGGACTTTGAACCCTGGGGTTCTTTTCCAAGAATATTCTAGTTGATCAATGATCTTTTCAAACATCAGGACACAAGTTCCAACAGAGTCCTAGGGCAGCAACAAACAAGATCTGAAAGACGTGCAGTCCTTGGTTCTGGTTACTCCAGTTAGCACTTATTACTTAATATCTGTGTTTTCATTTAGTTTAATTTCTTTTTACTACTAATTCCAGATTATTATTATTTTTTTGGCTCAAGAAAGGAAGGATGTTAGATCTAAAGATTTGAGTGATGAGCTTATGATTAATATGGCAAGTCTCAAATGTAGGTCAATGGGATACATCAAAATATAGGCTACCACTAAATTCCTAAATGGCAGGAATCTGAAGAAAATTGGATTTCTTTTACTTTGATTTTATATTTCCCTCCCCTTTAGAGTTATGAAATGGGCAGTGTAATCTAAATTATGATAGAAAATTTAAATGGAATGTAATGAAAAAGCATAAAAAGTATAAATGAGAAACAAATCTAAGAGATGGAGTTATACCTGGATATGAACTAATATAAATGAAATCTTTATAATTCTTGATTCTTTGTCTTTTGGAAACTAAATGGAAGGCACAGAGGCATGGAATTAATGTGTGTATGTGTAATGGTGTGTGTGTGTGTGTGTGTGTGTGTGTGTGTGTGTGTGAGATTACACGCACAGGTCCTTGCAATATCTGAGAGACTGTGTTTTCATTCCTGGTCACCACCTTAGCAAACTAATCAATGAGGCATGAACTGCTATCTGCAGTGAAAGAAATGAAAAATAAACCACAGATAATCCCTCAGTTAAAAGGTTATTCTGTGTGATAAAAGCTATTTTGTTAATTTATTTACTTACTGGTACAGTGAGATAAAGTGAAAGTACAATTAGGGAATTCTTGTTGAAAGAATTTTAAAGGGCAATGATGGCTTAATATTTTGTATTATTTGATTGACACTTAAAAACATTTTTAAACTAAAATTTCTTGTAACACATAAAATTCTTTATTATTTTCCTTAATTTCCTATTTTAAATATTGTATTTATATAATTGATTATTGAAGAAAAATGGAAACAAGTCTTTTTTAGATGAATCCTTAACATTTTATGTTATATCTATTAATTTAATGAAGGATAATATTTTTTGAAAAGGCTATGCCTGTATTTTAATGTTTTCTGTTAATCATATGCATGATATATACTTTTTAAAAATTATTAATTTGTTTCTTCTCCAGCTGATTCATCCAACAAACATAGTAATTAATTGTCTCCTTGTTACCAGACTATTGAATTCTGGGGGAAGGGAAATGGATAGAACATAATTACTGCACTTAAAGACTTTGTATGCTTAGACAAAAATAATATATATTAACAGAATATTATATTAGTGTGGTAAGGATTATTATATATTTCCTGGTGCTCTGGAAGCAGAGGGAAGTTGGTGAGCAATGTGTACCTGGGAAGATTAGGGAAATAGTTTATGAAAATCGGTGTAGGGTTTCTCACATGTGCAATTGAAGGAAAGAGCATTCCAGACAGAAGGATTAGCATCTTTGAAGCATGAATATATGAAACTAATTAGATACCAACTACTGAGTGGGGGTTGGAAAATTTATGGGAAATTATACCTGAAAGGAAATGAGGAGTTAGATTTTGAAGGGTCTTCTGGGCTAAGAAATTTGGTAAACTTTTAGATTTGCAGGAGACTCTAAAGTTGTTATAATGTTATTTCTATATAGATCACTTGGGTCAGCATAGAACAATACTATGTGGACAGAAGGGAAAGGACCTGAGATAAGGCAGGAGCAATGTGAATGAAGAAGAGAGTTGGGAGATATAGCATAGGCAGAATCAATAGAAGCTGGTGACTGTTGACGTGCAAAGTGGGAAAGTACACTAAAAAAAGAAAGAGGAATTGGGATGACTGCTTAGGTTCTGGCTTCGGGGATTGGGTGAATGGCGGTTTATTATCAGAGATATGGAATGCAATACCAAAGAGATGCAGATTTACAGTGAAAGATAAGATGTTTACATTAGACATGTTGAATTTGAAGTGGTTTGCAATGTTCAGATGTACATTCTGTAGAAAGAAAGATTTGGAATTCAAGAGAAAAAGGAAAATACAATTTCTGTATTCCCAGAAGTTTGGTTTAATCATTGATGAATTAAACATTAATTTCATTTCTAAGATGATCTAAAATTGTTTGAGGAATACAAAGTTTTCAGTTTAAGAATTAGAATTTTTGTTATGTTTTCAGGAAAACAACCAAAGAACACTAGAGAGCCCATTAATTCTCCCACTAAAGAGAAAGTTGTCTTTTTAATTATATAGTCTGTTTCACATCCTCTTCTCATTGGAAATACTTTTCATTTATATACTCTATTCACCAAAAGACAGCTATTAAAATTAGCTATTTTAATAGGTATCAATAGCTATTAAAATTTCTAAGGAATGCCTTCACTCAGAGAAATCAGGCAAGGCAGGAGGAAGAATAGTGACATAGAGGTAGAAATGAGATGAAGATAATGGTACAATATAGGAAGCCACTTTTTTAGGTTAGAAGAATGTACCCTTAAACGGCGCAGAATACACTATCATCATTTTCCTTTGCTCTCACTGTTCACATTCTTCTTATTAAACACTTTATGATAATATTAGCTTCTTTGACTGTTTCAGGTTTTAAAAGTTTATCTGCTTTAGTACCCCTTGAGGGTGTCAGGGAAGAGAAGATGTGGATTCCAAAAGGTTAAGTGACTTGTCAAGGTCACACATCTAATAAGTGACAGCTTCTGTCTTTTGATCCATGGCAAAGTGACCTTGTGTCTCTACTATTCAGAGGCACCACGGTATAATGGAATAAGCTACAGCTTTGAAGTCAGAGATACATGGATCTGTTATAAAGATATGAAATTTATGAATCATACTGTTGGTCTAGTCAGCTCAGATTTCCTCATCTGAGAAATGGAAATAATAATATCTACCTTAAAGGGTTGTTGGAATTTAAACGAGATAGGTATTTTACTTTCCTGGTACATAGTAGATGTTCTGCATATGGTAGATTTTCCTTTTTCCCTCAGTAAAGTCAAAATCTTAACTCCTTATGTTTTCAAACTGAGATATATAAACATCTAAAAATGTCTGTATAGTATCATACTTGAATATCATATATTTATGATATTAGTAATTAGTAATGTTAACATTACTAATTACGTCTAAGTGTTAGCTGTGCTTAAGTAGATAAATGAACCCACTATCAAGACCAGTAGTTAGGCCAATAGTCTCCCTGCTTATTTTATTTCTTGGCTTCATGGTCTTCTTTTACTTCCTATTTTCTATTTTAAAAGATATTTTTTAAAATTTTTCTTTATTGATGTCCTATATGTTTGTTCTAAGTCCTATTGGAAGATTTTTTTTTTAAATCAAATTTGCATTAACCTGCACTTTGAATGATATTTTTCATATTATTACTTGTAAAGTCAGTTTGAAAATTGCATGAAAATATTAATTCTATGTTTTATAAGGAACCTTTAATATATTTAATACATTTGAACAGATATTGTTTATGTTTAGCTGGCCACCTCTAAAATGTATATAATATTATTAATATATGTAAATATACGTCTATATAAATACCTACACAAATGAATCTCAAGTGACAACTGACTTAAACGAGTTAAATATGAAAAAAATTATTATATAAAGCATTGTACTTTTCAAAAAGAATTCTCTTATTATAAAATTTTGAAAAACTATCATTGTAAGGAGTGGTCTATGTTCTGAAATTTTTGGAACTCTCTCTATTTCTTGTTCAGTTAATATTTTGAATTCCTTTTATATGAGTGACAAAATTCTGATTCCTTCTCATTGGTATGCTGAGATCTGTTGTTACCATAACAAACATCTCATCTTTACGATCCAACTCTACTACTAAAACCATCTAAACTGTTTTTAGGAAGGTATACCATAAACTAGTCCATATAGAATAATATTCAGGAGGATGTATTATTATTGAGTATCAACTTAAGCACAGTTAATATTTTAAAGTACTTAATAATAGATAATATGTGGTAAATATATGATATTTAAGTATCTATATAGACATTTTGAGATGTCCATATTTGAGAGAATATCAAGGAGTGATAAAATAACTTTTCCTTACTATTATATCATCTCTACTAAGTTTTTCTTAATATTTTAGTTGAATATAAGGAGTTGTAAAAAGGCTGAAAGCAAACTACTTCTATAATAATTATATTAAAAATTATACTTTTTCTCTAATTGTTTCTGGATATAGTCACTCTCTTTTAAAAATTTGTTCATAGTATTACAATTCTTGAAAACTGGATTTAAAACAGAAATGTCAGTACTCCTTTGAATGAAAGAGATGGGAATGGTGCTACTACAATCCATATAATACATTATTTATCATGCTGCAGTTGCGGTAATAACAAATATTTTAATTCATGGATTTAATCAATTTTGTCTTCACACCTTATTGCCAGTAGAGGAACATGAAAGAAATTTCTTACACAGTGTTACCTTTTAAGACAGATTACCATGAAAATTTAATAAAATGTCTTAGATGTAAGATCATCTAAATCTATAATGATTTAAATCATCTGTTCTTTAATAATACATCTAGGAACTTTTATTTTTGTGTGGGATTAGGACTTATCTGCAAATAAACTTTGCTATTGATGTGCTTATAAGAGAACAATAATATATTTCTGTAGGCTAACAGTTAGTCTATGTTTTATGCACGTTTAGACCATTGAATTAATCTCTGAAACAATAGAAAGAAATTCTTTTCTAGAAATAGCTTGCTTTTGCCTTGGCTTTGTGGCAAAATGACATTAGGGAACATATATGGTTGTTGTTGAACCTGATTGCTTTAGCAGCCCTTGGGTTGATAGTATCAGGTTCCAGCTTGCCCTGCTGGGTCAATGTGGACCCAGGCCTTTAAAGAGGAAAGTTCAGGGAAAGTTCACTTCTATTGTTTTACCATGGTTACAAAACAGAAAGGAAAAAAAAAGGAAGAAGAAAAGAAGAAATCTTGGGCTTGTGACCTGTCGCTACCATGAGTACTTCACTGGGTTCTTTTTGTTTTTGTCAATTAAAGGTTGCAACAGAGAAAATGAAAACTTACAGTATCTATAAAGGAATAGAAGCCAAAATATACTCTACTATCTCTTGTTGATAATCCTCAGACATATTCAATGATTGCCAGAGTCATTGCAGCAAGTGTTTAGTTTAATTTCATTTAAGACATTATTTAAATTTTTCTTCACTAAAAAATCGAAATCTGTAAGGCTGTTATGGTATAGAAGGTTTGTTTATTGATTTGGGGAGGATAAGAGGAATAGTTTATTAGCAGTAATTTAACTTTGACTAAATATATTGAAATAAGTGTTTATTTTAATTTAGAGGGTGGAAATGTAAACTAAAGCAATATTTTCATTAAAATTTTTTTTGTTTACCTTAAATGCTAACAAGTTGTGATATGTATTGGACAAGCATGACCTTACTTGGAGCAACCTCCAAGTGTCTTTTGAATATAGGTAAAAATTCAAACCAATTTAAATTCGTGAAGTTTAGGACTAGAGCCTTAATTCATGATTTTTTTTTTCTTCTAAAAACATTTACCAAGTGTTAGTTCTGAGGAAGGTCAATGCAATCTATTTAATTTCACACTATGTCTTCTGAGCCTGTAAAATCTTATAGCTAAAGTAATACAGCTGGAGCTATTCTTCTTATTTTAAAAAATATTATTGATACCTGTAGTATGGAATGTTATCTGTATGACTGAGACATAATCACTGTCTGATGACATTGCAATCTAATTTTTGTCCACATTATATTTTTTAATGTGAATTTATACTCAAGGAAGAAAAGGTTTTCAGATTGAAGTTGTAAGAAAGAAAAGATTTTATTTCCAACAAATACATATGGTTTATCTAGGAATATATATTCAAATGTATTAAAGTAAATATACACTAGATATTTCTTCAAGATAAACATGGGTCATTTTAGAATTTCTATCCTTATTTATTTTTATATGTCATGCATGCTAATGTTTGGTTTCCAGAGATGAGAAAGTGAAGGGGGTGTTACATAGAATCAAGATAACAGAGTAAGATGAATCTTTGTAACTCTTTGGAATGACACTATCTATGTTATGTGCTCATTTGTTTATTGATCCTTTGCTGTTTTGATTAACATAATTTGTTTTCCTTAAAGTCACCTGTATCAAGCATAGAATTGAACTTTCTCATGATCTGGATGGAGTGTAGTGTTGGAAAAGGGAGAGATTTGTGTCTATTTAAATTAGCCAGACAATGAAGAAAGCATCCAAAACATTCCTCATATGAATTTTATCAGATCATTCACATTAACCAAAATTAACATTTTGCCAGTATTCTCATAAACACCTGCTATTTCCAATATCACACAGAAATGAAAAAAAAATTTAAATTGTCTCCATAGTGCTTATACTTTTAGCACGTGAAAGATTTTTTTAAGAAAATTAATTCTGGCTAGATTTACAAATGATGTTCTTAATCTATCATCCACACCTTTTCTTTATATGTTAAAATTGGAAAATATTTAATTTCTAGAATGTTTAACATTGCTGATGATCATGTCTGAATAAAAAAGACTACTTGAATAACTGAATCAGGCAGCTGATAACAAGTTAACTTATGACTTATGAATTCAGAGGTCATCTAGTCCTTCACCTGCCTGCAGATAGCACTTACCTCAACTATTCAAGATAAATGGCTGCCTCTCAGATGTTAAAAACCTTCAAGAGAAGAGTCTGCAGAGACCTTTACTGATAACCTATTCTAATGCTTAACTGCTCTAATGAGAGGAAGAACTATTTTTTCATATCTCATCTACATCCCTCCTGTTGCAGTTTAAGGGTTGGTACTTATTTTTAATGTTATTTTCCTGCTCTTTATTACTGTGTATTCTGAATTTATTATTGGCCAGATTTTCCCAGTTCATGAAGTGTCAGAAATAAATCTCATGCATTTTCAAGGATCCAGCCTAGTGTGTGACCCAAATGTATATTGCTTAACTTCAATGGCCTTACAATCATGTTTTCTCTCTGCTAAGAACCATTTTTTCATCAATGAAGAGATATAATTGTTTATTTTATATAGAATAATTGACTAGTGCATTGTTTGATCTATTCATGCTTCAGTGCACTAAATAGCTCTAATATGAACTGGTTAAGAAATATCTAATTTTTCTAAAACGTACCCCAAATGTCAACTTTAAAGTTATTTCCAAAGAGGAAGTCACCAAAGACTATCAAGACCCAATATAATTTTTAAGTAAATGGTTTACTCTTCTGATATTCCACTGAATTCATTACTCACTCTTTCATATAAGAACTTCTGAATGAAGAGGGAGAAAAGGGAAGGTTAGAAGATTTTTAGTTAGTCCATCATGGGTTTCCGTATCTGACCACCTTTAAATTGGTATTTGTTCAAAACCTATTTCCTCTTTTAACCATTTAATGTTTTTCAAATGAAAGCAATTTAAAAATATAAATCCCTTATTGTGGCTTGCAAGATCCTTTATGATTAGCTCCTAACTTTTCTTTTCTCTTTTCCTATAATACTTTCTTCCTGCCCATTACACACACACAACTTCGTATTTGTTTTTCTTTTCTTTTTTTTCCTTTTATTTTATCATATTATGGGGGTACAAAAATTGTTAGGGTTACATACATTGCCCCTGCCATTCCTCCCCCCACCCCTCGCCTTGCCAAAACATGTGTCCAAACCCCAGGTGGTGCTCATCGCATCTATTCTGTAAGTATATAACAACTTCCAATTTGAAACTCACATTTAGCTCCCATAAAATTCTAGTTCTCATTCATCTTGGGGCTTTCTGTGGTCATCCCCCTACCTCTTCCAATGTTTCAATTTCTGCTACACTTTTTCTTTGAAATTTGGCAAAGATAAAAGGACCCTGGGATGAGCCCCATGAAGGAAAATATAATTTTTAAGAAATAAAATCAATTAATTAATCTGCACAGAACTATTTTAAAGTCAAGCATTATAGTGTGTTGAAGTCACTGATTGTCTTTTTCTTCCTTTTCTCTTTCCCTTTAGGCAAATATGGTCCATATTATCAATAAGCACACTATTTATAATCATATTTAAATGAAAGATATTCATGTAACTAAAAATGTATATGTAAGTGTACGATATTCCAGTGTCTGTTGGGAATTTATTCTAAACCTCCAGTGGATGCTTGACACTGGAGATAGTACCAGTCACTGTATGTACCATGTTTTTCCTATACATACATACATACCTATGAGAAAGTTTAATTTATTAATTAAGCAGACTAAAAGATTAGCAGTGACTAATAATAAAGTAGCACAATTATAACAATATGCTAGCATCACTATGGCTCTTTGGGGGCTATTACTGAGTAAAATATGGGTTCCTTGAACACAAGCACTGCCATAACCCCACAGTCAATCTGATAACCAAATGGGCTGCTGAGTGACTAATGGGTAGATGGCATATACAGCCTGGATACACTGGACAAAGGGATAATTCACATCCCGGGCAGGACAAAGCAAGACTGAGCAAGATTCCATCATGCTACTGTGAATGGCACACAATTTAAAATTTATGAATTGCTTATTTATGGAACTTTCTATGTAATATATTTAGACTGTGGTTGACAAAGAGGGCAGCTGAAATTGTGGAAAGCAAAACCATGCATTAAGGGAGGACTACAATATATAAATAACGTGTTTTATTACATAAGAGCAAATTTTGTGTATTTTGATGATAAATCAGTATTAAAAATAGTACACATATAGGTTAAGTTGGCTATGAATAAGTTAAAAAACATTTAAAAAATACTTGGAAAACCTGAGAAAGGTGACTGACAATATAACAATCATAAGCAATATTTTAAGGATGTATAGAAAAGTAGTTGATAAAAAAAACAATACTTGGGAATTGTTAGCTTGCTTATTTGAATATTTTGCAAACTCCATTACATTGTAAAAATCACTATATGCTATTAAAATCTTCAACAAAGATTATTTTGTAATTATACTTTTTATCACATTCTTTTGTACATATTATATGTAGATATATTCTTTAATTTCACAAATGGTATTGATGAAATTGCACGAAAGAAAGGATAGCAGTTTGATTAGGAAAATATCAGAAAAATTCTATTTAAATATCTTATTAAATAGTTTTCAACTAAGCATTTTAGCCCAAAGTAAAATGCAGATCTGTATTTGATAAAAAGAGATTATATTGATCTTCTCTGAGAATCTTCTCTACAAAAGAAATTATATCTTTAGTTAAAATGATTACATTCCTATTTCAAAGGAATTAAATTGAAAAGTTAAAAATTAATAAATTAGCTACTCTGATTCAATTATGCCCAGCTCATTTTAATATTAGTCTTTAATTTGACTATGCAGTATATTGATTAATTTGGTGTTATAGATAGAAGTTATAGGAATAACTCATGCAAAAAAGATAGTTTACATTATGTATGTTGAATGGATCCTTGATCGGGGTTTTGTTTTTTACTATTTTTCATTTGTGGTTTTAGTAAAACCAAACCAAAACCTTTGCTATAAAACTTCAGTGCTTCATTTTAATTTATAGGTAATTATTAACTTTTTGAAAAAAGAATTTGGATTACTTTCCAAGTACATTATCATTTTTTCCATTTTATTGGCCCTGGTGAAAGTTTATGTGCTCTATTTCAAGAATAAAAGACAAATAGTGAGATGTGTTTTTAACACACTGTGTGCCCTTGAATGTTTGTTTGCATACTCATCTCCTCTTCCCCCTTTGTATTGTTCTTCTATAGCCTATCGTCATTTTTAAATCTAAATTTCTGCCATTATCTTCTTGAAAAGGTCCCACCCTCCAGTCTTTTTCCAGTCTTTCTCCACAGCTTCACATTTATACCAATTTACATTTCATTTCCTTGCCTAAAATGATCATTTTACTTATAAATAAAATAAAATAAACATATCTAGGCCTTTCAGGACCTTGGAAATCTGATTAACAAATTATCCTTTTAACTTCATCTTCCCTACATGTAAGAGCCTAGTTATTATTTCTAAGCAAATTTTATTTCTTGCCTTTGTTCTGCTTCTTTGTTTTGGACTTATTTGCCTCTCCTTACCTTCTTCCCGTTTGCCAAATTTCAGTTTACTTTCATTACCCAAATCAAATCTCAAGTATTCTGGGAAGTTTAGAGCCACTCTATGTCCCTAAAGTCTACCATATGCATTTGGCTTCCATCTACACAGGCTAACAGTCAGGACCAGCCCAGTATAAAATAAAAATGTGGGACTCCTTATTTTAAAATGGTAAGAATTCAAAATGCTGACAATAGAGCATTAAATCTAGCACACGAATCTCTTTTAAGCATGTGTCTTGTGCAGCTACACAGGATGTATGCCCTACTGACACTTTCTCAAGAAAATTCACACCTTTACTTTGTAGCACTTACCACATAATATTTGCTGCATGTATTTGTATGTGTCTGTCACCCCTAGAGCTTGTGAGTTCTATTACTGGACAATCTATGTCTTAATATTCTTTCAAGTTCTTTGACCTAGTAAATTTCCTGATAGGGAGAGTCACTCACTAAATTGTATTGAAATGAATATGAAAATGTCTATGGGGAGAAAAGTGTTCAAATGAGTATTTCTGCAAGACTTTAATATTAAATAATTTGGGACATAATAATTTTATAGATATTAAAATAAAAATCTTAGTTTATCAATAAAATCTTTAAAACAGTTTAACTAGCCAAAGGAAACCCTTACAACTGAGGCAAATTCATTACAAATGTGAAAATGTAGTTTGAAATAGAGTTCAAAGAAGATATTAAGTTGACTCTAATATGAGAATGAATGGATTTTAGCATTATTCCACATTATATAATAATTCAAATAAAAATGCATATTTTATTCAGAAAAATGATTTAGAATAAAGTTGTATAGTGGAAGAAAATTACCATAAGCAAACAAAGTTATTCTGAAAAACAATTTGGTGAGTGAAATCATAAAGAAAACATTAAAGTTCATATTTGTGAGAAAATAAATTTTATTTTTGTGTCAAACAGCATGTAACAAAGATGGAGAATAGCCAAGTAATCATATCACATGTTGTTGCTAAATTTCAGATACTAAAAAAGAAATAGCAAACAAATTGGGAAATTATGTCTCACTGTTTTGATTAATTCAAATCTCAATATTTACAAATATGCTATCTTTGTTGGGATTTCAATTAAGGAGGCTGTTATTAAAAAATGTATCTTAGTCATTGTAAAAAATACAAATATTTCTTTTATTGTTTTCTGACTTAAGTTTTGTAGCAAGTTTTATAAAAAGATTTTCATTTTTTATAATTTTTATTTCAAAATATTAAGGGGTACAAGTGTTTTTGTTTCATGGATGAATTGTATAATGCTGAAGTCAGTGTGCCTATCACCAGACTAGTATACATTGTACCCCATAGTTAAGTAAAAATTACAAATATTTTATCCAATACATTCAATCAATACCAATTTCTTAAAATTAAAAAGAATTAAAAATATATGTACTCTCATTTTTATCCCTTTCTGTTTCCTGATTCTTTATAGAATCTCAAGGAAGATGTACATGATAAAATATCACTCAACCACTCTGAAACTATATAGGGTTATGTTATTAGTTCTATAATGTTAACATTAGAAAGTAGTTTATCCTGATTGAATTTTTATATGACTTGAAGCTAGGTGGTAAGACTAGGGAATATTTATGAGGAGAAGGCTGTGGTTAGTAGATTTCTTGTTTGATAAGAAAAATGGGCTGTTTCTAACAAGAAAATAATATAGATGATATTGCACAAGGGTACAGAAGAATAAAGATATAAATTAAAGTGATGGAGAGGAGGTGGCTTGTGGAGAAGAGGGAAAAGGAGATATGAATTGAGAAGTACACTTATGAAATTTATATCATATGATAATTATCAATTGTTTTAATGAAGAAGACTTCATGACATGCTGCAAAGAGTTTAAGCTTGATAAACTTGATTCCTAGGGAAAAATACTTTTCATATATGGATGAAAGTAGTAGTTCCAGAGTCTTTTGGCTATTTAACAGCAGAAATAAATTTTCCCAGGGTTTTGCTACCAAAGGATTAGATGACTTTCTTTGGTAGTTAACATATTGCTTATCTGCCTATGCATTCATTTATCAGCTTGGGCTATGTGAATTCAATGAAGAATTCAAATCCACAAAAACATTTTTGAATAAATTTATTTTTAATGATGTTTAATGATTTTTAATGATGATTTTTAATGATGTTTAAACCACTTTCTTCCATATACTTCTTCAGTCCTTATCAACGTACTATCAATATAAGCAAATACTCATTTACAAATTAGTTTCTTCAAGGGAAGCTCAGTGTACTGAGAGATGTAGCTAATAGCATTCTGACCACTAAATAGTGCTGTCAGAACAATGTTTTCTTGTTTCTGTTCATGAACTTTTTAATCTTACTCTCAACCTGGAGTCACTGGATGAATAAAGGTCAAAATCTCAACACAAGATATTATTAGAGGAAAACCAAGTCCAACACTTATAACAGTTTACCTTGACAATAATCATTGTGTGCTTCTTAGCTGTTTGATAATTTTTGGTCCTGTCCTAGACATTCTATCTTAATCATCATTCTCTTCAAACACACTGGATTGTTCTTTATATATGTGGTATGAAATATACCTTGGTGTTAGTTTCGACATTGCTACCTTAAAAATGTAAGTGTTACCAGGTGCGGTGCCGTACTGCTGTAATCTCAGAACTTTGGAAGGCCAAAGGCAGAGAACTGTTTGAGGCCAGGAGTTCGAGACCAGCTTGAGTAACATAGCTAGACCCCCATCTCTACAAAAAATTAAAAATTAGCCAGGTGTGGTGGCACATGCCAGTAGTCCCAGCTACTCAGGTGGCTAAGGCAGGATGATCACTTGAACCCATGAGTTTGAGGTTGTAGTGAGCTGTGATGATGCCACTGCTCTTGCCTGGGCATCACAGTAAGACTCTGTCTCAAAATATGTAGAAAGATTAGGTCTTTACTCTTACTCCTATGCAGATTCCTTTTCCTCCCCACAGCTATTCAAGGCTTGGGGTTTCTTTTCACAAAAAGTTTGTTTACTTCTGATGCATTATATCTGAAATTGAGCTCTAGCCTATATGTGCTGTTACATATTAAATAGTTACAAAATATAATTATCTTATTTATGATGCATCATGCATAGTCAGCTTTACCTACACACAACAACCACCACCCAAATCTCAATGGCTTATGACAATCAACAGTTATTTCTAGCTCACGTTGCTTGAGAACTGCTGGTCAGAGACTTCACTGTTGAGCTCTGCTGTGGTCTGTTGATCCACGTGCTCTCTTGGAAGAGAGCAGAAGCTCAGGAAGGAACAGAACTATGCTGGTGCATGTGAGACTTCTCAGCTGTGGCATATGTCACATCTGCTCACACGGCATCGGCCACAGCAAGTGCCATACCAAAGCCCAAAATAAAAGGGGAAGAAAACCTTCTAAGACGAAGAACTGTATTTTTCTCATACTACCTGTAGCAAAGCATGGCAAGGACATGGAGGAAACAGCTAATTGTGAACAGTAGCATTTATTAGTAAACATGAATTTATTAAATGCCTATTATACTTTGATTCTGCTGAGATGCTACTAATATATGCCATACAAGTAAGAAAATTAGAGTTCTTATTTAGAAGTGAAGTTTTGAAAAGAGAACCTAACCAACTACTATTTTAAAATCTATTATAGATTGAGATGGCAATAAATGTGTTAGAATATAGGTTGTTACACAGATATTTGAAAATCCAGTCATATATATTCCTAATTAGTTCCTGAATAAGAGTGACAAGGCTCTTTAATATGAGTCTCATATAACCTCTTGGAATGTTATGGTCTAATAATTTTTTCTCTTGTGCAAAATTCTTGTGAATTGATTAAATTGACTTTGGAAAGGATCTATTTTTTGCTCACTAATTTTAAAGAAGTAATTTATGGTTTAATCCTTTAAAATAAAATTAACTCTCCGTTTGGCAGCATCATTTATGCTGTTGTCAGCACCACCTTTTCCTAAGATAATTATTATCATGTGTTTCAAGAAAGATGTTAGGGTATATTTCAATGCTTTTCTTTTTTTTAATCAGCATTGTTCCTTGTCTCAATAAATCTCTATTATTATACAAGTTCAATGCTACCTTCTGCGTGACAATATTTTCTGCTTCGATGTAGAGGAAAAATAAATTTAAAGTAATTGCTTTCAGAAGTTTATTGTTTTATAGGACTGTTGTAAGGAAATAGGATGCAAAGCATTTGTTAATGTTTGCTTGTTAAGCTTACTGAAGTTAGACATTTATATAAGCCCAGAATTACTTTCTTTCTTCTATGTTTTGTAGTACTTTAAGCTAATCAAGAAAATAATTCATTGGTGGCAAACTTTTGAAAATCATTTCATAAGAAATGTACATTTAAATTTACTGTATGATTTTCATTTTAATTTACTATCCTAAAGGTGAAGTTTGTATGAAAATGGTGTGCAATTTAGAGTCATTTTAAAGTTGAGAAATTATTTTGCATTTTTCAAAAGTCTTTAGAGGGGAATAATTTGAGTTTAGCATATACATTTCTTGTGGTTTGCTTGATTTTTAAAAATGAATGTTGTAACAGAATAGAATAGAAAAAATGGATTTTTATAGTTTTATTTATATACATGTTAAAGACATTATTTTGATGAAAAGAAGAGGAAGAAAAAGAGAAGGCAGATAGCAGAAACCAAAGCACCCACACTGTATATGTGTGCATGTGCACAGGTGTGTGTGTATACACACCTACAGATTTATATAATTTGGGGTTGGCTAGTAGTTAATGGTGGTTATGGAGCTGGAGGAGCAAGGTGGTAGAGTTGGCATCATGGCAGTTGATCTTCACATAAAAATTAAACATTATTGCAATGTTGCAGGAGAATAGTGGATAAGGAGTTTAGGCTCCTATATCTAACAACAACTATACAATCAAACATCATAAAACAGGATGGAATTGAACAATCATTCACACCTCGTCATGAAACCTAAATTTTTTATTACTCTTTGAATTAATTTAGCTGTTTCCCTACCCATATTTTATCATCTCATCAGGATTATTGCTGATTTTTATTTTCATCTTTCTACCTCATAGAAACCTTACTTATCTTTATTTCTACTCTATCATTGTAGTATTTATCTTAAATTTCTTCTCCAAACCTGGTTACTCTTTTGATTACCTCATATCAATCCCCCTTTTGTTCTATCACTATTTCTCATTTCCTTTTAACATTGATCTTTCTGGATTCCATCTTTGATGCTTAAGTGATTTTCACTTATATATCCGAACAAGGAGCCATCAAATGGAAAATATTTTGTAATAGGACACAGGGTGATATGCATCATTCATTATGAGAAAAATGTGGTAAATATAGTATTATAATTTTTGGAAAATATATGCATCTGAAGTTACATGTATTAATTATAAATGTGATAATTACTAAATATCATATTGAGTTATAAAATCTCAGATGTAAATAGGTACTTACCTAAGAAAATATCTTGATCATGTTGTCATTTAATAAGCATTTTTATTTATTAATTTCATATAGGTAAATACATATATAACCATTTATGAAAAAATCAAGTTAAGTGAATTTGTGTTTTTGTTAAGTAATTGTTGTCCTTGCATATACCATATGCCTTTTGCATATACCTTATTTAATAGCCAATTGCATGTATACAAGCAAATTATGAATATCCATTATATGCTTTAAGATCAGGAGATTTGATAAAGGTTTATTAGCAAGTCTGATTTTAAATTTTGAGTCATATGTCAGTTTTGTATTTTTTATTCTAAAATTGCAGAAAAAAAATCCTAGGAAATAATTCACTAGTTAAAGTTAAAAGTTAGAAGTCTTTAAATTAACTTGAGTCAATTTAAAGTTGAGATCCATGGATTTTGCTATTAACTTACTAAAAGTTAATTGACTTTGAACTTCTCTTTACTAATTAAAAGCTAAGATGGGTCAGGGACATGAAAAATTTGAGAATATCAACTTGTATTAATTTTTATTTTTAGATATCAAGTTTGCATTGTGTATCCTAACTACATGGGGCGGCGGGGACGGCGGGCGGGGGGGGGGTGAGATAAGAACGTCTTGCTTTTTGCAATATTAGAATATTAGTGTATCTGTGCATACCAGGCCTAGTCCATGTAGTCGCTGTGACCTAACCTAATCTATGGCATGTCCTCAAATGTAACTGTAAATTAAGGTTGCTTATTTCTCAACATATTCCTAAACTTGCTGTCTCAACAGCAAATTGTCTCCCAGTTTTTGCTGAGATCAATTTTTTTCTTTGCCTTTTCTTTTTCCCTGTTCTCAATCTATTTGCTAGCTGCACAGATTCAGCTCATATAGGCAATGCCAACATGTATTCAAACTCTGTGTGTGTGTGTGCTCACAGAATCTCAGAGTGAATTATTCCAGGTGATCAACAGTGACTAGAAAACAACAGAAAAGGTGCAATTAAAACTAAGACCATGTAATCAACTGTTTTAAGCAGCAGAAATTCAGGAATATAGTTAAATAAGAAAAGGAGAATTGTTTAAAAATTTTTTGATGACAATTAATCAACATTTTGACATAGAGTGAGAATATAGCAATTATATATATTTGGCTGTAAAATATATCTGGAAGAACTAATGCAAGTTTTGAAATTCTTTCCATATTTATGCATTCCTATAAATGTGACAAACATGTGTATTGAAGGCACCATTTCATGTATTTCTTCAAACGTTATGAAAAGTTTTGTGTGAAGGCTGAAAACAAGAATTGCATTGATTTAAAATATCTTCTATAGCAATACTCTACCATTGTCTTTTTTCATTCTGTTCAGATGAACAGCTTACGTACCAGGAGGGTTTGCTTATGAAGTATTTGCCACATGACTGAGGTAGAGTAAATCCTATCAATGAACCCAAGAAAAGAGTAAGGAACTTCTATTTCAAAGAGGCAGATATATTATACTACTGTGTCACTCAGGTCTTCACATTTAATAAAATTCATTGTTGAGATCTAAACAAGCACTGTGTTTGGTAAAATGTGAAGCTAGTTTTCAGAAGTCAGGCTAAATATTAACAAAAAAGGAAAAACAATTTCAATATAGTCTGACTTCAAGGTGTAAGTGAAGATGAGTGTTTCTTTAATGAATGTAGCAATCCTATATTCTATAAATATGTCTATATTCATTTTTAATCATTTTTTTCTTATAAGAAGTTTTTGACATTATATGTTGCAGCAAAAATGTTATTTGCATTTGTGGTTCCACTTGGTATATCGGACCATTGAAGGCTGAACTTGTCTTGAAGTTTTCCAATTTATGGAAGGCAAATAGCAAAGTTATATATTTGATCAATAAAATCTAGATGTCATACTCCTAATATTCAAGCAGCTTAGAATGTATTTCTAATTATTTTTTCTTCATTCATACTTTTCTAAAATAAAATACTCCTCTGTACATACACAATTTAGTTCTAACATTTTCACTTGGTTCTCTTTCTGGTATTTGAAAACTCAGTTTTTTTAAATAACACTGAATCTACCTCTGGATGCTGTACACTTTTCTTGTTTTCATGATTAAAAACAACACATATACAAAAACACAAAAACTTTTTCATCCCCAAATATTTTTAAAAAATTAAAAAGAAGAATCAAGAAGAAAGTGAACATAATATGTAATTGAATCCACAAGAGGAAAATCACTGAGAGCATATATTAAATGTGATCATACTATGGACTAACCTGATACAACACACAAAAATCTACTATGGACATGTTTTGGTATCTTTTTTGCCTAGTTTTCTAGAATATGTATTTTAAAGACTGACTAGAATTTCAGTCTATGATACACTATAATTAATTACCCCAACCCTTTTAGGGTTTTATTTTTGCATACTCTTTATCTCTTTCATCATTTCTTCAGGATGAATTCGTAGATTTGTCAATATGAAAGTGTTGGTGTGGTATATTGAGTATTCATATTTTAGATTTTGATGGCGCTAAATGGTCTTTGAGAAATATATATATTTACATCTAATACTATATATGTTTATATATATATATATATATACTTATACCAGCATAGTATCAGTATGTTTTAGTTTTCCCAGTGTGATGAACATAATATGATATTTTGTATTTGATTTTATTTAAATTCCTTATTTACTAATAAGGGTATAAATCTTTTAAGATGTTTATAAATTAATACATATTTGTGTCATTTTCCTATAAATATTCATTTATCATTTGATTTTGGATTCTTCATTGTTTATAAATTAAAGGTACTAATTCTTGGACATATATTAATATATATGTCATTGACATATACATTTTTATATTTTGTCACTTTTCTCAACATTAATTTTCTTAAAAATGTTAATTTATATGTATGTAATTTATCAATCATTTTCTTAATAGTTTCTGGTATTGATGTCATACTTATAAAATCGTTTCCTATCCCAAGGTTAGTTTTCTTTTCCTCTTGTGTAATTTTTAAGCTCAAAATTATTTAATATATTTTTAAATGCATAAAATGGAAACTATTTCAACTTTCCAAACTGCTAGCAAATCTTTTGACACCAATTTTTTTGAATAATATAGCCTTAAAATGGTATTAAATGTAATATTTTAGGACTTTCATATATAACCATACATGTATAGGAAAGAATCTGTGACAGTACAGTGTGCTGTTTTAATCTAAAGGTCGTTTACTTTTGATAATTTGGAAACCCTAGCTTAAATCATGTGATTAAAAATACACACTTTATTATGGAAGTGTTAATTAAATTTTTAAGTATATTTGTCCAGACTTTTTAAAATTTTATTTTTAATTGTCATGGATATATAATAGTTGTATATATTTATCGGGTACAAGTGATATTTTGATACAGGAATACAATGTGTAACCATCAAATCTGGGTAATTAGGGTATCCCTTGCCTAACCATTTATCATTTCTTGTGTTAGGAACATTTCAATTTCACTCTTTTAGTTATTTTAAAGTATACCAGAACTAACTGTTGACTATAGTCATTTTGTTGTGCTATCAAATATTGTTCATTCTAACTATCTTGTCTAGATTTTTAAACCAAGTTTGAAAATGTACATATTTGGGTGTGGAATACCTTGACTCATGATTTCAAGTTTGACAGATTGCCATCAGTTTAAAAATTTATGGATTCCTCTTTCCAACCACATCATTTTGAAGAGCTAAGACAGATCCAGAGTATTCAGTTAGAGTTAGGGTAATGCAAAGAAGGCAATAACTCAAAAGCCTTCCACTTTATCATCATTATCAAGTTGGCACCATACAAAACATTCTGACAAGTTATAGTCCCAGCCTTTCAGGTACTTAAATAACTACTAAGACAATGTAGATTCAGATGGCCATGGATCAACAATGAACATCTGTTCCTTCCTTCGTCCATTCATTCAGTTTTTTAATTTAGTAAATATTTATTGAGTCCCTACTCTGTGTCAGATAATGTTCCTGTATGCTGGAGATATACAAGTGAACAAAAAATTCAAAATTCCTGCCCTATGTAATCAAGGATGGATAATTACAATAAGTAAGAAAATAGATATATAGTATTTCTGAACACTGCTCAGGATGAAAATGCAGTGGAGTAGGAGAAGGGAGCTATTAAATGGACCCAGTACTACTCTCTATAGTGGTTAGGGAAGGTGAGACATAGAAATGTCTCACTGAGGAGCTTTCTAGGAAGCAGCAATAGCAAGTGCAAGGGTGTGGAGATTCAATTATTTTTCAAAATAATAAAACTATTTCTAAATACTAAGTATATTCAGAGTGATAGAATACAAATGTAGCCTTAAAGTGAATTTCAAAAATCATCTAGATATGGTTAGTTACTTCTGATGTAAATCTCTTGAAGGCTGAAACATTTTTATGATTAGCATGGACTTTTGCTCAGATAAACCTGTTTCTGTTCAGTTCTGCTACTTTAACAGACTATGTCCTATTCAAGTTACTTAATCTCTCACCAAGAACCATTTCATTCATCTGTAAAATGGGCATAGTGATAATATTTATGTCACAGAATTATTGTGAAGATTAAATCATATAATGAGTGGCAAAGTATTTAGCATAAGGATGGTTACATAAGTAAATTCGGTTATTGTTATATCTCTTGATTATACTAATTCCTGTTTATTTATTGATCAATAGCTGAATCATAGTCCCCAAATACTAAAAAAGCATGCCTTAATAGTGTTGTTTAAATTGACTAAAGCACAACAACTTACATTTAAAGATGACACAAATATACAAGTACCAAGAATTCTACTGAGTACTTTATATATTGTTTCATTTAATTCAAGAAACTTCTGAGATGGAAATATTAGTATTTCCATTTTATAAATAAGGAAGCTGAGACAATGATATGTTGAAGTCCAGTGTGACAAAGAATAAAAGTATATAACATAATGATTGAGATTTTAAAAGCAGTCTCTCCCCAGTATTCCAGGAAAAAAATAAATTCATAATAAAATGAAGTCTATTCAAGCTTCACAGGGCAATTGCCAATGTCTTCTACAACTTTGTGGTTCAGGTAGTTTATGTCATAATTTCTTATACTGTCTAACATTAGTATTAAAAGGCCATTCATTAAAGAAAACACTTTCACAAAGTATTAAATAAAATTCAATTAATGTAAATCATATTAACAGCAATGTTTGGTGCTTATGTAACATCTATGTCAGGTAATGAATTAAGCATGTTATTAAATCTCTGCAGGCTGGAACCAGCAAATGTTTGTCTATCTTAATATCAGTCTTTTATTAGTTCACAGGTCTAGAATCCTCACAGGAGTATCAAAAAGTTGTCAGGAGGTCTCTGAATTCTGGGCTTGGTATCTGAATCTCTGTGCTTCAAGACCGTGTTTCTTGACAGCTCCCCATGCGTTACACAGTGGAGGGGAATGGCGGATGTATTTTTTTTTTATATAACAGGTTTCTCAAACAAATTAGTTATGTACATTTTCTCCAGAGGTGGCAGGCAAATAACTTGTCAGTGGAGGGTGAAGACACGCATTTTAGGTTGAGTCAGACATCTTGCCTCTGCATTCATAAGCAGGAAGACAAGATTTTCCGAGTTCTGATTTAATAGGTTTTATTTTTTACCCTCATTTGAAATTACATCTCTAAGGAAGAATAGTTTTAAACAAACATAACCATTGTTTCTACTTCTGTGATTTATGTAGGAAGATGCTTATACAGTAGTACCCTTTATCTGTGGGAGTGACATTCCAAGGGGATACATTCCAAGACCTCCAGTTGATAACTGAGACCATGGTGACACACACACACACACACACACACACACACACACACACACACACACACACACTATATGTTTTTCTATACATAAATCCCTACCTAGGATAAAGTTTAATTTATAAATTAGGTACAGTAAGGGATTAACAATAACTAATAAAATAGAACAAGTATAACAATGTACTGTAATAAAAATTTTGAGACTGTGATCTCTCTCTCATTCAAAATATCTTATTGCACTGTCCCCACCTATTTTTGGATGGCAGTTGACCACTGGTAACTGCAACTGGGAAAAGTGAAATCGTGGATAAGAAAGTACTACTGTACCAAATTGTTGTGTATATATGTGTTTGTGTGTGTGTGTGTGGTGTGTGTCTGTAGACTTTACCAGAAATTTATGATTATGGTTGCTTTATTACATAAAGATTGATACAAACTTAGTGTAGTTTTCTCCTCCTCCTTGTTGTTGGTTTGCTATAATTTCTTTGCAAAATATTTTCTTCTCATATAGCAAATAAATATGGTAACAATTTTGATCAAGGTTGAGATAATACATACTTACAAAAAATGAAATAAAATTTGATTGAATAATTAATTGAGTAATAAATGAATTTTCTTGTTATAGATACAAACCCCAATTACAGCAAAATATTGAAAGGGAAATGGGTTAGTTTCCAGTTAGATTCAGATTTTGTCTATATAGTTGATTATATAATACCAAATTGTGTTGTTTTTAAATTTCCCTAAAACAAGACATCACAAAAAAAGATGTATTTAAAGTAAGTAAACAAATTATGATGTCCTAAAGATGTTCAACCAAAATCAGTGCCTACCACGTCTACCACATTTCCCCTAGTCAGAAGTATAGTGATCATATGGAGAGATATGACCTATAAGACTATTAGAGAATGATTATATGCTAGGCTATGTGATACTACCCATTCTAAAGAAATAAAAATGAACATGGGTTTGAGTAATTAAGGACTTCATTACAGAAATGTGCATGCATGTGTGCGTGTGTGTGCATGTGCGTGTGCGTGTGTGTGTGTGTGTGTTTGTGTGTGTGTAAGGTGGGGTAAGCTTCTGTGGACTGTTTCCTTCTTAGCACCTTTTCCTCTTGTTTAGTTGGCTAACTCCTGCTTTCTCATCTGTCCTGAAGCACCCAGTGATGTGTCCCCCCAACACTTCTTTGGAACATTTACTACAGTATTTAATATTTCTTGTAATTCTTTATATACCTATCTGTTTCCCCAAATAGACTGTGGGCTACTTGAAGTCAGGAATAGTATCTTACTGGTATTTCCAACACATATCGTAAGTTCAGGCACATTAACATGTTCAATTAATGTTTGTTGACTAAATTAACAGGCAACTATGCTACAGTAACGTCAGTATTGTGTGGTGCTCAGGCGTTGGCCTCTGGAGCCTTGGTTCGCAACCTGGCTCTGTTACTTTTTATGTGTGATATTGTGTAAGTAAATGGTTTTACTTTCTGATGTCTTAATGTCCCATCAGAAGAATAAGGATAATAATAGTACCTATCTCAAAGGTTTGGTATGGGTAGTAAAAGAGTTAGATCACACAGTGAATAGAGCACAGTGCCTGGAAGTTAGACAGTATTAATTGCAATTATTTTATTATTTTTTCTATGATTCCAAAATGAAATGAAAACATTTGGGAAGAGGCTGTTCAGAGTGTTGGAAAGGGCATCTCCTACAAAGGAGAGTTGGATATTGTTTTGAGATTGCAGCAATATTATCGGTGCCCAATTAACAATGATTTACAAAATCAGAATGATAGTCACATTTATGTGCACATTTATGAAGAGGTTCTTGGCATGCGCCATTGAAATAAAAGACTGAATGCATTGCTTTTGGTTCAAGCAAAATATAGCCAACTGTAATAGCTGAGACAATCTAGTCATTTGAAATTTAAATTGAAAATTCATAAGAAATAACACTTTTTCTTTGTGATTATGAAGTCCATAACCAATCTTTTGTATAAAAGATTGCTTTAGATATCATATGTTTTTACTAGAATACCTTTTAATAGTAAATTTAAATTTTATAGAAGATGGTTTTGAGATATGACAGGAACTGTGAGAAAAAGCCAATAAAGTATTAACTTTCCCCCAAACTTGAAGCCATTTATAACTGTTTCTTATTATTTCAGGATTTGTCCTTTTGGGGATTCTAGTGAGCTTTTACACATAATTGTAAAAAATATATGTTGCGGGTAGAATCAGCTGTGGGCTGAAAGACTTATGGGGAAGAAAAGAAAATTCTAAGATGATGATAAGGTTAAAAATATTTAGATTCTAGACAAACAGGTCATTAAATGAAATTTGCGAACAGTATGCATTCTGGGAGAGATATCATATATGTGAATGTATAATGCTACATAAAGGTAAAAATAAGTAGCATGAAATTTTTTGTTTCTTTAAAACTGTAAATTGCATGAAATTGCTTTTTAGTATCAGAAAATATTCATAAAATGAGTATATTTTTATTGACAAATTACTTGATATACTTTTTCATTAAGACAGGTTATTGCTCTGTCGCCCAGGCTAAAATGCAGTGGTGTCATCATAGCTCTTTGTAACCTCAAACTCTTGGGCTCAAGTGATCCTCCCACTTTAGCCTCCTGAGTAGCTGGATCTACAGGCATGTGCTACTATGCCTGGCTAATTTTTAAAATTTTTTTGTAGAGATGGGAGTCTGGCTGTTGTTGAGGCTGAACTCCTGGGCTTAAATGATCCTCCCACCTGGGCCTCCTAAAGTACTGGGATTATAGGGGTGAGCCATTGTGCCCAGCCCTTGATATACTTTGTGAGGGATCATTTACCACTGACGTAAAGAATTCCACCTGAGGCAAGAATATACCAAGACCCCTGATATGTTAAAGGTTAATCTCAAAATATATATTCGCTAATAGATCTTAAACTAAGGTTAATGAATAATTCTGAGATTAGTATAACTAATATATTTAATGGGTTTTAAAGAATCTCCTTAATTGGCCCTAATGTATAGATTCAAAAAAGAAGGAGGACTTACAAGCTTTTAGAGGCTGGGATATCCCAAGTCTATAACCTAAGACAGAAACTCTCTTTGGTATTTTAGGCTGTCCTTAATTCTTAACACTTATACACATGCTTAAGAGTGGCTTAGTTACATTCCAATATGTTTTAACTCTTATTTGGGGGTAATTTTTTATTCAGTATTTAGTAGCTCCGATTGAGCTGGTGACTTCAGCTATTTTGTCTTTGGCCTTCAAAACAACTTTTGTATTTAAATAAATTTCCTGTACTATTTCGGTTCTAGACAGTGTGACTTTTGAGATCAGAGGCCACAATAATTCTTTCTCACCAGAGTAGCTAATTTCAATTCCTGTTTATTTTTTGTTAGTGATGACTTCAGTTTACTAATGTCAGGTTTTGGTTTTTTTTTTTTGTAATTGTTAACTTTTGCATTTCTTCTATTCCAGAGTCAAAATATCTCAAGTTAGATGACTAACTGCTTTGCAGACCTTTCCTTTGACCCAGTTATTTCTTACATTGCTCACTGTTCAGCTTAAACCACAGAATTTAGTCAAATATGTATGCAGGGTTATTAATAGATAAGATATTAATAGGTAATGGTAACCAAAATCCTCAGGATGTATTGGTCAGTATAGGGCTGAAAGGCTAATAACTCCACATTCTGGCATCTATTAGAATATGTGAATTACTATTTTCCTGGTCCCTGGAGAATAATTCTCATGTGACAATTCTCATGTGATGTATGACACATCAAACATGGTTTGATAATGTTGAGGAATTTTAATAATTTGAATTTAAATCATACTGTTGAGTAGCACACATTCTTTTAGAGCACAAGCCTCTAAACAAACAAACAAACTCCTTGGAAATAACAGGTTTTGTGATGAACTAAGTTTAGTAAATGCTTATTTAACACATTCTTGGAGATGGGTAATGCATACTAACATAGTGAAAGCTCTGAGAACTTGCACCACAAGGCTTAAAATCTTTGAGAATGTGTCAAGTTCTTCCACAAAACATAGGTATGCTTCATAGACTTAACTGGACATTTCCCAAATTAATTTGAATGCAAAAGCTTTTTATTAAAATATGTTTAAATTTTTTCCATGGAATATATTTACTCTGTATACCTGTTTATGTATTTGTTCAAAGTAATGTACTAAATTACCTCTGTGTAGATAGTTGAGAGTGCTGTGTGTTCTGCTCATGAGCCAGAAAGCTGAAGGTGCTGGCCAAGTGTCCCCTGGTCATATTTTTAAGTGCCTGCCTCATGGAACTCTGTATTTGATGACCATGGAAAAACTTCTATTTATTGAGTTAGTTAATAGTCTATTTGTACTGAGTACACATGATTGGGACACATACCTACACAGAGAATACAAGAAGTGCAAACAAACAAATGTGGGACATGAGAATGAGAAAGTGTTCATATTTGTCACCATTTAAAAAAATAATGTATCCTTTAAAGTTTCTCCATCTTTAGAAAAAAAACCTCCATGCAAAGGAAAAAATAATATTAATCATAGGACTTCTGGATTATTTGGATTGCTGAGTTTCATAAAATTGAAAAACATTTTGACTAACAAGTTAACTAACAAGTTAACAAGTTCCCTTTCTAACAGAAAACTATGCATGTATAAATTGAGGATTATAAATCAGCTGCTTCTTTTGTTGAAATGTATACACACACACACACATTAATCTTAGGAAATCCTTTGTATCCTTTTGCGTTGCTAGATCTATTCCCCGACGTTGATTTAGTTGGGAAGATATCAATGATTATTTGTACTTTTCATGTTTTAGGCCTATTTTAGAGTTCCCACAAATATAGCAATTTTACACATAATCATCTGCTTTTTGGCAGATATTTTAGAACTCAAATGGAAAGGAAAGAAAGATTAAGAGGACAATTATGTGTGGTTAATGATATAGACAGAGGTAAACCTCAGGCACTGATGAAGTAGAGCCAGGCTCATGGTTTGTCCACAATAAAGTCTCTGAAAAATGTGTTAGGGGTTTTCATACTGTCAAATTAATTGTAAGATTGTTTTTTATATTTTAAACATAATATATGCTTATGTCAGAGAAATGAAAATCTTCATATGTAGAAACAACATATATTCTTCATGCGGAGATAACCACTCTGAATATTTTAGTATGTTTCTTTTTAGTATTTTTTTCTATGTGTATTTATTGCATACTTTACCTGATTTCTCTATCTCCCTTGTGTTCTGATCTGTCCACATCAGCAGGTTCATCTTAATATCTTGCTTTTTTACGATACTTTGAACATGAACTTTTCCCCATGTCATCATAAGCTCATAAACATCGGTCATCACTCCATGATGTTCAAATGGGTATGCAAATAATTAAGCAAACTGTATCTTTCCAATCAGAGATAAATTATTTATCTGTAAATATGTAATATTTAATATATAACATGATACAAGTATGTGTATATAAAGTTCTCTCATATCTTGGTTTCGTAGAAGCAGTTTACTAGAAAACAAATAAACAGAATATAAAGAGAGTTGGAGCTTTCCTCATGTAAATAGATTGGAGAGGGCAAGTGAACTCTTGAAGACTAGCAAGCTGCTTTCACTTCTAAGTGCTTGTTAGTGTCCCAAGACTAATCTAAATGCTCATTTACTGCCATGTATTTTTCAGCTACACTGTTACCCCACAGACTATTCAATTTTATCTTCCTCCCCAAAGAAGGGCTTGTGTGTTTATTCTCCCAATCCTAATGTCTAGCCCTGTGCTTGTATACAGTAGTTCTTTGCTCCTGAATGAATGAAGGAATGAATGGTTGAACAGAACCCTTTTTTCCTTTCTCCACACAGGTAGGATTCAGACTCAAAATTTCTTCTGGGCAGCTACTTTCACATTTCCCATTTTGTAGCCACTGTAGCCTCCTTTTAGATTTTACTTGCTTCTGTGCCCCAACTCTTAGGAAGAGAATTGAATTTAGTTTCTTAAAAACTACTGAAGAGATTAGCAGAAGATTATGTCTATGGAGAAAAGTGGGGATTGAAAAATTACTCTCCCTCCAACATTTCAAATGTCTCTCACTATTTTGTGCACTAGCCTTTTATTAATATCCATTTTGTTTTATTTTGTTAAATTAGGTTTTGATTTCGCCTTGAATAAAAACAACAAGTGGCTAGGAAGAATTAGTAAATATTATACAGTTATGGGAGGAAGACTTATTAGCATGAGATGGATTTAGTGATGTAAACTAAAGAAAGAAGATGGTGATCTGGTGTGTATCTGTGTGTGTGTGTGTGTGTGTGTGTGTGTGTGTGTGTGTGTGTGTGATGGGGGTGAGTTTATTCAGAACTGCAGGAAAGGTTGTACCTGGGTGGGTTTCTAAGTGTTTGGGGTCTTAAGTGTGGATTTGGACATCTCTAAGCTATTGCTTTCCCTCTTTTAATATAGATGTTTGAAAATACTAAAGGCTGTACTATGGCTAATGTGCAAAGCTGGCAAAAACAATTACCAAAGTCATAAATTGTGACTTTATTCAAGCTATAAAGGGTAATAATTTATTTAAGTGAGGTCTTCTGTCTGATTAGAACTAGGGGAGTTCAGCTTGCTCTGATCCTCTGGCATAGAGCTAGGTCACTGCTGTAGATAAGGATGGGGGGAAAGTGGCTACTATTGAGGCAATTGATCGTTCCAAAAGAAAATAGTTTTGTTGATTGTTTTTCTTCCTCTTTTCAGTTATATTTTTGTTTTTCTTTCTAAGAATAATTGATTTCTAACAAAGCACACAAAATATTTGTTTTAAATCCTGATTTAATCAGATATTCTGAGAGATTAGGTAAATTAATTCAGGCTGCACCTTCTGGTAAATTGATAAAGCTGATATTACAGCTAGATTCACCCAGGCAACGAAATCTGTGCCTCTGGCCACAGCAGTACACAAGTTCTCTTGGTAGTTCCCTAAAACTCTTTTGGAAGGAATTTGAATATTCAAGTGTTTTACAATTATCTTTTCTGAAGTCCTCAACTCCCCCTAGAAGTTAGTGGCCAAGATTGAAGCCTGTCAATAAGGGTACCTAACTGTAGTTTGTGAAGGGATAGAGGAAAGTTATGTTAATACAAATATTTTCCAACTTCCCCTCAGCCTATGTGTTGTGTGTAACTCTAAGGAAAGGTTCTCAGTAGTCTTATTCTTAGGCAAAAGGGTAAATGACTTACTCATCCTTCCTAGTCTTTCCTTTCAATCCCTTCCGTTCCTTGCTTATGTATCTCAAGACTGTGCTCTCACCTAATTGAAAGTAATCCCCAGTAGGGTGTTAGTTGATGGCTTTAGGGTGTTACCATCACCAAGAGTATTTGCATTTTAATGAAAGGTTTTAAAAGAACTTACAGCTTTAAGACCAAAAGCAATAAATCTCTATTGGTGGAATTTGAGGCAATGTGATAGATCAGGCAGGAGATATCTGTGGTGAAAGGAGCCCACTGGGTCTATTCTAATCACAGCATGAATTAAAGTGTTCCTACTTAGTAGCCTGACTTCTGCTTCCAGAGTGAGGCCTGTTAGGACAATTCCTGTGGCCAGAATAATAAAGTACTCTTAAATAGTTTCATTTTCTTTAAAAGCAAAACAAGTTAAAGGGCTAAAAAATTTCAAATCTTTTAACTTCCTTTTTCTTTCTTACTTTCTTCATAGCATCTTGCTTTAGATCTCTTGAAGCCTTTATTTTCATTTTCTGGGCTTGAGATTTATGAGATTTAGCATTCTGTTTAGACTCAGAGTTCCATTTTCTTTTGTGTGTGTGTCTTACTTTTCATTTCCTGGAAACTTCAGGACCTCTGGAATTGATGAGGTAGGGTACTTGAGGAATTTTGGGGAAATGGTTTTACAAATAGGGTTAAAATTTATTTAAATACAGAGAGTGTACTGAGCACTGAGCTACGTTCTAAGGACATACAAACATATTTGATGCACTTTCTTCCATGCAGTCTTGTGAGTAAAACAAATAAGCAGATTACTGCATTCAGTGTAGAAAGCGCTATGACAGAGTTGTTTACCATAGGCTATCAGTGCGTGGAAAAAATATTAACTAGAATTGATTAGTAAGAAGGATGATTACGGCTTAGCCAGGTTTAGCTAGGTAAAATGAGGATGAGGATGGCATGGTGTAGAAAAGGGCTTTGGTGACAAAGGAGGCAGCACCTATAAGGTTAGGGTTCTAGGAGACCAAAGCAACCCAGGAAATTGTTAAGAAATTCAGTAGGGCCAAATATAAGCCATGAATGTGGAACTAAAAGGGTGAAATTAGAAATCTAGGCATGGACCAAGTATTGGAGGCCCTTGGTGCCATGCCAAGAACTGTGAATCCAGTGGGGAACCACTGATATTTTTAAGCAAATGGAAAACATGGTAAAATTTGCATTTTACAAAAATTCTTCTGGAATTAGCATGGAGAGTTGGAGGCTCTGGAGTGCTACAAAATTGGAGGTTAGTTCTTGGAAGATTTTGGAATGCTGGAACAGTAGATTAAATAAGAAATGAGAAATTGATCTGGAAGGTAGGAGTAGAGACATAGAAGAGAAAGTAGATTGGAAAGATACCTTCATAGAGATGATATTTGAGCATTTGAGAGAAGGAAAAGACAGAGCTGAGTCCCAGATTTTTGACTTAGTCAATTAGGTTCCCTTTTGCTGAACCAGGAAAAGTAAAATAGGCTTTAATGGGACAGATGCTGAGTTCAGATTTGGACAAGCTGAATTTTAGGTTATTATAGAGTATCTAAGCAGAGATTTCCAGTAGATAAGCATTCATCTGTCTGAATCCCAGGAGAAAGATCTGGGCCTTAGATGTATATGTAGCCCTTAGTCCTTACTATCCAAGTGATGATGATAGAAGAGATCACTCAGGAAGAAGGGAGACTACCTGAGGGCTATTGATTGACTGCTGGCAAATAACAGGAACTAAAACCCAACTAAGGATGAAGAAAAATAATGAAGAATAAAAAGTATTAATAGTAGCTAGAGAACTACTTAAGAACAATAAGAAGAACATTATCCTTACACTATCCCTATTGGTTAACAAAATGCAAAAGAACAATCTCCTTGTTCTTGTTCCAAAGATCTCCAGGATCTGGCCCCAGGCAATAACTGTAATAGTCTCAATCTAAACTTAGCTCATTTCAAATAAACTAGTATATCCATACAATTTCATGCTTTCATTCCTTTCTCACATTCTCACTCAAGTGCACTTTTCTTCTTCATGTCTCATTCATCCTTCAGAATTCTCTTCTAGGCCAGGTGCAGTGGGTCTCGTCTGTAATCCTAGCACTGTGGGAGGCTGAGGTGGGAGGATCACTTGAGGTTAGGAGTTCGAGACCAACATGAGCAAGAGTGAGAGCCCATCATTACTAAAAACAGAAAAAATAGCCGGGTGTTATAGTGTGCATCTGTAGTCCCAGCTACTCAGAGGCTGAGGCAGGAGGATTGCTTGAGACTTGAAGTTGGAGGTTGCAGCGAGCTATCATGATGCCATGCAATCTACCCGGAGTGACAGAGTGAGACTCTGTCTCTCTCTCTCTCTCACACACACACACACACACACACACAAAACACACAGAAACAGATTCTCTTCTAATGACCATCTTCCTTCCCACAACATGGAAGTATCATCATCCATCCTGACTTCCAATTAGTATTTCAATTGCAAGGTTCTTATGGGAATTAGTACATTATACTTTGCATCATAGTTGTTTATGGATCGAATTCTCCCCCTTTGGCAAGACTACAAACTTCTGAAGACTAAGAACCCAATCTCCCAAATTAGCTTCCATAGTGCACTCTTTTGAAAATAGCAGTTAATAATTATTTGTTCAATCACCAAATATATTGTATATCTAGATAAAAGAGATTGGATCTCTTGACTTTGGATGAGTCACGACAAACATGGAAATGCTTACTTATGTGGATATATCGGGTAGTTTTGATATATCTAGGCACACACTGGCCAGATAAATGATAGAAGAGCATGCTTTCATAAAAGCATATTTAATTATACAGAGGCAAAAAGTGGAAACACAATGCTAAGAATTTACTTTGGAAATTTTAATATTATATTATTAATGTTATTTTCATACAAGGATGTGAATACTTGTCTCCTCTTCACTTCTGCTTTTATAATTTCAATAATTAATCTTGTGCAACGGGCGTGGATAGCACAAGAACTGCTAAAACACAAAGTAGTTTTATTTATCTTGAAGGAAGATATAAGATGCTATTTGGCAGTTTCTCAATGATGTTCTACAAATAATCCTAGCCTTTTCAATGTGTTTTAGAATATTAAAAGTAAGGAAACTTAGCGAGGGGGGGGGTTCGCTTAAATAGAATAAGGGTTAAATGATAACTTGACTTATCTTTCAAATGACAAAAAATAAAGAAATTGCAAGACCTTTTCACACATTAGATATGTATTGTCATTTATCATCTGGATATCAGGCTAGCAGTGCGAAGTAATAAAACATATCATCGAAAAATGTGCTATAGGTCTGAATCACTCTTTCATTCCACCTCCCAGCTAACTGTAGTATTAAATCAAACAAGCAGAACATTTCCTTAGGCAGCCATTGCCTTTTAATTTCCTGAAGAACCTTAAAATATCATTCATTACAAGTACTACACATATTTGGTTTTTAAAAGTCTCATAAATCAATAGCAGGCTGACTGTAATAATTATTACAAGTTAGTGCATAATTTTCGTGCTGAAGGCTGCATGCAGAACTTTAGCATATGCAAACGAGGCAATTCAAACTGTGTATAGATATTAATATGAAGAAGCAGGTAACGAGGTGCAGGCTATGAATTATGCATCAGGAGTGGCTGATATTCAATGAGGAAAATGAATTCAGCATGTAATCTAATTAGTGATGGAAGTCTATTACATCTAACTGCAAAAGCAACCGTCCTTGAAACAAATTTATTTACAGTCCATGTTACCACTTGAAACAACTTTGAAATGATGTGTAAGACAACAGCTTAATTGTAAAAATTTTTTGTTTGTTTGTTTCAGTTCTAGACCTGGAAGGCCTCCTAAGAGGACTCAAAGTGTCACCTCCCCAGAGAACTCTCACATCATGCCACATTCTGTCCCTGGCCTCATGTCTCCTGGGATAATTCCACCAACAGGTGAGCATGCTACTTATTTATGCCAAAAATATTAAAAATCAGCTGATGCCATAGCTTTTATATATACCTGTGGTTATGTTGATATTTATACACATCAATTATATTTTGTGCATGCCAAGATAATGTTGCTAATGACAGTTTATTTCAAAACTGCATTATGATTACCACCATTTGTTTAAAATAAAATGAAAGAAGTTTAATTGAGCACCGTGATAGAAATTATTTTAATGAATCCTCCCACAACTAGCAAACAAGTTATTATCCCTATTTTCTTGTTAAGGAATTGAAGTTCAGAAAAAAATCAGTGACTTTCTCAAGGTCAATAAGCTGGTCACTGTCAGTGGTTATTCAAATCCAGGACTCTGGATTCTAAATTTGTTTCTCATTCCATAAGAACTCAGAAATGGATAGACATGCATCCAAAAACAAAAAAAAAAAAAGAGAGAGAGACAGTGACTGTGTCTAGTAGAAATATTTCCTATCTCCTAATTTTTCTCAAATTGATAAAATTTTTTAAAACCATTTGAGGGTTGTTGATTTCTAGAATTTTGAAAATGTATAATTAAGTGAAAGAATAGTCTTGACTGCATAAGCTCCATATCATGATCAACTCTAATAATGCACTGCAGCAACAATAACTCATTTGATTTCCACCACCTGGATATGTTCATTTGTTCTTTTATTTACATAAACCTATGTTTGCCTACCTTTGATGTTTCATTAGGAAATGAACTAGATCCATGAGCAAACTAAAATAACAATGATATTATTATATAAACATATAATATTTATATTAATTCTTGTTTTCATGGAATTTTATTGAGAAGATACACAGATAAATGTCATGTAACATGACTGATGCAATAAAGATAAGCTGGCAAGATGAGAAGAGTGTTTTCCTTTTTAATCTGAATTCCCTGGGCTGTATTTTTTTTTTTCTTTTTAACTTTTGTCTTTCTGTATGCTCTTACATAATCTTGGGTAGTCTGATTTCACATTCCATATTTGGATGAAATTTCCCTTAAGTCAGTGACTATCTCTAACTTGCATTTATTTTTGCAGCAACGTCTGAACAGTTCACTCACCTTTGTGGATATTTATCAAACATCATTTAAATTGAATTTTAAGCTATTTCAGCTATTTGTTTATATATATATACATATATACATACACATACATATGTATATATAGCAATGCACCAAAGTTTCTTGATAATAAATAATTGAAATTCCCTTCCATGGAGCTTTGTATGTTTATGCTAACTTTTTGCATGAAAAATTGAGATATAGAAAAATGAAACCAGTAGCTGAAAATGAACCAATCACAAGGCAGGTATCATCCTTCCTGTTTGTCTAGTTAGTCATGTTTCTCAAGTAACTGAATTTTACTGCCTGATACTCTAATTCTAAATTTGGGATTTGGAAAAAAGCATAGTACTTTGTTAATCTTTGATTGTTTATATTTAATTAAATGATAACATTTC
The DNA here is from genome assembly GCF_040939455.1 of Microcebus murinus. Taxonomy (NCBI): domain Eukaryota; kingdom Metazoa; phylum Chordata; class Mammalia; order Primates; family Cheirogaleidae; genus Microcebus; species Microcebus murinus. The sequence goes on from NC_134116.1 coordinate 41,309,497, forward strand.
CTATTTCAAAAATGTACCTTTTTGGAACTACATAGGAAAATCTTTTGTACTACTTATGAACATGTTAATTTTTCACATGTTTTATTATTGAAAGACTTGAGTGTGGTATACGAAAGGCCTAAGAGCCTTTGTGACATAATTAACCCCTTAATGAACTGTGGTTTGGAGTCTTTTTTTTTTTTTTCAGAAAATAACCATTTAAATAATCCTTTTTCTGTATTTGTTAAGCTTGTATTGACTCTCAATTGTTACTTAATCATAGCTATCTTAAGGGCAAAAATGTATCCTATAATTTGTTAATATTAGAAAAGCAGAAATCTGGTTCCAAATTGTCTGCCAATATTTAATCTTTTAAGGTGAAGATTATAAAATACTTCATTACCAAAGCAATGATTAAATAAGATAATGCCATAAAAATCTACATATAGCAACACTTTCACCTAATTAATACCATCAAGTAACTTTGGGATAAATGTAGTTTCTAAATAAATTTCACATTCCAAAATCCCAAATGAAAATATTAGGTCAATTTTGAAAGATCTCTTTCTGAAATATATTACACACTTTCCTGGCTTGGCAAACACAGACACTGAAGATAGTTTCAATTTGGCTCATCAATATGGTCATTCATTTTTGAAGTGGGATCATTTCAGTTATTCCAATTTTTTTTGCATTTCTTCTCAGATATGCTTTCTTACTTTTGTTCTTTCTAATGTGTTTTGAACCCACACATCAGGACTTCTGTCAAGCTTACTTGAAAAAGACCTTAAGTAGTCATGTTCTAGAGAAGAATGAGGAAATCAAGGGTCACTCTGAGAGTAGACTAGATTAGAAAGGGGGGGTAGTTCAGTGTTCTGTTAGCCCCAGAAAATGGCTTTAGAACAGAGTGTGTGAGCTCACTACTGCCTATTTCATATGCTTTCAACTTTTAGACATTGTCCCAAAGATTTGGTCTTGATAGAAGTTTGTTGCACATGAATGGTGTTACCTTAATATATTCAATATGATTTCTCTTTTTACATATAATTTTTCTAGATGCAGAAGTTTAGATTTTTAAGGAATACAGAGCAATGTCTTAATATACTGGGGAACATATTATTTACTATCTTAAAATGTTAACTGGAATTCTAGTGATCTTAAAGAAATCTTACAGTTTTCAAGGAGTATAACACCTTTCTCCCAGGAAGTACTTAGTGTATGGGGAGAATATGATTTAATATAGACATTTATGTCCAAGGACTTTATTTATATTTGCTTTCTTTAAAAAATGTTATTTTTATTTCCTTCCTGATTGGGGAAGGTGATATGTGTTATTTATTTTTTAAAAAGTTGAATGATAAAGTTATATATCTAAACTGTTGATATTAAGCAAACTAGTTTGATAAAATTTCTACTGTTTTTAAACTGTGAGTTTGAATTTTTAAAATTTGTTTCCAAAAATCTATAGTTATATTAGTATCTTTAACAGACTTAATGTTTCTAAAACTAGCAAATAGCCAAACATACAAACTTCAAAATAAAAAAGAAACAAAATAGCAAACAAAAATCCCCCGTCTTAAATTTTGTCTAATATTTATTAAAAATTGTAGCCTATCTAAGAACATTGACCTGTACTTTTGTATTCGAAGTAGTAACAATTGAAAAGGATAAAAGTATTCAAATATACGTTCAAACTTGCCTAACTTGGTCCTGTAAAAATAAAATTGATTAATTTAGTTGAATTTATAAATATCCATTGATCCGTTCCTAATCATTCCCTTAAATTTTCTTTTCAGCAATTGTACGTTTTAGTTAAATGGCAATCTTCTGTGGAGATATCTATTTTCTTGGGAAATAAAAGCTATCTCTAAATTTTTCAAATGTGTCTTTCCCTAGTTCTAATACTATGCATTTATGTATCTATAGTTAAAAATAAAAAACAAAAGAAAAATAAAATCAAAACCAAGCAAAACAATAATCTTTGTGATTGCTTTTGGAGTTTTTATTTGTTTGTTATTTTGGTTGCTTGAGTGGGCTTATAAAAAATCTTAGGAGGGGGTGTAGGCAGATGGTGATAATTTCCAAAAGTTATGGTTGTCACTGGATGCCATAGCAACCAGAAATTGAAGTTAGTGAAAGAAAGAAAGTTCTTTGTAGAGTTACACAAGGCAATACCTCCTGCAGTGGTCACTACATTTATTTTGACTGAGCACTTGTCATAAATCATTTTTGATACTAAATACCGGTTTGGAATAAATTCATCCTAGCAACAGAGTTCTAATAACATTCATGCTTTTTATAGAATCTTGTCTATTTTACAATTAAGAAAAGGGTTATTTAGGAATTCAGAATACTCCCCTCTTGTGCCAGGAGTGCAATTTGCATAGTGTTTTTGGCCAACTTTCTGATTTTATCTTTAAGTCAGAATGCAAATTGGTTTCGAAATACAATTTTCATGTATGTATTAAGAAGTAACTGTGTCCCAAATATTTGCATTTGACATTAAAAGAAAAGTTATCCAATACCTACTTTAAAAAATACACTCAAATCAAATGAATGAATCATTTATGATTTTATTTCTTGGATATATCTTTTCTCTCAGTGTGACCTTGTAGACACAAAACCAATATGCATTCAGGGTAAAGAAAGCAATTATATACACATATACTACATTGAAAAAGTAAGAATTTTACATTGCTTTACATTGAACTTTACATTGAACTATACATTGCACATTTGTCATTTTGGAAAAAATACTGAACCAAGGCAAGATTAATCTAGAGTTTGATCCCATTGAAACCTTCTTATCTTAAAGAAAGGTTCAATAATAGTGTTCTCACGTTGATTTATAATTCAAAAACATATTTTCAAATTTTATGTTCTTTATTTTTTCTGCTAAATGTTAATAATCAGCAGCAACATCCAAACTACCTCTTTTGAAATATCAACATTTGTGATAGTCTAAATACAGTAAACATTTCAACTTCTCAGGAGAAAATTTACAATGTGAATCCGTGGCTTATTATAATAATACATTGTATTCCGTCTGGAGATTCACAAGAAAGGATAATAGAAAAATGCATAAGTAAAACAGCCACAAATGGATTCATTATCTTCACTAGTAAATTAAACATAACAATCTGCTGAATGCCTTACTTCAAGAATAAGTATGATATAAACCATTTAAGCCATTGATGTTTACATAATATGTGTATGTATTATTTTCATGCATATATATATATATATGGAACATTTGTGAGGTTTTGTCACTGGACATTTTGAGGGCAGCACATGTAACCTATAACTATTTAATACATGTTTCCTTGGTATTTTTTCTTCAAGACAAAAATAAAGTGATATGTTTTATTTTTTTTAATTTTTGCAAGGCCAGCCTAAATTAACTAGACTTCATGCAATTTATTTAGTTTTAAAATTTGTAACGAGCACTCTATTACTTTCCTGTGGCTGCTGTAACAAATTACCACACTGGGTGGCAAAACCACAGAAATTTATTCTCTCCCAGTTCTGGAGGCTAGAAGTCCAAAATCAGCATCACTGGGCTGAAATCATGGTGTTAGCCGGGCGGTGCTCCCTCCTGGAGGGGAGAAGCCATTCCTTGACTCTTTGAGGTGGCTGCTGGCATTCCTGGGTTTGTGGCCAACTTGCTTTAATTTCTGTCCCCCTGGTCATGTCACCTTCTCTTTGGGTGTGTGTGATGTGTGTGCGTGTGTGTATGGTGTGCATATGTGTGGTGTGTGTGTGGTGTGTGTGAGAGGGATGCGGGTTTGTGTGTGTGTGTGTATGTGTGGTGTGTGTGAGGGATGTGTGTATGAGGGATGTATGTGTGTGTGTGGTGTGTGTGTAGGGTGTGTGTGGGGGGCTGTGGAGTGTGTGTGTGTGCGTATGGTGTGCATTTGTGTGGTGTATGTGTGTGTGGTGTGTGTGAAGGATGTGTGTGTGTGTGGTGTGTGTGAGGGATGTGTGTATGAGAGATGCATGTGTGTGTATGTGTGGTGTGTGTGTGGTGTGTGTGTGGTGTGTGTGTGTGTGAGGGATGTGTGTGTATGTGTATCTGTGTTGTGTGTATGAGGGATGTATGTGTGTGTGGTGTGTGTGAGGGATGTGTGTATGAGGGATGCATGTGTGTGTATGTGTGGTGTGTGTGTGTGGTGTGTGTGTGTGAGGGATGTGTGTGTATGTGTATCTGTGTTGTGTGTATGGTGTGTGTGAGGGATGTGTGTATGAGGGATGCATGTGTGTGTATGTGTGGTGTGTGTGTAGGGTGTGTGTGTGTGAGAAATGTATGTGTGTGTGTGTGGTGTGTGTAGGGTGTGTGTGTGTGTGCGGTGTCTGTGAGGGATGTGTATATGAGGGATGCATGTGTGTGTATGTGTGGTGTGTGTGAGGGATGTATGTGTGTGGTGTGTGTGTGTGTGTGTGTAAAATCTCCCTCTGTCTCTGTCTTATAAGGACACTTGTGATTGTATATAGGGTACTGTTGTGATATAGGGTAGTCTCTCCATCTTGAGATCCTTAATGTAACCAAATCTGCAAAGAATCTTTCCTCTAAAAAAAGCAGCATTCACAGGATCTCTGGATTAGGACTTTGGCATTACTTTGAAGGCCGTTCTCAGTCTACCACCCCCAGCAAGTCACTGAGCTAGGTATGGTGAGAAGTACAAGTGTGGGGTGGTAGACACCCAGACAGATGTAACCTCTGGGAGATTTTGGTCAATTTATTTACTGTGGTATCTTAGTGTGTAGAATATTGCCTGGCACAGAGCAGGTATCCAAAATAAATATTTGTTCAATGAATATGGCTAATAAATATTTAGTAAAGGATTTCTGAGAAGAATTTTTACACCTCACAGTTACAAATTTGAGCACTGGCGGGTTAAGCAGCTTCTAAAATCCTATCAAACACAGATAGGCTTCAGATTAAAGATTCACAGTCTAGAGGCTAACAGACGTATATAAGCATGTAGAAGGCATTATTTATTTGTTTGTTTATAGGTTATGATGGTTACATGTAGGCATAATCATGAACAATTGATGAAATTTATATCTCTAGATTGATGTTTTGGAGAAGCAATATTTACAGAAATAATACAGGAGCATGGGACATATTTTTCCTTACAAATCCTGTAAGTACAAGTATATATCACTATATTTGCACTATGTTATATAATCTTTGAGCGTTAGAATTCTCATTGTACCCACAGTATCTTGATATGGAACTAATTTAATACATATATGAATAAAATACAGCTCTGAATTTTACTGGATGTCAATACAGCTTTTGGTATGAGGAACTATATAATAAATATATTTACCTTTCCCCCTACGTAATATACATCATAATCGAGTACTTCAGTTAAGTCACAATATGCCCTGGACTATTTTAGCATACAGATTCATAAAAACATTTTTTCTAAGCTCTTAGAGCAAAGATTTGTTATTTTTAGATTTAATTAAATAACCACATATTACTAGACTCTAGGACAAGCCTCTCATCTACTTAATTTAGAAGAAAATTACCATCCTTTCTTTCTCAATTTATTTCTCTCTTCCAAGTTTCTATTGAATTCTGTAGTCTCATATGCCTACACCGGACTGTACTAAGAATTATAATCTGCTTACACTTCCCTCTCAGTAGATTTGCAGTAATGAAGTTGCTAATGTTCTTAATTGACTAATTGCAAAGTATTATTTGCTTTCTTTTTAGTAATATGATGCCTCCTTTGACAAGAGATGTTTATTTACGTTAAGAGAAGCGAATCAAATTTTCAGTAAAGTTTTTATTATGGCTGTGTATGTTGTATATAGATTAACTGGAGCTTTGTAGACTTTCCATTTATTTCTGAAATTCTTACACTGGGTTCTAACCCCTTGGTTATATATGTTACCTATTTTTTTTTTTATCTCTCTGTCATTTTTAGACCAGTAGGAGGTGCTATTACTTACTGCCTAGTCCCGCCCTAACAAGAGATGGGAGAAATACAAATACTCTTTATTCAGGAAAAACAACTAACTCTGCTATAAATATATTATGAATATTCCTAAAAGATATAGAACAAACATTATGCAAAACAAGATAAATAGTATTTTTATCAGTCTCTTTGATAAGCTTTCCACCCCAAGGCTAACCTCAAAGCTTCAGGGCCTTCCCTTAATTATATGCTTTAGATTGATTATGGAGGATATAACCATACCATATGGAAATTTATTTTTACTTTCTCCAAATTTTGGGGGGACAGGTTTCACAGCTTCACCCTCTCTTTTGTAAAGAAGTAAAATTGCTAATTGCAAGGGCTGATAGGACAAAAATTTCTAGAGAAATTGGCGAAAGCCGGATAGATAACAGTATTTATAAAACCTTGCATTTTGTGTCCTAAAACACTTATTGCCCAACTCATGAAGGAACTTAAGGTCTGATTTGAAGACATTCTGCATGAAAAATGAGGAGGGATTTCATATGGCTCTGTAATTACCATAAACCAACATTGTGGTAAAATTTTAGAAAGTACTAATATAATCTTAAACTTAATGGAATAAGCTTAATAAGAACATAAAGTAAAAAATAATTAATGTAAAGTCCAGATAAAAGGAAAAAAACCAATATTTTCCTCAGCAGTTCCAATGACATCAGAATATCATGTTCAGTCATGGCACCACAATTTTTAGTAGGACATTGATAAACTGGTGAGACAACAGTCTAGATGATAGGGATTTGGAAATAATAGTGATGTTTAGACTTAGGAACACTTACAGAAAGTCTGAAAGTGGTTGATAGAGTAGAGTAATACTGTGTTCTTCTGAGGAAAAATATCTAACTGATAGACTGAAATTGCAGAGAGGTCTGCATTGGCTTTCATAAGAAAGTGACTTGCTATGTGGAGAACTGTCTAACAGTGGAATGGATTACTAATAAAACCTTAATTTTTCCTTTTGGAAGCAATGTTCAAAAGGAAACTAGCCTGAAAAGTTGTTAGCCATAGTTTTTATATTTAATTTTTTCATAGGCTATATTGTATATGCTACAAAACAGTAATCGTTTTAAAACAATTTTTCTCCATCGCTAACCATCAGCCATCCATTTCTCCTGTTAGTAATCACTGTTAGGAAATTTGAAGGTAATTTTGCATTGAGAGGTAGGTGGATTGGGGAAGACCATTGTTTCCTTCCAATTATAAAAATTTGATGATTCTATATTATTTTACTTTGAATTTGTCTCCCACACTTGCCATGGTACCTTTTAGTTAAACGGTATCAATTATTCAGGATTTTATATTCTTATATTTGTTTATCAATTATTGGATAGTTTTTAAAAATTACTTTTGAGGTGAATGATTCATATTTTTAAGCAATCCTACTTTTGCTACATGTTTTTTTTATGGATGTAATAGCTCTTGGGTAAAGCTGTGACTATGGTATGCAAACAAAAACCATTTTTCAAATTGAAAGATATTTTTACATATATGTTGTCTTTTGTTCCCTCTGCCCTTCTTTCATGAGTACCCCATAAGGTTTCATCACAGTAAAATTAGTAGATAGGAGGAAATGGTAATTGATGAATATAACATAAATAAATTCTTATAGCTGTGATAGGATTTGGAACTAAGTATGGAAGAAAATAGTATTATTTTAACCAATAAACATCATCAGAAATGATGATAGAATGACATAAACCCTAAAGGGATTTAAATGAAAGACCTTGAACTTTACTTTGAATTATTTTGATTTGAATTTAGAATTTAAAACATAAAGTCCCAGGAGAAGAGTCAATTTCTAAAGTCATAGTAATCTTTTAGACATACCAATTCTTAAGTGTGTAATAATTCAACCATTCAAACTTTTTAATCTTTTATTTCCTTAACCTGTGGAATCTTTTTATTATATCAAAATTATTCTTCTCTAATTGCCATGATTGTCAAATGACACTATTTATAGCACCATTTTGCAAACAATGAAGCTAGACAAAGGTAAAATATTATAATTAAACAGGCTGATCTCAGTGCTGTTAATTCCAATTGCTGATTTTCTATGCTCAAATCAATACCATTGGATCTTAAAATAAAATTGATAACTTTGTAAATGTATAGGGTAGGTATAGGAAGTCTTAGTTTGACAAGTTATTCATATTCAGATAAGTGTGCTCTATAGATATTGTTAATAGAGGTAATTAACGCTGAAATTTGTTTATTACATATTTACTTTTCAGGACTTAATAACACTGAATTCTTTTTAGAAACTTGTGCTTTTGGGCAAAATAAGCTTTGTGGATATGAAACGTCATTGCTACTGTTACAGTATATGCTCAAACTGTCATATATTGCCTTTAGAAATAATGGACACTACAAATGGTAGTAGACCTTGAAAATGGAGATTGCTTTCAATTGATTACAGCTGTATACTGAGCTATTTAATTGTTGGAAATGGACTGACATATTGTAAAATAAACAATGAAGCTGGTTTTCCAAATGATAAAACTGTAACCTAATTTAATAAATTGAATCAGATTACCCAAACATTTTTGCACTTCATTAAGGAAGTAGTCAGTATACTTAATGTGAGAGCTTTTATCATGCTCACTTGTTGATATATGGCTAAAGATATGTACAGTAAACTGAACTATTTAAAGATTTTTTGTGCTATTCTACAATTTAATTAAAGTTGCCACAAACCTGATTCCTAGAGAAGACCACCACTGATATCTTTTCTAATTTTTGGATACATTGAGTAGGTTATGACTCTTCTTTTTAAACGATGTTTATTTTCAAACAAAATATTATTGTAATGTGGCCCCTAACTTGGAACTAAAAGATCTGGCTTTCATTCTCTTTTGCATCATTTGCTAGCTGTGTGACCAGAAGTAACATTACCTGGCCTCCTTTGTTGCATTATCACATGTAAGTACTGGTACCCAAGATATCACTTTAGAGAATAGGAAAAAAAAATGTTAAGAGCCCCATTGAAACTTTTACTGCTATGTGCTAGTCAATTCAAGTTTTCTGAATCCAATTTATTGATTATTTTCCTACACCAAGCTGCCGTCTGAAATACCTACTTCATCATTTACAAACCACCTTCATAAGATCTGCTTTATAAGATCTGCTCCTACTTGGTAGGACTTTGTGAAAAACAAAGTGAGCTAATGTATCATAAAACACTTTGTAAAGTTTTACATAGCAAGATATCCTCTGATTTTGAGTTTTATGATGATGATTTTCAAAATAGGTTTTTTGCCTTATTCCAAATGGAATAGCAATTATTTATCTCTCTGTTTAAATACATCAGTTCTGGGAATGGTGTGTTCTTTCCTGTATGACATCAGGTTATAATCATTTCCTTATTTTTATTTAAAAAATTGCTTTTGTACCTTCAAATTAGATCAAATAAAATAATATTTTTTCCTGATAGGATCCTCTTCTCAGATTAATGATTAGTTTTTGATCATTATATATGGAATTTTGTGATTCATATTTAATTCACTGAAACACATCTTGTGTCAAAATTTTTGATAGAATATCATTCTATTCAGATAAAAAATTCCCCTTAGTTTTCATTTAAGAGATGCAATAGCTGTAGAGAAACTATTTTTCTAAATATATAATTATTTGAGCTTGCTTCCTGGGATGTAAGAATATGACTTAAGAAAACACCATGTTGAGTTTTAAGGATTAAAGAGGATCTAACTCCTTTTGTTTACTCTAAAGGGCTATGTAAATGTAAGTTTTTATTTTGGGTTACACTTACAAATGTGATGCTATATATCATCAAGATTTTCTTTAAACATGTTAAATATTCAATATTAAAGTTAATAAAATGTTTGATCCCGTTAGTAGTAAAGCATTATTCCCATTCCTTAGAAGTCAATTTTTGGAGCTATTTGTTTTCCTGTTAAAACATCTATTCTAAATTTGAAAATGTAACATTGTGAAGGTTTTTAAAATCTATCCTTCTATTAATACCCTCATTCATCTACAAAGCCCTTTATATTATCTGTCATCTTATATTGCTTAATAAAATATTTCTAGGAAATTATATTAGGGCAAAATTCTTTAAGTAGAATTATGTGGAATCATGTTGATTCAAATGAATGTAAATGTAAGTACTTCTAAACTCTAGGAAACTTAATCTCTTAATATTACAACATAATGATATTTTGAAGTTATTTGAGCCTGAGATTCATCTCATAATGCCTAAATTTTAAGTAACTTATTGAATAAATTAAGTTTAAAGATATCATTCCAAGGACAACCCGTTGCCATATGACCTGTCCATATGAGTTGTCTTTTTGATTTATAATGGCAATTGCTTTCTCGGCATGGATTTCATGACATAATAATATTCTATGAATTTTTGAAATTACAGTGAATTACACATCAATCATCTATAATAAAATAGTATATGTATCAATGAGAGATAACTATTAGAATGTAGACATTTTAGAAATATGCACTTCTCCCAAATATCAATATTGTCACTTTAATGATATGGGGTGGTTGCTTATTTTGATTTTCTTCAAATTGATCATAAAAATTGTTAGCATTCTCACTCCTGTCAGCATACCATCCCGTCATCTCAACAGTAATCTTCATTTTACCTTGAATGTGTTGAGTGTCCATCCAGCCAATTTTGCCTTGATCACTGTTGTTGTTGGCCTGAATTCAAGGAAATCTTTTGCTTCTGGGGTTACTGTGCATTAATGTCTTAAATTTCAGGATTATAATTAAACACATGTGACATGGACTACCATTACCTGTCCATGTTTCTTTTATCTGTAAGAATCAGAGAGATTTAAAGTGAGATCTTAGCCGTGTAAAGAATTGAATGTGCTGCTATTTTTCTCCACTTTCTCTTTACAAAATATTATTGAAAATACCTTGTAGTCTTTCATGAGTAAAAATCCCTATACTATATGAAAAAAAAATCCTCTGTACATAGAATTTGCCATCAGCAGCTGCCTCATATTTTACTTTCTCTTACTTAGTTTTGTTTCTGAAATGGCACATTAACTAGCAGGCAGGGTTCTTTATTATTCTGATATATTTTATATCATCTTGTTATTAATGATCATTAAATCTTCAACTGATTTCTTATTTCTTTTATAATTTAGCATGGATTTAGTATTTCATAAGTAGCATATTTGGGAACCCAATGCATGCATTCAAAGAAAGCATTACTTTTTAGAAAACAGTTTTAAAAGCTTGTTCAAATTTATAATCCCAATCATGTGGTTTAGAAGAACCATGGCCATATTGCAGATGTAAAACACAAAAAGGAGTATTTTTGCAAATGGAAAATATTTGAAATTTTCTTGAAAATAGTTGCTTGAGTTTAGCTATATGGTACTACTTATCACATTTCTTTTATAGATATTCTTGCACTTACAATGTATATTTATTATGACTTGGTACATATAATACAATGGTTAGAAGTAAAAACAACTTATCAGATATATGTACATTTTATTTAAAAATTTCATCTACTTTGTATATGGAATCAATATTCATGTCTATATTTTTTAACACACCATCTTCAGGAGCTAGCACAGTCTCAGCCAAAACATTGTTAAATTAAATACTATCCAAAAAAATGAATATATTGGTTAAAATAAGAAGGAGTGCAAGGCATTATTGAATAATTACTACATGGTAGGAATTTTGCTAGTAGCTAATATATATTATACTTTGTTTTTTATGTCAATCTATGAAGGAGGTATTGTTTGTCCTGTTTTACAGATGAATAAATTAAGGCATACAAAATTTAAATAACTTGCTCAAGTTGAAGTGAAGGGTTCAATTGGGGATTGAATTCAGGGATGAATAATTATAAATTCCCATCTTCACTGCGTCATCCATACTATTTCCTGAGTCCATTATTCTCCTTAGCTAACATTTATATTTTGAGCAGAATCAAAACAGGATGAATTGAATTTTTCATGGATGAAAAATCTATAGATGAATTTCTTTTAGAGACAAAGGAAAATTTAAAAACAACACTTCAAATTTTTATTAAAATCCTTAATCTTAATTTCAAAACTTCTTACACTGTAACTTCACATATTAGACAATTAAGTTAAATTCTTTTGTTGTGGGCATTTAGTCACTAGTCTACACTATAAGATTTCCTTGCTAGTATTATTTCTGTCCTAATACTGGTAGAAAGCTTAAGAAATATTTTAAAATAGTTATATTTTAAAGAGTTGAGATATTTAGTCTCATAATTTGGAGGCATGGTATAGAAATAACAAAAGGATAAAATGAAAGATGTTAAAAATTGTATTTCAAAATTCCTGACCAAGCTTAATTCCTCAATTTGCCATTATGTTTGAGTTTTATTTCTAATTTGACTATCACTTTACTGAGTGTTTTTGGAAAAGTTTAAACCTTTTTTTTCTTACATTGCACTTTGTTAAATGATGTAGTACTAACAGACTGACAAGTGTTTTATATTATTGGAGTTATTTCTGAATATTATGAATAGTTAGGCACATTGTGTTACCTGTAAGTCTCAAGCATACTATTTTACCCTAAATAACTGAAAAACTAATTTCTTAACTTTTATTAATAATTCATTCTTAGAGTCTCCACTTGCCATATTATTCATTAGTAGTACATCTCTATGTTGTTATTTATTTCTGCAATTGATATAGTACTGGTTGAAGCAATATAACGATAGGCACTCAAGGATAGTTCAGTGCAGGCTCTTTGGTGCAAAGAATTATAGCAATACTTTTTACTATGTCATCAACACTAAACTGTTTGATATAATACATAAAATAGTTGAAGCTATATTTCAAATACTTAATTTTTAGGTTATTATTGTAACATTTTGAAAAACGAAAAAGCATCGCTCATAGTCCTGCTGCCATGTAACATGTATTTCCTTTTTGATTATTAATGCTGAGTTCTCACTTACTTATTTGTGAAATATGTACCAGAATGTTCCATTTCTTTCCACTTTTCAAAGTGTGCAAATTATTTTATATATAATAATATATTATTAATAAATATATTATAGCCATCTTCCAATTATTTTATAGCAAATATGGTAAATTCATAATTCTGTCATTAGTATCATTATGCTTTTTGCATTGTATCTATGACAATTGTGAATATTTTAACTTTTTACCATTTTTGCATTAAGATATCTATAAACAGGAAATGGAAATTATTTCAACCATTTATTAAGCATTTAAAATTCTATATTTATTTTGTTATTCTGATTTGTTCTATTTTTCAGAGGAACAGGTTGTTTCTGAAATTCACAAAAAGTTTAGTCTTGATAGAAAAATGAACCTATAGCATTTTTTATTTTGTATTGAATCTCAAAATACAAATGAGAGATTTGAATATTAGGACCTTGACTTGACTCACCTCTGCTTAATTTTGACAGTTGTCTTAAAGTGAATTTAGTGTTTAATGAAATTTTCTGGACTGATAACTCAAGACCTGAAGGGAACAATTCTAGTGGTGAGAAAGTAATTTTCTGGCCTAATTACACCTTTGGCCTCACTACAAAGTCTGTCAACAAAAATGCCAGGTTTGATCATGATTTTTTTTGACATGTATTCACCAATCTACTTCACATAGGAGACTTTTTACAATAGCATTGGGTATTTTGCAGCCTTACTAAGATTTTACATCTGGGAATGAAACTTCAAGGTACTGTTGCCAATAGGTGATTCACTTAAATCCCTTTTAAATTTGAAAAATTATGTGGGTATTAATGAACTTTACATATTGCACTGTGGAAATCTGTATGGCCATATTATTTGAGATGGTCATGTGAATTATATCAAGTAATAGCAAATAAATGGTGAATTGTTTTTTTTAATTTGGAAAACTGGAGTCTCTAGAATTTCTATTTCTTATTTATATTCACTCTTAACTGCTAAATATTTTTATGACGGTGGTAGGTCCCTTAAATTTCTGAGTGTGAGTTTCACTACATTTCAATGCCCCAAAAGGATTTTGTAGTTGTCAACCCTTGAGAATCATTTCTCCAACAACCCCTTGACCAGAAGGCATAGACATCTCTTGCAATAAGGATCTGTTCATGTTTTTCATCTGAACCTAGGCTGTGCTCCTCAACCTTGAATTATCTATCCTCTCATTCTACCTTTTTTTCTCTCTATCTTGCTCCTTTTCATCCTTCTCCTCTTCTTGTGTTTTATTTAGAACACTTAACATGGCAAAGTTGTTATTAAAACCTGAGTGTAGCAGAGGCTAATGTCTGATTAGAGAAACAAAATAACACACAATAACTGATTGATGTTATTGAATTATTGTGTCTGCTGTTTCTGATTTTAATTACTCCACCTACTTTTGATAAATATTATTCTCAGTTGGAGAAGTTCCACACAAGTACATTCACACACCCCCTTAATTTCCAAATAAGGAAAGGATTTATAGACACTAAAGACAATATCTTAATGTTGCAGAGAATCTGAAATGAATATTTGTTATATCTGTACATCTGTGATATACTCACAACTATTTCAAAAGTCATTTGTGAAATACATACTTTAGAAATGGCCATTTATTTATTCAACAAATATTTATCATGAGTTATAAAGATGAATGACATTACCACTCAATAAACTTTAATTGAAGGTACAGAGTGGCAAATACCATGAGTGATACACAAGCACTCTACATTTTCTTAAGAGGAAGAAGAAACTGAAGGTTAATCATTCTTATCATGGTGGACAGTGGCATTTTACAGTGGATTAAAATGAGCATTGTCTGACTCAAACATTTATTTGTAAAACACAAGTATATGAAAATTAAATTTGATAGCATTTCTTGTGAAAAAATAGCATTTTACATTACTGCAAAGAGTGTGATGTGGCTGTTTGAAGATTCAAGGCAATCACTGGCTAATTAATAAATATGTAATTTTCAGATCATTAGAGTATTAGTAATTGTTACCATCTATTGGGATTTATTATATTTCAGTTACTAAGTCTTTTTACATATATTAGCTCATTTAATCCTGATAAGATGTCTTTGGATAGTTATTATGGTTTCCATTTTATAGATGAGTAAATTTTGGCACTGATTTTTCCTGCTCAAGACTGTTTACCTGACTGCCAAGCCTATCTCCTAAATCTCTGTGTGGTAGCCTTGCATGTTCATCAGCAGCATTGTGCTCATTTGTGGTTATATGTCCTTTTCTTTTTTTGAGATGAGGGTCTCTCTATGGGCTGATCTCAAACTCCTGGGCTCAAGCCAGCTTCCTACTCAGACTCTGGAGTAGCTGGGATTATAGGCATGTGCCACCATGCCCAGCTTGATTATTATATTTTGATCATGATTTTTCAAAATAAAATATATTCATCACTTTATTTTGCCCTGAACACTTCAAACAATAACATTTGATGTGTTCAACCTAGGTAAGATTTTTACAACGGGTAACAAAACCTCAGTGCACTATTGGCAATGTGGTGATTCACTTAAGTCCATTTTAAATTTGATAAGTTATGTTGGTGCTAATGAGCTGTACATATGTTTTGGCAGCAGCCTTGCTTGCTTAGACCATGTCAACAGTATTGTGTTCACCTGTGATTGTTATGTCTTGAGAGGTCATGGTAAAAACAACTTGTCCAAACTGGATAATCAGAGGTGGAAGGTATTTTATTAAGATTGGTGGAAGGAAATGAGGATATTTAGAGAAGAATTGGGGCTCTGGGGAGGGAAGTGATCAATGTCTTTGGATATTTAACAGAGGTTACAGATTAATTCTCCATTGTTCCAGAGGCAGGAGTAGACAAATGAGTGTAACTCATGGGAGAGAAAGACGGGAGAAAAAGGTCCAAATATTAGCCCAGTGAGATACCGTGTGGACTATATTGAATTAAAGTCTCATTAGAAATGTCTTCACTACTCTCTCCTGGGTGTGTTGTATTTAGGATAATTTTATAATAATTATTATTATTAATTTTAAGATTCAATATGCCTACCAAGTAGAAGTATACTTTATTTCAAGGAGTCATTTTTTTCTAAAACATTTCATTTGACATTTTATTTTGGAAACACATAATCTGGAAAGTTTATATTCCTTTTCAAGATTGTATGGAAACAATTTAATTGTTGAGGTATCTGTTCAAAATCTGAAATACACATATTTGGTTATGTCATATTTATTTATTTATTTAAATTTTATTTTTAATTTTTTTATTTTGCTAGTTGATTCAAGGTTATGTCATATTTAGGTATATTAATATGTCTAATTAATACATGATTGTCTATATTAAATAACATTCCATTAATTATTCTATTATATAAAATGCTATAATATTCCAGGCACATTTTAAATAATGTTCATTCTTTTTTTCCTTATATCTTAATTTGTCCTTTGACAGATCTAAGCAACAAAATCATAATATTTTACATAATGAAAAATTATATTTAAAAAATTATATTTAAAAGATGAGAAAAAACGAAAGATATCAAGAAATGTATTTTGCTATGTGCTAAGGCATTTTCGAGTGATTAAGTTCATATTTACTTAAGACAAAACAATGTAGCAAAACTAAAATTGTCTTAAGGGTCATTGGTGTGTGTGTGTGTGTTTTAATAACTAGTATTACTGTTACTCTTTGTAATAAACAACAAGGAAAAACTAATATACAGATTTTAAAATTTATTTTTCTATTTATCCCTGTTTAGGTTCTGTTCTGTGATGAACTTAAGTCCTTTTACAATGTTTTCATCACTTTCCCCATAATACCCTCCAACCAATTATGTTTATCACTAGATGTTGAATATTTGCAGTTGAATTTCCTGTTGTCATTTTAAATTTGTCAACCACTAAAAGTAAATTCATTATTATTTCCTCCATAACAACTACACTGATTTCTGTATTTTTCTTAGCTATAATTTCTATTTAAAATAATTAAACAGGCTAAAGAACTGAAGGAGTTACTGTAATTGCTAAGGCAACATAACACAACAAAAAGCAGCATACACATAAAATAGAAAATATTTTAGAGATTCGCTTATAGTCCTAACTCATATTTTAGGGATTGATACATTATATCATAGTCTCTCAACAACTTTTTGTGGTACATGTGGTGCATGGAGATATTGAGACTCAGTTTAACTGCTCAAAATCAGCCAAATTATAGCAGAGTAAGAATTTGAATCCATAACTCCACGCCTCTGTTCTTCCCAATGTATGCATTTAAGAAGCCACTGTTGTCTCCTGACCTCAATACCTTTGCTTACATATTCCTAGTGAAAACAGAATGGTTTTATGTTTTGTTAAAACTCTACATCAAATTATTACCAAAAATATCTTAAATGGTTAAACCTCAAAGTGGATATACATGTTTTATATGTCAGACCTGAAATATTGACACACTATATATTCGAAACCCTTGTATGTAATTATGACCCTTCTAACATTAAGCAGGTGACTGGATTAAATATAAGTCAGGCATAAAATGCCCTGCATGTAGCAACATAGTGAATCAAGCAAATTATCAAACGGGAAAGCTCATTTTGTGCTCTGGGCAATTTCTGCTGCCAGCACTTATACATCAAAACTTCACTCAATGTACGATTGATTTTATTTTATTTTGTTTATTTTTAATTCCCTACAGCAAGCTGTGTTAGTTTTGTAGAATGCTGTCTGCATCATTAGGTTCCTAAGAAATTATAGTTGTTTCAGTCATGGTTGACCAAAATATTATTCTCTTCTTATAGACCATGGATATTGGTTCTTGGATGGGAGCTGAAATTGTGTAATGCCAATGACTCAAATATGCACAGCACAAAACTCACACAGAAAGCATCAATGTTATTAGAAACATGATCATCTAAAGAATAATTCTGTAAAATCAGACAAATAATGTCCATTAAAGATATTTTCCAGTTTAAGGAAAGAGGTTCAGATTAATGTTTGAAAGCCCACTCTTAAGGCAGGAATGTATTCCTGTGTAAGATGATACATGTCTTCTTTTCACAGTTGCTTTTTATGTTGCCTTAAAACATGTCAAAAAAAATCCCCAACAGAGGAACCTAAAAGGAATGTCAGCTCTGTGGTTATGTAAATCGAATTGAGTGCTTTACAGCAGGTTTAAGATTTTTATAACTCAGAAGTTGTTAACAGCCAGCTGGTTTATATCTGTTTTTTATGGTTATTCTTGTCATATGCAGCCTCCACAATTTTTAATTATATTTTATGGTATGTGTTTTCCTTCTCTTGAATCCCTTAGCCACTCTTTGCTTCACAAGATATCTTCCACTGGGAAGGGAACAAGCACAGTGATGGGACTTCATCATTGGAAATACAGTTGTATAATTACTTACCACTAACAGCTCTACAGTGTGAAATTCAAGTAACTTTCCATTGCAAATACATAACCTTCTATTAGAGCATTGAAATTGCTTTAATGTAATAATATCTGCTTGTAAGTTTTGTGAGCCCCCTTTAGTGAGAGTCAAAAACATGATGATTATGCCAATCTTTGTATTCCATTTTTTAGAAAAAAATGATATACAGAGCTTTCTTTCCTTCCTTCCTCCTTCCCTCCCTCCTCCTTTTCTTTCCCTTACCTCCCTCCCTTCCTTCCTTCCTTCCTTCCTTCCTTCCTTCCTTCCTTCCTTCCTTCCTTCCTTCCTTCCTTCCTTCCTTCCTTCCTTCCATCTTCTTTCTTTCCTTCGTTCCTCTTTCCTTCTTTCTTCTCTCTTGATATTCATTATGTAAATTAATTTCTGTCTGTCTTATAGTTTGAACTTCTAAATACATACTTTGTTTCTTATTTTTTATTATAAAAAAAGATAGTAACTTATATTATGGTTCTAATAATCTCATACTCTGGTTAAAAGACATTGCTTATGGCCCAAAGATGTGAATGAACATTCCTGAGATTTTTAACACCCTAATTTAAAAACGGGGTTAATTTTCAGATTTTTCTCTAAAGAAGAGCAAAGAGAATGAAGAGATGTCTTTGGAATTAAAAAAAATTTAAAAATCAAAATGAGTATCCTTATCAAGGAATTACATGTGTACTTATTTCACAGAGATATTTTTAGAGACTCTCAGTCTTTGAAACCATATACATTTTTTTTGGTATTAGTTCTTTACAAAATGAAGATATGCCAGTAAAATCTGTTCTTCAAATCATAGAATTTCTAGTTTTTTGGCATACAATGATGTAAGTTTTAGACTTTTAAATAATCAAATTAGAATATATTGCTGATAATATTTCAGACATGAAAATATTTAGGCTAAGTGAAGGGCAATAAAATAAGTAATATGATTTTATACGCATTATATGGATATACTAAATTTTGATTATTCAAATTCAAAATCAATTTTGACTCTGTTATAAAAATATATAATGTATAATATACAATGAGAACAATAAATATGTTCCTAAGAACTGAATTATGCAATCCAATTTTATTACCTCGGTAGGGTAAGTCAATATAATTATTATTATCAAACAGCATTTTCAAACATTATGCATTGTAGTTACTTATATCATAGATACACCATATTTGAGACTATAGAGTTAAGGTTCAGAAACACTTATTTTGAGTCATTGAGCACTTTCATTTTAGTGTTAAGGTATTTAATAGAAGTTTGTCTTTTTTTCCCTTTTAAGACTGGATATCAAAGTGCATTTTTATTGACTTTGTGAAAAAATTATTTAAGTTTGTAAGTATGCTTTTGAAAGTAAATTAACATATAGATTTATATGTTAATGATTTTGAGATTTAGTGCATTCATAACATTTTGTACTATACACATATGTATGTGTATGCAAGAAAGTCAAATAAGCACCAAAGGAAATTGTGAAAAAAGAATAAAGGGAAAGCATTTTTCAATGTCAACCATGTACAAGGCACTGTATTAAGAGGTATATACCAACTGTAGTTTACTTTTCACAAAATCCTATGTAGTGCATGCAGTTAGCTCCATTAATACTATGAGGAATCTAAGTCTCAGGTTGGTTAGTTGATCAAAGGCCAATAGCTAAGAAGTAGTGGACATAGTGCTTGATTTTTATGCAATAAACACACACCACACATATATATGTCTGTATATATATATATGTGTGTGTGTGTGTATACATACGTATCTTTATCTGTATCTATATATGTGTATTCTGACTTAAAAACTCATCTTCTTTCCCCTAAGTATAGATTGACTGTTTAGAAATATTTGTAGATAATACAATGTTTTTATGTTGTTAGGAAAAGCTAATTTGTCAGTATTTAAGAAAGAATAACAGTCTATGAAAGGAACTAACATTTATAATTTAAGAAAAAATATTTGGGAAGAAAAAATAAAGGAGAAAAAATTTGGGTAAGAAAAGAAAACAAGGTTGTTTAGTGAAGAATCAACAAAATGTGTTCAAATTCTGGGCAAGATAAACCAAAGAGAGAAAATTTATATTAGACTGGTGGCCTTATAAAAGCAATTTAATCAGCTATTTTCCTAGAGTTAAAAAGTTATCTACTAACAAATAGATGTTTTGAGTGGATGCCCTATTTAGTAGGCAGAAGAAAAGTTATAAACAAATAATCAAATTAAGGGAAATAAGAGCTGAGAGACTTGCCTAATCTGACACTAAGACTTTGGATTGAACAGAAGTATAATTAGTGTCTATAGTGAGGAAGAATACAAAATGAACAGGGAATGCACAGAGAATGGCACAGGCATATGAAATCACACTTAAGACTGATCTGAAGTAGTTTACTGATGTGGCTAAATGTAGCATGGAACTGGATTGAATTAAATGAGGGGCAGAAAGAGGCAAGAACAGTGAGCTTCTAAATAAAGACCAGCACCCTATATCCCAAATAGCTTAATTTTAAAAACTTGTTAGTGATAAACTTTGAAGTATGTCATGAAAGAATATCAAGCTTATTAAGTTGTTGGCAAATTAATATATATATATACATATATACACACACACACATATATATATATATATATATTGAGACAAGGTCTCACTCTGTTGTCTGAGCTAGAGTGCAGTGATGTCTTCATAGCTCACAGCAACCTTAGATTCCTGGGCTCAAGGAATCCTCCTGCCTCAGTTTCCCAAGCAGCTGGGACTATAGGCATGCACTATTTTTTACTTTCTTATTTATATGCTTCATAAAAATTGTGACTCTTCTAGAATTTTTCTTAATAATTTTGTTTTCTCTTTTGACTGATTAATTTAGACCAGTGTGACATTTAGTAAACAAAGTTTTCTTGAGAATGTGAATAAAATTCAAACTAACAAGTTCAAGCAAAAAAAAAAAAAAGAGAGGGGAAAAAATGAAATATTATTCTTATCCATGACTATTTTATTCACTAAACTAAAGAATTTACACATTGTTTCTAAGATTTTATTTTTATTTTGAGCTTAGATTATGAAAGAGGTATCATCGATATTTACTTGCCATGCCTCAGTGAAGGGTTTACCAAGTAATGTCTTGGTGTCTGTATTCAAGGGATTAAGACCTCACTGAGAGATAAATCGCACTTGTAGAGGAATGAACAGCAAAAGTAACATAATAGCATAGCATAGCTTTATGATATGTGTGTCAATTGAATGGGGCAGTTAATGAGGGCTGAGAAATTCAGAAGTTCTAACCATCCCATCTGTAGCCACCAGGGAAGTCATCTTTCAGAAAGTTGAGGCAGCAAATTGTTTCCAAAGATTTCAAGTAGGCAATCTGGAAATTTTCTAGTTTTACATCTTTAACTTTTCTTTAAGGTTGATTAAACTGTGGTAGAGGTCAAATTCCACAAGAAAAAAATCAATGCTGACATATAGATCCAGGAAGAATCAGATGTCAGTATACCACTGCAAAGTAAGACATGTTCTTTAAGAGTAGATAAGCAGCCAACTTTTCCTCTAAGCCTGTCTTTCTTCATTCTTCACCTATCTTTCTACCAAATAAACATTTTGTCATTTTATATACTGTTAGAATTATTTTTTTCTAAATCATCTGTCATATCATCACTGTGTAGGTATTTGGGATCATTTTGTGATAGAAACACTGGAATATCAGCATTTCTGAGTAAAGGTTGAGGTGAATTTAACATTTGTGAAATGCAACATTTCTGAAAACTTAAGTTTTAACACATTTCTGTGTAGTCACATATTACAATTGCACTTGGGGGTCAGTTCTTCCATATGTTGAGGCCCACTTATAGTGCAGTAAAGAGTGTAAATTTTGCAGTTAGACATATCTAATTTGAATTTTGACTGCCCCATTTACTAGTTGTATAATTTTAGACAGTTGCTTACCTTTTTGCACATCATTCTCATCTAGAATTGTGTGTGTGTGTTTATACACATACCCATACATAAGATAGATTTAGCACAATTGTTAACATAATGCTTACTATAATATATTTTGAGCATACAGTACATATATAAATGCTGGTGCTTTTCTTTTTTTTTTTTTTTCTGGTGAAAACTTTTAAGATTGACTCTTTAGCAAATTTCAAGTGTACATCACAGTATTGCCAATTATAGTCACAGTAGTTCTTTACATGTTTTCTGAAAACTCAATGTAATTTGTCAGTTCTGAGAATTTTTTAATAACTCTAAGAAAATGGGATTTAGAACAAATGAGAGTAACTATTTCAGAAATATGCTTACTTTTCAAAACAGTAATCTCTTGGTATATATAGGTAGATAAATAGAAAGTTTATATAAAAATTCAACCTTAGGCTTTATTTTTGCAGCCTTAATGTTCTAATATGTCAAGCACACCAGGAAGGAAAGCACTATAAAGAAAAGATTTAGGAAGGGAATGCTGCCCTAGTGGGTGTGATAACCACGGGTATCAGGTGTAACCATTACCGTGGGTTAAAGCCTGCGGGTAGTGCAATGTCTGCCTTTGCTCTGAGTCTGCAAAGTGAAATAGCCTTCTGAGATAAGAGGAAACGACAGATTAGGGAGCAGCACTGGCGCTGAATTTACTGACAATCATTCTTCATTCAGGCTTGGGTTGTTTTTGTTGTTCTTTTAGTAGAGTTTACTTTTAGTTCTTTAGTAAATGTAACCTGTTGACTTTAGAACCAGCTGATGTTTGTAGGCATTAGGACCAGTGTTTTCTCTTGTGAGTAAATTTGGGAGAGTATGTTTCTTTAGAGTGTGGTTTTAGGGGTCAGGTTTATTGAGCTGGTTTTTCCAGAAGACTTGGCTAACGAAGGTGAATCTTGTCATCAAATGATAGAAATTAAGTCAAACCATATGAAGTTGTGATTTTATAGGTCAAAACCTGTGAAATATCAGCAATTTCATATAGTTCAACCAAAGATGTGCTTTTGTTAAGCTAACCAATCTGAATTTGCAATATGCAGAAAGACAGAGTCTCTCTTTTTTTTTTTTTAAGTTGGGAAGACTCAAATTTGGATAAATTGTTGGCTCTTTACATGATCTTTTTTGATTATGTGCTTGCTGTCCTGAGCATTCAAATCCACTTTTCTACGCTTTCTAGATTTTTTTTCCTTGTATTATTGCCATTTATTCATTCAAAAACCGAATATTTGCTCCATGGAGGGCATAAGAGGGCAAAAAGAAAATTTAATAAGTCATAGCCTTTACTGTCAAGGAATCATATGGCAATTGGACAAACTGGTAAATAAATAATTACAATATAGTTCAGTATGGCTATAGTTAAGATTTCTGTAAAATTTAAAGGATAAGGCAGAGAAAAACATAATCAACTCTGCTTCAGTGAAAACTTTTAGTCTGCTTAGTAAAAACTTTTTCTAGGAGGTCATAATTTATTTTGGTGTTTATACTATGCATAGAATAAAAGGAAAGACATTCCTGGAAAACTGAATAGTGAATGCAGAGATCAGACAATAAAATAAGGGATGGTTCTTTGTAGATTTAAATAGGGTGTAAAATGGTGTCAGTGCAGTGACTGGTCAGTGATGTATCTGGAAAAGTAGATGAGGGCCAGATTATGAAAGCCTAAGCATTGCTGTAGATAAAGTATTTGAAGCCAATGGGCAATGTCAAAGATGTTAGAGCAGGGGACTGGAATGACTTAATTTTATGATATAGAAAGAAAAGACAGTCTGCAGTGGGGAGGAGGGCTGAGAGAATACGTCCGTAACTATTTATCACAGTGCTGGGCGCCATTTGGAATCTGTACTAGCATTTAGCCTGTTTTGTTTTTTTTTTTAAATCATCTAGATGAAAAAGAGATAGCCTCATTGTTTCATTTGTGTGTCCTCATGTGTTACTAATTCTAAAGGCCAATCAATGATCTCTTATCTAATCTTTAAAGTCATGTGCATTTATTATTACCTATGTCATATGAAACACAAATAGTAATGCAATCTAGCATGACAAATGCCAGTTAAGCAGTTCCTCAGAAATTCAGGACACTTCTTGTGAAACTATTCTCTTAAAGACTTGTCAAGGGTTTAATCGTTTACTGAAAGTCTAGTATATGAGGGCTGTCCAGAACGCATCTGGTCATTGTTAGTATAAGGAGAATGGTTTGCACGACATGGATGAAACCTGGCAGCCAAGGCAAGTGGCCTGGAATGCGCATGCGTGAACAATGACGGTGTAACTGTACTAGTCAGTGAGGTGCTAGATGCCATTGAGTGAGCATGTGTTCTGTGTGGTCCTCGCATTCAAAATGACTGAGTGAGAAGAGCAACAAATCTGCATCAAATTTCGTGTTAAGCTTCAACATTCCTCCACGGAAACTATTTGGATGACTCAGAAGGCTTTTGGGGACCATGCAATGAGTTCAGCAGAAATAAAAATGTGGCAGAAATGCTTCAAAGATGGTTGAGAATCTGTTGAAAGTGATCTGCTTTCTAGAAGGCCTGCAACAAACAGAACACCTGAGAATGTGGAACATGGGTTAGGTTAAGAGGTGCTGGGAGAACTGTGTGAGGTCCCAAGGTGCCTACTTTGAAGGGGACTGAGGCTTCATTGTCCTATGTACAATGTTTATTGTATCTTGTATCTTCTTCAGTAAATGTCTCTATTTTTCAGATTACATGGCTGGATACTTTCCAGATAGCCCTCATATACCAACAATAGCTCTAGGAGCTAGAATAAAGTATTGAATAAGACACAGTGCCTGCCTCATGAACATACATTATAGATATAATCTTTTCTGAACACATGAATATTCGTGTATATGTATGTGTGGGAGATGCTAGTACAAATACAGCTTATAGTTTCCTAAAATTACATTTCAGGTAGTTCCATAATAAAATATGAAATATATCAATAATATCATATAATATATTCAGAATCTTATGATGTGCATGTCTCAAACCTAAACAAAAATTCTTTCTCCTGTAAGATTCCAGGTTTTCACTTGCACTCTTAAAGATGTGTTAAAGAAATCGAATCAAATTAGACTGTTAATTTACATCTTTGGTTAAATATACATGATTCCAAATAATGCCAAAACCTTAATCAAGCATTATTCTTACACAGAATGCTTCGCCCGTTGAAGAGGCCAATACCTTCATCTTCACCCATCATCCTTTCTCTTCCTTCTTCCATCAATTCTTTCCTTTCCTTTTTGCATCTTCAGTGTCTATTCTCAATTAACACTTCCCTCTTCCCCACAATATGCTGAAGCCTTCATTACCTGACCAGTTTACCTCTGCAAAACTGTCTGGGCCTCTTCTTCAGGTATTTTGAAAAAGTATGTGAATTTGTTGCCTTCCCTTCTCTCACTTGTCCCTGAACCCTAGCTATCCAGGTGCCATCCTTCCTGTGACATTGCTCTTTTGAAAGCAACCTCTGATCCTAACTTCTCGTTTCTATGTCTCACCCCTTATACCTAGGCACAGGAAAATTTTAAGTTTGTTTTCCCCCAGCCTTTCATTTTTATCCTTTGGGAAACTTACTGACACTTAACAGTTTCCTTAAATGTATGTTGCTAAAATTTATTTTCAGGCAATCATTTCTCACCTCAAATGCAACATACCCAAGATGTACACACTCAAAATTGCATTTCCTTCTGTTGTTGGTTGTTTCTAATTTTGGAATTGATTTATCACATAGTCTCTCACTCTAGACTGTAACAATCATCTTGTTATTATTATTGTTATTTTGTACAGGCAGGGTCTCACTATGTTGTCCAGGCTGGTCTCAAACTCCTGGCCTAACGTGATCCTTCCACCTCAGCCTCCCAAAGTTCTAGGATTACAGGCATGAGCCACCATGCCCGGCCTAAGTAACAACCATCCTTAAATCCACCTTTTCATACTTACAGTCTACCTAGAGATCAAACTTTCTTGAATGATTCTGACACCCTTCCTTTTCATCCCTGTCTCCCCTCCTCCCTAGTGCAGGGATTTGGGCCAGTACAGTGTCTTTTCATTACAGTACCTCAATTTTTTTCCTAAATTTATCTTAGTGATGCAAATAAATAAATTTAGGTAGGAAACATTCATTAGCCCACAAAGAAAATATATTATTTATTAAGTTCCTACTCGTTTTTGGGTGTGTATGTTTGTGTGTGTATGTGTATATATTCATATATATATATATATATATATATATATATATATATATATATATGTATTAGTTTTCTATTACTGCTGTAACAACTTGCCACAAACTTAATGGCTAAGGCAACACAAACTTATTATATTACACCATGAAGTTCAGAAATCTGGACTAAATCTTACAGGGTAAAATCAAGGTGACAGCACTGTGTTCCTTTTGGAGGCTCTGGGGAAGAATTTATTTCCTTGCCTTTTCCAAATTCTAGAGGCTACCACATTTCATGGCTCATTGGCCCCTTCATCCATCACCAAAGCACATCACTCCAAACCCTGCTTCCATCATTACATCTCCTTTTTTCCTGATTTCCAACCCTCTTACTGACTTCTTGTGAGGACTTCTTTGAATATGTTGGGGCACCAGGATAACTTTCCAATCTCAAGACCCTTAATTTAGTCACCTTCTTGCAAGATATGTCAAAACATATGTTCACAGATCCTAGGAATTAAGGCATCCTTGGCCGGAGGCGGGGAAGTGGTGCACATTATTCTGTCTCCCATAAAAAGTTAATTTTCACTACAACTCTAAAAGTAGGTACTGTTATGCCTATTTTAGAAATGGTGGGCTTGAGGCTCAAAGAAGCGAAGTCCAGCTAGTATGTTACGCATTCAGAATCTGAACTGAGGTCTACCACATTGCTTCTCCCACGTAAACTTTAACCTCCAATTTAATTGTGCTGAGCGCTGTATTAGATATTGGGATATCTATTTGAAACAAAAAAAATTGTGGAAGTACTTGCCTAATGGGCAAGACTGTATGAAAAGCACATAGACATAACCACATGTGGTGCTCTGATAGGGACCACACAGCTTAGGAGGGCAGCGTTGGAGTTTGATGGGTAGGGTTACAGGTGAGCCATGCTCTAACCATGACACTTTCCTTGTTCAATACTACTAACGTTTCCTAGAGCATCAAACTCCATTGCAATGGCATTTAAGCACTATTTGAAGTGACACCAATTTTCCTTTTCATATTTATGTCCTACTAGTCTCCCTACCCCATGTGTCTTGCTCTTTAAACATTATATTCCCAATTCCAACATGTTCATAGCTCTGTTCCATTATTCATTATTTCTTTTTTTTGTCACCTTGAAATATTTGTTTTTATGCTGTTCCATTGACCAAATCTCTACCTGTAATTCAAGAGTTATCTCAATACTACCACTTACCTAAAACTTTGGTGGATCCCCTCCTCTAAATTAATCTTCATGATCCAGAGTTATAACAGAAACACAGTGTGATTCTAGTACAGCTCACTCTTTCATTCTCATGTTATAAATAATTATGTGGCCTCTTGTTTCCAGAACTAAAATGTAAGTTTTGTTCCTTCTCTCCCTTCTTACCTTCCTTCCCTTCCTCGCTCATCACGTTTTCTTTTATTTTCTTCCTTTCTCCCTCTTTTCTTCCATAACTGTATTCAATACATATTAAGCTCTATTTTCTGTAGATCACTGTTTTTGGTGCCAAAAATATCTTTGAACAGGCAAGACATAATCTCTGCCCTCATTGAATTTACAATTTTCAAAGCAAAGATCATCTTGTACCATTTTAGTCTCTGGAACATAGTTGATACCTAATAAATTAGGATTTGGATTGAATTTGAATTTAATCCTATGAGGATTAAAATTAAACTGGAAACTCCCAGAGTCATAGCCTAGACTTTTGAAAGACCTGTAACAATAGTTCTATGATGAATCAACAAGTATTGGATTGAGTGCCTATGTTTTCACTATACTTCGCTTTTTTCTTCTCTACTATAGAGATTGCATATATTGTACTACAATGATTACCAAAACTATATTTTGCACCTAGAATAAAAATTAAACAGCTTATATAACATTGAATTCAAATGATCTTTTCATATTTTTATTAGCAACAAAAAGCAATAAGATGCTTAAGTAATTGCCAGTGAATTTTACCTTATTCATAATGAATTACTTTTTGTAAGTGAATGTCACGGCTGGTTTTGTTTGTATTTATCTTTCAAGTGTGTCTTAAAACTTCAATTAAATTAAAATAGTTTGTCATAAGGATTATTAACATGAAATAATTCTTACAAATTTATTATGATGAAGATGCACTGTCAATTTTAGTTATTATGTGAACAAATGTACATGTTGAAAGATCATATGTAGTTGTCAACTTTTATCATAATGCCTTAATAATAATTAGAATGCAGGAAGACAGAGTCTAGAGCCTCTTAGAATTCTACAGATCCCCTGATTTCCTGTTTTAAAAGTTGATTTGATCTCCTATTATCACACAGAGAGAAAGGTAGGAGTATTCCTTGTATATAAATAATGTTTCTATAGGTCTAATTATCACATGCTCTGAAAATCTAAATATATTCTTATACATTAGAATAATATACTTATTTAATCTGAATCACATTTTTAAGTTAAAATTAAATATTTTAACTTCTTATATTCAGTAAATGGTATCTGTGGATACACAATTGAAGCTTGATGTTGAGGACAAACAATGTAGGGATATGGGAAACAAATTATATTTTCCTCAGAATAGAAATACTTCCCTTTAGATATTATAGACCTATCTAGTGCGTTCTTGCTGTGATACACCAAATATTGCTTATAAACTGGATTACTTGACAGCTAAAGATTGTCTGTGTAACAAAACTAATCAGTGACCATGAAATAAATGTAATGGTAAGTGAAACATTGCTGATGTGAACTTGATATGAATTGATTTGTTTGTTCTTATGGAATATTGGGGAAACAACTATGGTATTATTAGCTGCTTGAATCCTCTTTTATTTATTCTCCACTATTCCTGGATATTTCAATGAGAATAAAAAGTATAAAAAAGTAAGTATATTTAAGGGAGCAAATATATGTTTAAAGAGCCTATGTATGTATGGTGGGGTAGCTTTTCATGAAGGTGAAAGTGCTTGGCCTGCATGTGGAGATATAGGGATTCCAGCTTGGTTCTGGCCTCTGCTCATAATATGAGTCTGAGGTTAGGGAAGATGATTTCCATGATAGCACCAATTCTTATGTATGAATTGGATAATTTAGTAACTATATATTTAAAATATAAACTTATCTTTTAGAAGTTTTGTTAGAGCAATTTTGCTCATATTCATTCAATTGAATCTCTTTTTTTGGTGTGACTTCACCATAATATGTTTCTCATAATACAATATCCTTGGAGTCAAGATATGTGTAATAAAAATGTATTTTATAGTGATCATGTTGATTCTTTTGGAGTTTTTAATGCAATAATTGCTTATTTTCATTTTGATTAGAGGATGAATTAAAATCTAGTGTTTGTCTTAAAATTAGTTTCCATATGGGGTTTAGTTATGAATATTAGTATATTTCGATGTCAAAGATGGTAACAATAGCCTACACATACGGAATGCTTATGTTTTGCCACACACAGTTGAAGTTTGTTACATGTACTCCCTCATTTAATTTTTATATCCACCATGACATGTAGTTACTATCATCAGCCCCATTTCCAGGGCAGTTAAGTGACTTGTCTAAGGTCCCTTAGTAACTTGTGATCTAAAAATTTTATATAATTTTGAAATTTGATCCAGAATTCATCCATTCAAGTCAAGTATCACTTAAGGACAGGGATACGTTTTGAGAAATGTGTCTTTAGGTGATTTCATCATTGTACACGCATCATGCAATGTATTTATGCTAATCTAGGTGGTATAGTCTACTACAGACATAGGTTATATAGTACAGCCTATTGCTCCTAGGCTACAAAGCTGTAGAGCATGTTCCTTTACTAAACAGTGAAAGGAATAATGACACAATGGTAAATATTTGTGCAATAGAAATTTTCAACTCTATTATAATCTTATGGGGCCACCATTGTATATGCAGTCTGTCCTTGATCAAAATGTTATGCAGTGAATGACTGTACTTGTAAAACAAAATTCTTTATGCAGGATATATTTACTTATTAGGTTATATAATTGATCTTGGGAGATAAAGTTGAAGGAGCAGATTTATGGGAATATTGTCATGGCCATGGTGTGACATTTGTTCTGCACAAGTAGTGACAGTTCCTTCAGTAGTGGGGACACTAATACGAAAATGGGGGAGAAGTGGCTTATCATCTTATCATGGCTATGATAAGATGATAGCAAAACAAAGGAAAGAAGGAAACTGCCATTATGGAGTACCTATGTACCACATCTTTTATATACCCATGTCATTTAATGTTCTCATCAATTCTGTGAGACCCAAGCAACATGATCCTCATTTTCCTAGCTGGGAAAAAGTTAACTGGGCAAACAGAGATTAGATCTTCCAAACAGAAGCCAACTACCTAATGACTGAGAGGGAACTAGAACTCAGATCTTCTTTGTCCCATACCATCTGTTTGCTAATTTTTAAACTTTTTAAAATAATTCTTTTTTCCTATCGATGGTATCAAAGATGGATGTGAAGAAAAGACCAAACAGCGCGGACATGACAGTAAATACATTTACTCTTTTTTTTTTTGAGACAGAGTCTCGCTTTTATTGCCCAGACTAGAGTGAGTGCCATGGCGTCAGCCTAGCTCACAGCAATCTCAAACTCCTGGGCTCAAGCAATCCTCCTGCCTCAGCCTCCCCAATAGCTGGGACTACAGGCAGGCGCCACCATGCCCGGCTAATTTTTTCTATATATATTAGTTGTCAAATTAATTTGTTTCTATTTATAATAGAGATAGGGTCTCGCTCTTGCTCAGGCTGTTTTTTTTTTATTATTATTATTTTGGCATATTATGAGGGTACAGATTTTAAGGTTTCAATAAATGCCCTTTCCCCTCTCCCCCCAGAAGTCTGATTTTCCAGCATGACCATCCCTCAGATGGTGCACATGTCACTCATTATGTATGTATATACCCGCCCCCCTCTCCCCTCCCCCCTCCCCAATACCCTATTACTGTAGTACCTATGTGTCCACTTAGGTGCTACTCAGTTAATACCAGGCTGGTTTTGAACTCCTGACCTCGAGCATTCCGCCCGCCTCGGCCTCCCAGAGGTATTTACTCCTAAAACTGCTGTTGCTCTTCACCCCTCACCTCTCTTTCAGTTGCCTTTCTTGAGCAGTTGCTCTGCAGTTGCTGTTTCATGTTTTTCTACACTGATGTGCACCATTAAGAAGGAAGAACAGGAGACAAATGATGCCAGTACTGTACCAAAGCATTGAAAAAATGTCACTGCAAGATTTAGCCATCCTGTCACCAGAAATGTTTCAGTGTCTTTTAGAAACAGCTTAAAAGTGACCAGGTTTTTGGTCTTCACATTTTGTTGTCATACATTTGATTGTCTGCTAATCAAATGAAGGACACCATGTTATTATATATTCTGTAGACACACCATCTTATTATTAGTCTATAGGTATCTCCCACTAGAATTAAAAAAGGAAACTCAAAGCAATTGAGTGCTATTTCATGTTTCTGCTCCTGGTAGCTCTAAATATAAAAATCAAGGTCATGATGTAATTTTATGGAACTTTTCTGTACAAGGACCAAGACTTTCATTATAAGAAGTAAAATAATGTCTTGAGAAAAACAATGATATTATCCTCTGAAACTAGGAGTTGCTAATTAACTGTTGAACAAGCATAGGAAAGATTTAAAATGTTAGAATATTTGAAATAGCAAAGTAATTGGGCTTCTCTTTGAGATTGGTAGCTCTTTTCTTTAATATTCCCCCAAAAGCTTTTGTCATAGGCCTTGTTATTTGCTATCCAGTAACTACTTATCACTTCTTCGTTTCTAACTGAGTCTTAATTTTATGGAGGTATTCACATTTTTCCTCCTATCATACACTTCAGAAGCTTCAGCCTTATGTTCCATCCCAGGTATGAGTCTTGTTGCTCCAATTGTCTTTGTGTTTGACTGGTTTGAGCCTGATCAGATAATATAGTATGGCCAAGGAGTTCTCAGGGGAGAGTCTTTGGGATGTCCTGTGGGAAAGGTTTCTTTAAGGGATGAAAAAAAACGTGTAGAATGAATAGCTAATTTTTTTAAATTGGATTCTTGGAATTGCTATAGCCAACTTTTTAACATGAGGACATCTGCCAACAGACAGAGGAAGGAAATATGGAAAAAATTTGGATATTAGACATTGTTGAGTCCTTGATTTAACCAACCTTACTTGTACTCTTGGAACCTCTTTGTACAGGACTACTATGCTTTTAGGATAATATACTTTTTTTAAATTTGAGAATTTTTCTTAGTTACTGTCTACTTCCCTTCCAGCTTCCCAGGTTATGCTTTACAATGTAATGATAAAATATGCCAAGACTTCACATTTGTGACAGTGTTCAGACTGTCTTAGTTGTCATCTAAGTATCATTTTTATTAACATTGATAAAGTGACTTGATAGTGTCAGATGACAGACACTAAGTAAAAATCATTTTCATTACTTAAACATTGTAGGCATATTACCCAAACATACAACCATAGTTTACTTAT
Organism: Microcebus murinus; assembly: GCF_040939455.1. Classification (NCBI taxonomy): domain Eukaryota; kingdom Metazoa; phylum Chordata; class Mammalia; order Primates; family Cheirogaleidae; genus Microcebus; species Microcebus murinus. The sequence continues at coordinate 41,342,453 of NC_134116.1, forward strand.
ATCCCCAGATATACATATTGCTACCCATGCCTTCCTTTTTTCTCTATTCACCTACTTTTTGTCTAAGACTTTTACAAGATGTCTTACTATTGGTAAATAGCAATGGCATACTTTCTTTGCTTTTTGAAATTCATCAGAATGCACAAAGAAATGGAGATTTTATTGCATTGTGTTTCAGAGTTTAATCAGTGTATTTATTGCTGCAAATGCAGACCTATAAATGATTCTGATCTCACTAAAATGTTCAAGTGTGGCATTCTTATCATTATTGCAAATTGAGGTACATTGAATAAAACAAAATAAGTACAGAGTTGTTTTTTTTTTCCCTAATAGGTTCATATGAATTTTTTGTAGGTATTTTTAGTGTGCTTTTGAACAACTTGAAATATTTCACATGACTAAACTTCACAAAATATATGGATCAACTTTCTCTGCAATAATGTCTAAAGCTGTAGCTATGGCTCACATTTTTTGGGCCAATGGGTCACTTCTGAAATTCTTAGCTTTTTAATGCCATGTATTAGAGTCTGTGATTCTCAACACAGTAGTTTTATTAGTAACTTTTTAGTGGCTGAAGAAAATGGGCTGCTTCGACTGTGTCACTGTTAAGAAGAAAAACAATTGCAAAGTTTCATATCTGTTTTTGGTCCTGTTAAACCGGAAAGGGTATATTCGAGTCTCAAAGGCTTTTCTTGAAGGACTTTCAAGCCACAGCTCAGTGTTTGAGTTTGTTTCCAAACTTGAATTTCTCGAGTTTCAGAAACACAGACTTCTATTAGGCCACCAGGCTAGTACAGCAATGTTTAGATATTATTTCAATCAAAGAACTGTGTTCTATTACCCTAGGATCTATGTCAAGCTGTGGATTAGGTTAAAAAACCAACAAAAGCTCCTGGTGGTTGAAAGATTATAAGTATTTTGCTACATTACTGCATTGCAGGCATGAGCACGTTCTTTCAGCATTTTAGAGTTTCACAATGTTACAATTAATTAATTGTGTCTATCTAGCTAAAACACTAGTCAGAGTTACTGTCTGCACTTTCAATAAATCCTTTGAATTCCCTTGATCTTTCTTTTTTCTTATCCTCCCTGTGTACTGTAGCACAACTTTCCCAAACCCATAAAACTTTGATTAATGGAACAAAGAATTAGAGTTGAGATACCTGCTTTTGTTACTCTCCCATGCCTCTCTGACCTTGAGGTCACTTTCTAAATGTATCTCAGCCTTTTTCTCTCAAAGAACAATAAAGGAGAAAACTGAAATTATAAAGCATGACCACCCTTGCTATTACTAAATCATTTATGCGCATACATGTAAGTAGTCATTCACTATATACATTCCAGTATAGTGTTTCTTGCTAGAAAGTAGTTGACATTTCTGCATTTTTCTTCACCTTTTCATTCTTCAGCTCCCCAACTATGTGTGTGTATACAAATTAGGTGGAAAGTAAAGTGGGGCAAAGACATCATGTTTGTCAACTGCTTTTCCAACAGGACTTCCCCTTGTAACCTTGGAGCAACACTTCATGGTTTCTTGAATGAAATCAAAACCTATTCATTTCATAATTCATGAAAAGTGATTATGTCAATTTGTTTCTGATTCTGATATCCAGGTTTAACTATGTTTTTAGAAACACTGTGTTTTTATCCTCAATATCCTATGCATAGAATTTGATGTTTTTTAATTCGATATTTTTTTCCCATTCAAAATTCACGTTAGATTGTCTTTAATCTCTACACGTTTCTCTTCTCCAGAAGCCTTTCTTGCTACTGTTGGCAAATACAGGAAAGAAGTCGAGCCGCAGGTATAAACGTGCTTCATCCTTGACCCCAGCAGAACTCAATTGCCTTCTAGCTGTGCAGAGTGTATTTCTTAGTAGGGAGCCTGGTCTTGCTTTCACCTAGTGCTGCTGGTGTAGTAAGCCACCATCATGTTCAGATTCAAAGGTGACCAAATAGCATCCTGGGGACATGTCCCTGGAATGAAGTAGAGCCCCACTTCAGTCAGAATGCTACTAGGTGAGAAGAGGGCTGGGTGCCCTGCTGAGAGCATTGCGATTTGTGGGTGGAACCTGGCAAGGGGGTCCTGTTAGGAGCACAGAGCCAGCCTCCTTTCCCTTCCTCTTTGAGAATGTCTGAAGATAACATGCAGCACATTGCTCCTTTCCTTTCTCACATTTTATGTGCGTTCTGTTGTTGACATGAGGATTCCACCTTATTTATACTGTGGTGTGGACATAAAGATTGTGAAATGGAGACTGTGATAACTTTCGTCCTCAACACAATGTCTCCTGAAGAAATGGATATAGTTGAAAAGAACTCAGTTTGTTTTCTTCTCTAGAAAATACTGAAATAAAAACTACACATAGACCATTGTTGTTTGAGAATATCAGTTAAAAAGATATCATTGTTCCTCTTAAAAATTTTAATTGTATATCAATTAAATGAATTATTTTGCTACTAGTGTTTTTGTTTCTGACAATAGGAGAAGTAGAATGTGTGCACTAAAACAGGCCAGATAGTAGGTAGATAGTGTCTTAGTTACAATGCATTTAATTAACATTAACACTACAAATGACTTTGTGCAGTAATAGTGAGATTATAAAGCGTTATGTTTTGCTAATCAGGAGACTACAGTTTGAGAGTAAGAGTTTTTGGGAAGAAAACATACCTTCCTTCTCCCTTTTGTAGTTTTATATTAAGCTAAAGAGATTGTTCTCTAAAATTCAACACCTAAAGAATGCATTTTAAAAAATATTGTTCAAAGCTGACCTCTGCTTTTAGAAAAGTTTATCTGCACTTTTTCATCTGTTTAGAAACATACATTTTTGGTTAAGAGATCGAAGACAATCTTTCTTTGTCTTTTTTTTTTTTCCTCCTGAGCTAGGGAGGTTGAGATAAAAAAGAATGACTGCTTTAAAAGTCACACATGGCTGTAATTTAAGATTTTTTTCCTCTCATTGTCCGTAACAGTTGAAAGAAACCTTCAATGAAAGTTTATTAACTAGGCCAATGCCTGAGGCAATAAAGGTTCATTTATTACCAGTTTCTTGGCTGTTTTTCTTCTTCTATTTTTCGGTTAAACTCATAGCGTAAGATAATACTTCACAAAATTAAACCTTTGACCTTCTGTAGAGTTAAGTCTCCTTTGATTAGATAAAGTAACAATTTATGGTCCAGCATGAGGTTGCACATGAAATGAATAATGCAACAGACTCTGTGTGGACTGAGAATCTATTGCTTTTGAAAAGATGAATGCTGTTTAAAGGGAGAAAAGTCCGCTTAAGTGTGTTGTCTTTATTCAGTGTGCACTTTAGCAATATTTCAAAAGGCTTTACTTCCAAGATAAAGTTATGTTTGAATTTTCTAATTCTCATAAGAAAGATGTATGGTAAAAGTATTGCAAAAAGCTTTTGAAACTCTTTGTAGGACTGTCATGCATATGATTATGCCACATATTCCAGGTATTACAAATGGCTGAATTAGAAAATTAAATAAATGCATGACAAAAATATCCATTGCTTTTACAAATGGAATTCCACATGATGGGGCAATTAGAATATTGTAATTTGTAATAATGTTATATGCCATTCTTAACATGGATTAAATCAAAATAATATTTAATAACTTTAGCTTAAGAATAAGAAGAAAAGTAACAATAATAAAACATAATAATAATGTTAAACTGGGTTCTTAAATTTTAAACCAACCCATAGGAGTTCAGTTTCCAGTTGTTGTGATGTAGTAAACTTCGTAGATAACAATAGTGTTTCTAATTTTGTTTTGCTTATGTCATGTTATAAATTTGAAATGTCAGATAACTCCTTGGCAAATGAGTGACTAGATATAAAATTTATAGATATTTCTTTCATTTTTCTATGTGTTTCTTTCAAAACTGGAAAAATTAATAAAAATATCAAATCCATCAATGAAAACATTTTACTGGAATAACCCAATTATTTCAGAAGAAATACACATACTTGCTGAATCCAAATTGGTGTTTACTTCCATCTGAAGCTCAGTGGAACTAGAGAGATGTGTACATAGAACAGGTCGTGTTTCTCACAAAGCTGTTGTGATTAGCTGGTTATTTAAATTCCTAATTGACATGCAGAAGTTGAATGCTTGAGAGAAGTGTTTTAGTTTTAGTTTGGTTCTTTTTCAATTAGCTTAAATTATTTAAGGTGAATAAATCTACTGCAGTGATTTAGTTTCTTTTAATAGAATCTCATGGTACAATATAAATTGGGTCAAGAGAAGCCATTGGATTAGTATAACCACAGACATTGCTCCTAAAATAAGATATTAGGAATATTGAAGGTTTTCTATGACTTACTATTGTTTTGAAACAAACTAAAAGTTCTTATCAGGATACACAAAAGCGTCACATTTCTTGCCATATTAAGAATTAAACATTTCTTTCTGTTAGAATGATTTTTTGTAGCAAAAAAGAGAAGTGAATAATATACTAACCATTGGTAATTCTTCCCTGATATCCACTTGTTTTGTTCCCAGTTGAACTGGGCTGAATGTACTAATTAAACCTTATTAAATAAATAGTTTTAAATATAGACATAATTTATTTCTCGAATAATAAAATATAAGGTTGTCTCATAATCAAACTAAGTAATTTGTCTGAGTTACACTCAAAGAGTTAAGTAACTTGATCATGATTACGAAATTGTGCCCACGTAAAGGCTTCATCTCATTTGACATGCCACTCTCTAGGAGATGACAATCACTTGAGACTATGGACCACAATCTATATTTCTTTTGAATTTCTCTATCATAAGATAGTATCTGTTTTTGTAAATTAACTAGGGTTGATCTTTTCCATGATTCAGCTTTAAAACTGCAATCCCAAACCACCTTCTTCCAAGCCTATCACCATTCAAATTTTCATTGTAACCAAAATGAGGCAAATACCTACCCTGTGGGCTGATTATTGAGACTACATGAGATGTCGATTTAAATGCAAGACCTAATAACAAAGAAGTGAAGAATATACTGCCTCAGCCACTGGTCACTCTTTTCCTATTGTTACCCAGTGACTGTTCATGTATATTGTTCCCAACCCACCAAGACCTTGACTTCCATTTAGAAAGAAAGAATACTCTGTGTGTATGTGTGTTCTATGTGTATTATATGAATACATTTTTTTCATGAGTCTTTTCTTTGAGAAAAGTTTATATTACCATATTAGAAAAATTTTATGGCCATAACTCTTCTAGCTATTTTTATGTCATTAGATAACTACCCCCAAAGAAGACTTACATGTAAAAATAGCCTCCTCTGTGGCTTTTATGTTATCTTCTCTCCTCGCTAACAACTACACCTTAACAGAGCCCCACTTACTACCTGGGTTCTGAAAAAAGGAAAAAACAAAAGGGAGACTTTCTGAAATATCAAAGGATTTGGACACGGATTTACATTATATTGAGCAAAGTAAAACATTCATGAAGATTATTCTTAGGTTGAAATGCCAATGAGGTTATTCCTTTTCAGGAAATTAAATTTATGACACCTTTTCCTCTTTTTGCTTATTATATCACCTGAACTCCCACCAATATATTAACAAGTAGCTTCTTTAAAAAACATCCATTTAGAATGTCAGACACTGTTAGTTACTCTCATGCTAGTTAGATCCACCTGCCTGGGGTCAATTCCCTGAGTAATGTGGGGTGATGGGTCATTTAGGTAGTAAGAAGTATTGGGCCTTTAGACCAACATGAGGATATCTAAGGCCCAGTTTATTAGAGAATAGGAAAATAAAATAAAATTAAAGGGGTACATAAAATAAAATTAGAGTCAAAGTGTGCCTATTTCAATTTATTTCCAGTTAGAATTTGTTTTATATTCAAGATAAGCAAGGGAGAATAATTTATTCACTCTTCTTTTTCGTGCCATATGTAAGATATAGACACAACACATAAAAATTATAAATATATTTCACCAAGAGTATAGGTTAAAGGTATCGTGCATAAGTTGAATGACCATTGTTTCCATGGCAAATGCTCTAAATTCTATAAAACTTAATCACAATTAACATTTAGATCATATTTCTAAGCAGAGTCAATTTATATTTTGACATCACCTGAGTAACAATGACTTTAACTTCCTATGCAGTCCATAAGCTACCAGCAAAGTGGTTCCATTTCTTTCAAAGACTTCATAGTTTACTGTATTCTGTACTTTTCCTTTTGCATTTATTGATAGAGTCGGTGTAATCAATGCTGAACTGAGAGTTAGGGGAATTGGGATTACTCTATTATTATTTAATGGTGTGACTTTATAGAAATGATTAACCTCATTGCCCCTAAGTTTGATCATCAGTAAAATAAAAGGATCACATTAGGTAAAGTCTTTCTAGTCCTCATGTTTCATAAGTTTAGGATCGCAAGTCATTGTTTAGTAATATTTTTCTAAAGGTAGTAATGTTAAAGGTAGAGTGAAAGTTATATATCCAATGTCAATTCACATTGTACGCCTATATCAAAACATCACATGAACCCTGTAAAGATATACAACTATTATGTACCTGTAATAATTTTTTCAAAAGTTATATATTCAAGAGCTTGTTGTGCTAAGTTCAACTTTTCATAAATTAGCTGTCATTTTATTTAAACACAAATTTTAGTAATTAAAAATTTTTCATTGGTTATATTTCAGCCTGATTCTGAGTTAGTGATCAGAAAGTGAGCTTTTCAAAAACTTCCATAGAAATTCCTCAATGATTTATACATGACCAAATGACAGCCCTAGGTCATCCCCTCCTTCCGACTTCACTGCTGCTATAAACCCTGCATACTGGGAAATTGGGATGTTAAGCTATTCAAATTCCTGATTTATCAGTCACTATTAATATTATAATAACACATTTCTTACTGTATGTATCTCCAAATTAGTGGGCCTTTTTTGTTAATCCAACATTTAAAAAATCTAATTTAATCAATTGAAAAACTGAAAACTGGTATAGAGAATGTTGCCCTTAATGGCCTCAAGGATCAATTTTCCTTTTTCTCTGAAGAATACAAATGTGTTTCAAAGGCCAAGAAAAGTCAGTCTAATGGACATTAAGAGACAAGTCCACACTCAAAATCTTCAGTCTAACCAGATTCACATTTAAGTAACTTATTTTAGCTGCTAATCATTTTTGTTATTTAATTGTTCAAGAGTGAAGACAGGCATGTTTCAATCACAATTTCAATTTATTTAGAAAGTATTGAGAAATAAAATAACTGAAAATTAGTGTCAGTTTTTGGACAGCTGGTATTTAAATAAGGATAGGCAAAAACAGGGTGAAAAAAAAGGTACTGGTGTTTTCAAGTTGTTATATTGAGCCAAGAGTTCTTCTAAGACTTGGAGTGATTTCAATTGAGTTGTAATTCAAGCTCATATGGCGCTTACAATGCACCTTCAACAGAGTTTTGCAAAGAGTCTATAGGAACTGTCAGCAGCAGAAAGATTACTTCACAGTAATGACTGTTGAATTGAACTATGCTTTTTGATGTTTTACTTTCTGAATTGAATTGTTGGACAAGATTAATTGCACACAGTGAGAGTTTTAAATGAATGACTATGTAAAGCATTAAGTTTCTCTGTATGCCACTTGGGGAAAAATAGCTGAAAGGTTTAAATGAATAAATGTATTTAATGCACAAAATGCCTGAGCTAATTTTAAAATTCCTTTGCTAACATCCTTATTGAAAATAGAAACCCACTTTATTCATCTGTCTTGGTTATATTGCTCTGGTTGAAGTAATTTAATATTTCTGCTTTCCACTAATCTTCTAGTTCAACAGAAGTAAACAATAGGTTTCATAAATTAAAAATACACTCTTCTGAACATGCTTATAAGATTAAAAAAACAAGGCTGTAAACATTTATGACTGAAACAAACTAGATTGTTCAAATACTGCCATGATGTATCATGTATATCAATATGGCACTGATATCAGTTAGAATGCAAACAAGGTTTTAAATGATGTGCCCCTTCATTTCAGCTGGAGAATCCGCTTCACACCATCTGCCTATCAGATGGTTAGGAACCAGGACTGCGTATTAATGCCACATGTTCGATTTTCCTCCTTCTTGTAATGGTTAGATTCATATTGCTAATAGCTGTGCATGAGCACTGTCGATGAAATTTCTGTGACGGCAGAGTGATGAGATATTTATAAGCCGCCTGTCTCCCTGAATAATCAGTAGGAAGAATGCCAGACATAAATAACTTATCAATTCCAGAATATTAATAATAACTATCATTGGCTATAACCTACTGCATGTTTAAAAGTGTTTCTTCTAAATTTGAGCAAAGTAACATGTGCTAATAAAGAGTCTATCATATGGAAAGTTTGAATACTTACCATCTCTTGGATATAACCCATTTTATTTAACCATTAGGTTTGGGGAGATGCATTTTATATGGAGTGCAATGTAAAAGTAGACAACATATCAAACATTTGGAAGTCATCTTGATGTCTTTGAAACCAAAGATCAAAGATTGGACCTTTCAAGTTAATGAGCAAACAAACAGATCAGAGAAAGAATTTGACAGCAATATGTCTCTTTTATTGATATTTATAATCTACATTTGTAATCTTCTATTTATAACTAAGGGTACTAACTTATTTGAAATAAATGGAATGAAGATACTTTTCCTTTTTTCAAGAGAGTGATCAGGATTGTACAATGGCATTTGAAGAATTTAAAGGCTGTTTTTTAAAAGTAGAAGGCAAAAGAAAAAAAAAACTATCTTTACAAAGTAAAATAATGTTCTAAATAGTAATGTTGCCTGCTTATCTTACAAAAGATAAATCCGTGGGTTGGTTTTAGGGTATTGAATTTGAAATAGTGAACGTTTTGTATCAATACAGCACAGATTGAAGAATTTAGTTATTTTATGATAAATTTGATCAATATACACAGCTAAATGAAATGATTAGATAGAAACATGGCTTTTAGATATCCATTTATCAAAGGGCTAAATTCTCACTCTATCCTGTTAGATGCCTTTTGTTATTCGCATCGTTGCAAGTAACTGAACAAAGGTAAACCTATAAGGACATGATAGATATCATGAGTACTTTATAATATTGACTATCATGTGCCCATGCTGTAGCATATGTTATTTTACCTTAATTCTTCACAACACCCATGAGACATTGGAATTGTTGTCCCTATTTTTAGAGATGAGAATTCTGAAGCATGGGACATTATATATCTTGCTTCCCTATTCCAGGTAAATTTGATACATGTTGGCTACTACATCAATAACATACATAGGTGCTCTATATTACCTGGCTGGCCTCTGTGCTTGTGCTGTGGTAACTTTATTTATTTGTTGTTTTAAATAAATAAATATATTTATTTTAAAAAATAATTTTTTCCTTTTATTTCCTCATATTATGGGGGTACAGATATTGTTAGGGTTACATATATTGCCCTTGCCACCCTCCCCCACCCTGCCATGCCAGAGCTTCAAGTGTGTGTCCAACCCCCAGGTGGTAATTTAAAGGCGCACAGGGAGCCTCGCTTTCACAAAGTTTGCATCACACTAGAGTAGCATGTTTCAAAATTCTGATTTTTTGGTCTCATACGAGTTTGTATTTTAACTACTTTCCTTATTGATTGTTAAGCATAGTCATTTTTGAATACCACAGCAATGATGATCTACTTGGTTAATAACTATTTATTGTAAGATACATATGCACTTTAGTGTAAATTATTGTCACTGAATAATCTAAAGGCAATGAGCATCAGAACCAACTGGCTGAAATGCAAAAACACAGATTCCTAGTTCATCGCAGAGACAGATTCAGTGCATGTGGGCTTGGGGAAGACAACACCTCCATCTCTGCTGTGCACTGCAGCTGAATTGATGCAGATGATCACTTTTAGAAACACTGAATTGCCCAGTTCTGAGGGAAAAGTGAGTTATTCAGAAGAGTTAAAGCAGTGGTAATTTGTAATATGAGGTATTTCAGGGTGAAATATGGAAGTGGGGGTAAGGAGTAGCAAAAATCTCCATGAATCTGAGGCCAGGTGAGAAGAGTTATGATAAGTGAGAAAAGGATCATAAAAGAAGGTAATAAGGTGTGCCAAATGTATGGGTTGACAGTGTTCATACAATCGGACAATTCTTGATTATATAGAAAATGTCATAGTTTGAATTTTCTATGTAGTGTAGACCAAAGACTTGAGTTATTTTGTGAATTGATTGCACTTTTTCTTTCTTTTCAAAAAACTTTGTTAGGGAACAACATATACAATGGAGTCGGTACCTAAGCCTAGTGTGTAGATTGCAAGCTACATTTTTACTAGAGGCAGCAAATTGGAGGGGATTTGAGAGTTACATCAGGGATTTGAAAAGGCCATTGCAAGGCCAATAGGAAGTGCCATAAATGTAGAGGGGGATGAACCCTTTGTGATCTTCTCCAGCCCTAGGCAAGATATACCTTTGGAGAGTTATACTTTATATTAAATTAACAAGCTTTATTACTTTGAGTATAGTCACACTTATTGTAACACAAAAATAATGTTTTAAATTACTTTTCGTTGACATTGTCAAAATAATTACTATATTTCTCCTGTGGCTTTCCAAGTAAGCTAGTTTGATAAGCATTTTTTTTTTTCATCCAGTGACAGTTTGTGCCATGGCATTGTGGTAGATGTTTGGGATACATACCATAAGAAAGTATATCTGCTCTTTAAGTGCTATAACTTAGTTAGAGAACCTAGCCCTAATCCCACTCTCTTTAGTTAGCCCTTTCCCCCTTCCCAGAAAGAGCAATAAATAGTTCAAAGGACTGCTTTTCTCTACTCAGATTGCACATTAAAATGAGCTGTGGAATAGTAAAATTAACCAAACACATACAGATGCAGGGGCCCCAACTAGCCCAGACCTACTCAGTCAGGATCTCAGATGGTAGGGCTCAGAAGTTGTGTGCTTTGAAATCTCCATGGCTGATCCTAATGCACTGTAGGAATGCCAAAGTCACATACAGCAAGGTTGAAATGAGCACAAGCAAATGGATCATTCACTCTACTTGAGGAATGGGTTGGGGAAGGTCAGGCACAGCTCTTCAAAAGAGTGATCCTTGAGCTAATTCTTGAAATGTTGAACTCCAAGGTAGGGAATGAAGAGTCAGGCCCCAGATCCTGCTTCTCTGAGAGCAGAATATTTAAGCCATTGCATGATGAAGGCACATGCAGGTCTGGAACTGAGGACTTGAGGGCTTCTCCTGAAAGTGGGAACAGTGTGTGCAAAGACTGACTTGAAAGAAGGAATGAGGTAGTCCATTAAAGGAAATGAAAGGATGGAGCACAGAGAGCAAAGGGGAGCAGGAGGAACAGATGGTTCTACATAGATGGCCAGGAAATGGAGTGCAAATGACCACCATGCGAAGCACTGGACTTGAGCCTAAGCACAGGCATTGTGTGTCATGATCTTCATCTTCATAAAATTACATTTGTTGACTACTCCAAGAATAATAAGAGATTGGAGGTAGGGAAAGTACAAGCTATTAAGAGTTTATTCTTTCTAAGAAAGAAAAGATGGAAGCTTGCACTGGTTGGAGAGGACAGTGGAAAGGAAGAAAATTGGTTGAATTTGAAAGATATTAAAGAATTAAAATGGAGAACTCATCAAACGACCAGGTGAATCAGTGGAACTAAAATCAGCAACTGTTGTGTATGTCATAACTTCCTTGCTGCCTTCATAAAACTGGGCTAAAAATAGAATAATAAAAAGTATTGCAGTAAAGATAATAGCATGTGTACATATATGTGTGTATAAGACACATATACATCTTTTCGATTTATATCAGATATAAAAATCTGGGAAAAACTGTCAAATGCAAAAATAAAGGAGTACTATACATATGATCAGCTAAATAATAAAATTATAAAAAGTATTTTTAAAAATCAACTGCTAACGTTGTCTCCTTAGGACAAATATGATTGTTGGAGCTGAGGGTGTAATGCCAGTCTACAGATATCCTGCAGGAATCACAGCTGGGCCATGACTTTACTTATTAAGGAACTAGAATGTATAGTATGCCTAGTTTTTACTAAACATGAAATGGCATTTTTCACATGGTTTATATTATTTAATCCTTACATTTTTCCTTTGGGATTATAATGGTTTTGCAGATAAAGAAACCATATTGAAGAATATGTGATGGTATGTCCAAGGCCATATCATGCATAGTTATGTCTCATGCTACTTTATTGGATTTGGATCTGTACAATACTAGCCATCATATCTCCAGTTGTAGGTTTATCTTTATTATTTGGACACTACAAACAAGAGTTGTCTGCAGCGTAAATGAAATACAAAGCCCTTGAAGTGTCTTAAATAGGAGATGGGTCAATATCAGGCAACCAAAGGAAGGGACAAATGGGATGTTCACACTGGCGACAAGGCAAAATTGAGGAAAAAAGATTTGCTGGGAAACACAAAGAGAATTTTAAGAGAACAGGAAAGAAAATGTTCTAAAACATCTTTGAAGGAAATGAGTAATTGGGGAGAAAATTCAATCATAGGAAGATGAGAGAATCAGTTCAAGTTGGGACTTAAAAGGCAATGAATGTTCAGATCAAACCCAGATGGATTCTTTGAGTTTATATCAGTGCCTTTTAAGGGGCAGTTAGCAGTTTTTCATGCACAGATCTGATCTGAAGGTCTTGTTGCATTGGGGTGAAGGTTGTCAGGGCCTCTTTGGTCTGATCTGAAGGAAAGGTGAAGTCTTCTTCTAAGCCCTAAAAAAATAGCAGAGATTTCCACGAAAAAAGACTTTCTTATAATTTCGTGGGCTGTAACTTATTTGCTATATTAAGTAGAAGTGATGATTAGTAGGGAGGAAAAGGAGGAGAGTGGTGCTCAGTCTCTAATCCACCAGCTGGGAATGGAAATAAATCACACAGATAAATTCAAACGGCTGGAGCGCTGCAGTCAGAAATCCTAAAGCAGCCATAGCAAAAAGAATATTTGTGTGTGGGAGGAGATATATATCTTCTCATACACTGTTAAAGTTTTAGAATTAGGAGAGATTATTCATATATTCCAGTATCTGTCATTTTGCAGATGAGGGATGCCAGGCTGAAGTGAATTGTCTTGGTAGAAGTTCATACACTTAAGGAAGACAAACCATTCCCCTGCTCAGACACCTCTGCTTGCTGTCCCTCTTTATAAGTGTATCAAAACAGCATGGCCTTAACAATCTGATTATCCAAGATCTTGTCTCAAACTCTATTTCTAATCTCATGTGTACCCCTCCCTCACGCTCTCTGGATGAACAGAGATGAGCTGTTCTGTACAAACTTCATGGCACAGTGGTTAAAAGTGTCAACTCTGTGACTAGAATGTGTTGTTTTAAATCCTAGGCCATGATTTCCTAATCTGTAAAGTAAGCATAATGGAAAGATCAATCACATAGGGTTATTAAGATGATTAAACTACTTTAATGTTACTTAAATCAGTACTTAATTTAATAACTAGAATGAAAGTATTAGCCTTTGTTATATTTTATTTTATTTCTGAACACCTTGAACACTGGAGATACCAAGCTGAGTAGCAACACATGGTCTGTGCAGTTGAGTAGTTCACAATCTAGTGAGGAAAACAGGTGTACAAACAGACATTCCCAGTGCAACATAGCACATGCTATAATAGAAGCACAGAAGTAAACATGGTCCAGGATAGAAGAGTAGACAAGGTGTCCACGCAGCTGGGAGCCCATGCTTGGAGTAAGACTCCTAAACACAAGTATCGTTTTGCTGGAGATAAAGGCAGGGAAGTGAGTCGTGGGGCAAGAACATTCCAGAAAAAAAGAATGGAATGTGGGGAACCACAGGCTTGAAGAGGCAGGGCGTGCATAGATGATGGTGGCGTGTTCAACGTAGCTGGTGTTTGACATAACAATGAAGACATTGGGTGATGAGGTAGGTTTGTATATACTTAGTGTAAGGCCTTGTGGATTAAGCTAGCAGATCAGATTTCTCACTCCATTTAAGCAGCTGTAGGGTATTTGAAGCAGGGAATGACATATTCAGATTGGTTTCTTTGGGAGGTAATTGTGGCTGCATTTCCACTACTATCCTTTTATGTATGAATTATGTTTCTGCTAACATTTAATTTGGGATTTTAGAGAGCACTCTCCCCCTTATATCACTGTTGTTTCATTGGCTAGTTGGGAATGAATGTATGTCATCAGACAGTTGCATAAAGGAATCAGATACTCTAATATATGTTTGTGTGTGTTATATAAAGTACACGGACTATTACATGAAAAATCGGAATTTAAATTACCTCATTTTTAATTTATTCTTTTAAGGTCTGACAGCAGCAGCTGCAGCAGCTGCCGCTGCTACCAATGCAGCTATTGCCGAAGCAATGAAGGTGAAAAAAATCAAATTAGAAGCTATGAGCAACTATCATGCCAGTAATAACCAACATGGAGCAGATTCTGAAAATGGGGACATGAATTCAAGTGTTGGTAAGTTTTATTTTCACTGAAACTTTTGGGGATCACTTTGCTACTTAATTACAGTACTTAACTTTTCCAGAACCAAGCTATCGGCTATCCATGCTAAAAGTTGGTATTTTTGCTTCAAAACAGTATAAATTTTGAACATACCATTTTGTGTCTCTAACAACATGCACTTTAAATGAATAATTAACATTATGTTTTATTATAGGATCAACTTTATGGCTCTAATTTCTACTATAAGCATTCAGTTAACATCTTTCATAATATGAATAAGTAATAATCATCAGAATTCTAAAATATTGAGTATAGTAGCAAAGATGACAGAAACATTTGTACAAATGAGACCCTACATTTTTTATTCTTTTAGTGCATTTGTTATCAAGTCAGAAATTTACTATCATTAGCAGCAAAACATACAAACTTAATCTTTTCATATGCTGCCAAGAATAAGAATTATGTTGATGCTGATTCTTTCTATATGTAACCATTATCAATGTTTCTCTCATTTAAAAAAATACAACTTTAATTTTCTTGATTTTTTGTTCTTTCTTGCTCTTTGAAGAAAGAGAGATGAAAAGTTAACTGTCATGTTCAAACTGAAAGGAATAGTTTTATCTTTGCTGAATATCTATTTGCGTAATTTGTTTTGTCAAACACAACTTCAAATGTGCGTTAATTTTTTTACAGTGAAATCTTTAGCATCTGGGTTTTGGTGTGTTGAAACATTTTATTCTGCTGCTATTCTGTATTGTTTCTGTTTAAAATTCAGAAACCGTGCTCAAAATATAATTTAACAAGAGAAATTTAGATATTGCAAGATGTGCACCAGATACTATATCCAACATATGTTCCTGGCTATTCAATTCTCTTCCATCAAGCATTTTAGCAGATTATTTCTTAAGTTAATCAGCAGCTTTCTACTTGTAGTCCATTAAGACATAGTTAAGGGTAGATGCAGGGACACTATGGATTTTAGTAATAATCATTTTCACAAGTTTCCTGGTAACATAGACTACACATGAATATTAGAGTAGGAAGTAATTTTGAAATAGAGACACAAAACACAAAGTGCCACTGTTTCAGTGATAGTAAAGAGCAACTTTGAATGTAAAAAGGGGAAAAATTGAACTTTACAGCAGAACTAAATAAGGGAAACTGACAAGGACCAATAGCAATGATTTTTTTTTTTTTTTTTGTCCTTTAGAAAAGATTTTTATTTTCTTGGCATACAGACATAACTGACATTTGTGCACTACATAGAGCAGCTTAAGACATATCAGAAATGTATTACAATTCACATGTTACAATATCGATAAATCTAATGTCTCCCTAATTATCTTTGAAAACTTATTTACTATTAAAATACCATAGCATCCTAGTTAAACTGGCAAGTTTATGTCTCATTTTAAAGGGAAAGATTGATTTGCACCACTGTCAAAACGTAATATAATACCTTACCTAGCATCACTCAAGAATGAAGCATTCTACCTAAATGTGTTTTAGCCAAATAACAGTTTTCCTTCTACAGTCTAAAATTGCTATTTTAACTACTTTGGATGGAATAATGTCTAACATGCCTTCTTAAACTTTAAAATGGACCATGCAGAGTATAACAATTTTTAAATTAATATTCCGCATTAGGAATATGAAACGCTTAGTTTTCTAGTGTAAGCAAATATCCTAAAAGTTTACCAAGGTGGGTCTTTGCCCTACTATAGATAACCCAATATGGCTATATTTTTAGAACTGTCAACTTGTTATTTATTTTTTTGGTCACATTTAATTGTCACCTATTAGTTCTTGCTTTCATTAAATGGGTTTTAATTGAGAGTATGTGGTGATGACAATTCTTAGAAGGACAAAAATACATGGAAGAAAACCAAAAAAGATGACTCTAAAACTGAAAAGGACTTAGGAAAATATCAGTGCTTGCATTTGTAAATGCTGTTAGGGGAATACAGGGAGGGCAGAGGATTGCTTATGTTATAGTTTATACATATAAGTTAGACTTCTAAAAATTAAAACAGTATTAAAGTGAAATGAAAGAATTATAATTTTGGTTTTAGAACTATTAAGTATACATTACTTTAAAATAAAAGCCTTTTTGCTTTGGCATATAAAATAGGGCAATATTGAGCAATTTTAAAAACAAGTAATTAGCCACTATAAATCATAGCTATCGTTCCAAAACATAATCTGGATTATTTCCAGATTTAGAAGAGTAAGCCTTTAATTCAGGCTGTTCTTGGTGTTGTGAAGAGGAATTCTTAAAATAGGCAATTTAATAACATTTAAGTCAAAACATATTAAACATGGTACCTACATTTGAATTTTCCCAGGTAGTAGAGCAGAAATAGACTGGGGAAGCCAACTCACAAGATAAGGAGAACATGGGTCATAATTAAGCATAGATATATATTTAGTATTTGATAGTATGTGATAACATTGGTCTACTGACCATATTGTAGCTTACTTTAATTATTTTGGTACATAGGCTATCACAATCGCTTAAAAAGGAAACAATTTGATTTTTTTGTGTAACTTAGTTGGAAGAAATGACTTTTTTTTCCATTAAGGAATTTAGTTGGCAGTTTTTACTGTTTTTTAGTTTTCTTACCATACAATGCCAATTTGAACCAAATGCAGAAATTTAATTGAATTTTCCCAAAACGTCTTAATACTTTGGAATTGTGTTAACACTGATGCCATTAGATATCTTTAACTGAGGCAAAAAAATGTTATTATTGCCATTTTCATTCTATTCTCACATGCTACTGACCTCTAAGAATTTTTGATTTATTATAATATCCTTCCTGAGCACCCCCCACCCAGGTATTTATCTAGAGATCAAGGAAAGTGGGTTTGGCAAGAAATGAAGTAGGATGGGGAGGGCAGAGAGCAATGATGAAGGTGGGGGTTGTGCTTTCACAGATCAAAGCAGTTGCTTAATTGTGGTTTTATGTGGCCCCAGTCTTCTCTGGTTATGAGGACAATGCCTGCCTCTTGGTAAGTGTTCAACAATTACCTGCTCTATGCCTTTAAAAAGTTATGTAAACTTTCTGAGCCTAACATTCCGCATCTGGAAAATGGCATAAATAATAGTATTTGCATGGTGAGAATTAACATATTTGTCAAGTGTTTATTACATTATTACAATGTCTGCTTATCACATTGTTTGGTCACCAGTAAGATTAGTAGTTTTGGTTTTATTTTTGCTATTATTATTATTAGTTCTCCAAAATCGTCTTCCTGAAAATTACATTTTTCCTCCATATATTGCCATCAACTGCTTCTTCCTCATTTTTCCCAAGTATTCTTGGTGAAGCGGCAGGACTGTGAGGCAATTTTAGGGCAGTTGTTACGTCATTTCATTTGGATTTTGTTGTACATTTGATTTTAGCTTATACTAGGAATATAAAATAGCCACAATACATGCCTAGCACTCAAGGGGCATACAATCTGTGGGTGAGAGGGCTAAGTAAGCAGGCAGGATGTGCTGGATCCTCCCGGACAATCAGTTAGGAAATGGTGTTGAAGCATATGAAGTCTAGAAGGAATCCCAAGAATCTACAAGGCCTATATTTCAGAATACACACTGCTCTCATGAATCTATCAATTGGCTCTTAGAAGTAGTGAAACCCTTCAGAGAGGTGCTACTTAAATGATGTATTGTTGCTACTCAGTCTTGCCCAAATCCAGTGACATTTTTGAAGCCAATACCGGGCTCTTTTTTCCCCTTGTACTCATCTGGCTCACAAGTTCTGTTAAACATTTTAGGCTTTCCTTTGTAAGAGCAGTGATGTGTCTCCCCCCCACCCCCCTTAGCTATAAATAAATCCTACAGCTCAAGAAAATAGATTTTGTTTTTGCTTGGTTTGGTTTGATTTGGCTTGGTGAGGTGATGGAATAATTTTGCTATCAATGACCCTTTCCAGTTTGTATATGAATCTTAAAAATTAACCAGAAAAAGTGTTCAAAGGAATGTTTGAGTCTGACAAATAATTATTTTAGATCCCAATTTTGCATGGTAACCTTGAGCTCACGTCTTTCCAACAGAATGATCACTTTGGAAGAAGTCAGGAACTCAGGATAGAGCCGAGTAAGGCATCAGCACACTGAGTAAAATATATGGCCATGTCGCCATTCTCCCTCATCCACAATCAATTGGATTCTTTTAGTTTAATATTTACTTGCTAAGATGAGATGCTAGTCTGCATGGTGATAAACAGTCTGCTCCTGGCATCTGAAGGTGACCTGTCAGTTCATATGGACAAATCTCCTGCTTACTGAAATGTACAAAATAAATCATTAAAGCAGGCAGGTGCTCATTCCCAGATTTAAATCACCATAGATTTATGATTTGAATTAATGCTTCATTTGGCCATAGAAATAGATGCTGAGACAAATGATATGCACTGGTTGGGGTTTCCATACTGTAGCCATCCTGATATTGATTACTGAGATGTCTTTGCAATCTCTTGTTTATATCAAGTACTATCTTGTGACAGGTTGGCTGATATGAGCTACATTGCAGATAAGAAGGAAAAATGTCCTGGATTCTTTTTAGTGGCAACACTATCCACAACATACAGGCTAGATAAATTGCGATTTTTTTTGCTTTAAAGACTGATCTACATAACCTGTTTAAAAATGCTGCTTGAAAATTAGGACTAGGATATTGCAAAGGCAAAATTTAAAACCAGTGAACCCAAGGTCAATTTGATAGCATCTATAGCTATGTTTTTATCTGTGTATCTTTTTTTTTTTGGCATTATGCATGCTTTTGAGGATAGTAAATTAATCATAATCAGTTTAATCTAAATAAAGGAAACTTAATTTTACTTCTAGTTTTTAAATGCTATATAAATATTGACATAATGTGCATCTCTTAATAGTTTCTATGTTATTTAAATACTTGCTAAACCTAGTATCTTACTCCCTTCGCTAATGACAACAAAGGAAATAACTCTTTAAAGATAAATACATTAAACATTTTTCCCAAGTAGAAAAGTTTGTGGACTCTAACTTACAAGAGGCAGGAAAAGACTGCATTTTTACTTCTCTTAACATTTTATTTATGGAAAACACTATGTATACAGTTTAAAAAATACTCGGAGGATTTAAGAGGGACCTTTGCCACTGGCTAATATCTGACTCATAGAACTGGTAAACAGCTATCAACAATAGTAGATTGCTTGCTTAGTAGGAAATGAGTTCATATCTATTCAAAATGTGATCTCAAAACAGATGTCCCAAGAAAATCTCATTGTTTAAACTATAGTCATAACCGCCTAATGGCTGTTATTTCTTTAAGGAAGTGAAGTAGTCTTAAGACTTCAGTATTTTCTCTTTTTGAATGTTGTAGAACATAGGGAAGTGTAACAAATGCAGTGTTCTACAAATCTGAACACATTTCACATGCTCGAAACATATGATTCTTTTTCTCAAACTTCCCATAGTTACAAGGTTATCAAAGTTTCAATTAAAAATAAGGACCTGCGTTTGTTTTTCAATAGTATTTCTCACTCCTTACTTCTTCTGTTCCTCAACCAACCAAACAAAACAAACAAATATATGAAGAAGAAGAAAAAAAAAAAAAAACAGACAGATAAAGAGATAACATTATCTTCTTCAGCTCACCATCCCCCCCCCTTTTTTTTTTTATTATTTTAATCATTTCTGCAGAAATAGAATAGTTCATGCTGGAGTCATTTCCTTTCTTCTAACACACGTGTCTATTTGGAAGGAAAAAATTAATTCTATGATTTCAGGAAAAAGTCTTGGAGACCTTGAGAAAGCAAATGAAAGGAAACTGAGAACGCAGGCCACCAAGCAGAGCTCTGCAGTTGCACATTGGATTCTCTGCCTTGGCAATGTTAATGAACCTCAAATCCTTCCTATAATTAGATGAGGGAATTGCTTATATTTTCAAACAGATGATGCTGCTATAATGAAACGATTGACAGGGAATTTAAGAGTGTCTACAGTAGTCATTTGGTTTCTGTTATAAAAAAAAAGTTTAAAAAGAAGATTGGCTTTAGACATAGGTCCTAAGAGAGGTAGTAATTTACATAGCATGCTATGACAGGTGTCTTTGTATAGTAAGGAAATAAAATGGAAGACAAGAGAAATGATGGGCAGGTATAGCAATTTTTTGGGGAGGGGGTGTCCTATGCTTATTCTGCTTAGGTTCTTTAAAAGGGGCCGAGACTCAAGAGATGGATCCGGATTGAGTGCACAGCTGTAACTGCTGATGAGCTAATTGCTCCTTATCTCTCAGCCCCATTCATCTTCATTTTTTACCAATTACTGAGAATTATCTGTGTTCTCAGTTGGATATGAGAGTTAATCCTTTTTGGTTAAGCTGGCAGTACTGTGAGCAGATTCCAAATCGGAGGGTGAAAAAGCCAAAGCAAGCTTGCTCTAAAAATGTCTCCAGTTCAATTACAGTATCACTGATTCATAAGAAATTTACTATTGTTTAACAGATTAAATGTGGAAAGTTTTTTTTTTTTAACTTGAATGTTTTTCTGCCTAACAATGATTTTTAAGATCCTTCTTCCTGCCTGATGAGTAAAATTTAACTATGTTAACAGCCAGCGTCTTGTAAACACGGAAACACACAAGACTACTCTAAAAGTCCAGAAAGATTCTGACACATGAAATAAGAATTATTTTGGAACTGATAGCTGTCAATGTATACATAAACACTTTTAACTTATGCTTTTGTTCTCTGTGGCTTCACATATGGTCAGGAAATTATGTCCAAATATAAACCTTTTCACAAATGTCACATTAGTGGAACGTTAATGGAAGACCACATAAGCATCTCTTAAAAGTGTAGGAACTGCCATGGTTTGTAATTCAATTGGTTGTGAATAGGCCATATGGTTAGCATCATTCCCTATTCAAAAGATGTCTTCATATTCTGACATTTCACACAAAATTGCTTACCCCGACAATAAAAGACAAAAAAGGACTAAGCTACTATTTCACCAATTTTAATGCGTTTGTAAATATTTAATATTTCTGGCATTTTCTTCATTAAGTACTTTTTAATAAGATAGTATAATGTTAAAATATAAAGAACAAACAGCTAATTTAATGCAAAATTATCAAAAATTTTGTAACAATGGAATACCTTATAGCATGACCAAGGTAAGTTCTTCTAGATACATCCACAAACAGGTGGGGGAGGGCAGACAACAAAATAGAAGTCAAAAGATTTACCTTCTAGTAATAACATAGCTAATAAATAACTTAGCTGCTTAGATAAGTCTCTTAACTACTCAGCTTTCCTATTTAAAAATAAGGAGCTGGATGCCCGATTTTCCTCTTGGCTATATAATGTTTTATTTTCAAAACTCAATAGAAAGTAAAGGCCAAGAAGGAATTTTTTACATTGATTTCTAAAATGCAAACCAAATGAGAAACAACTTAAATGCCCCCAAACAA